>NC_069506.1:4337410-4574910 GCF_027579735.1 Bombina bombina | reverse complement strand
ACATGCGCATGACAGATGTACAAACAGATGCCCCTGTGACAAAACCAATCTCGCCACTGTACATTGGAGGGCCTGTTATGGAACATTCTTTGGGCTGGAGGTACATGGGCTTAAGGATACCCAGAGACTGCATGGAAATATGGAATTTTATATGCTGGACACCCCATGTACTTTCATACCTCTGTCTTATGTCTATGTCACCCTGTATCCATAAATACAGGATGGGTACAGGGTGTGAGTGCCCCTTGTGGGAGCAATTGTGACTCTATAAGCAAAGTGGGCATAAAAGACTTTATAGCTAATAAGAACTGTTCCTATATTCTGTAATAAGATGTATTCTATGTATGTTTAAGATCTGATTGTGTCTCAGGAGTCTGTCTGGGTAAACTGATTGTGTCCTTGTGTGATATGTTAACTAGACTGCCCAACATCAGATTGTCTGAGTAAACGTTCTTCCCTAGTTAATTAACTTAATATGTTAATCTGTTTTACCTGTGAATAGACAATTGTTTGATGCATTGTTCATATGTTTGCTTTACTGTTAAACCAATGCCCTTTGTAACCTGAAGCCAGGGTGTATAAATCTGTGTGCTGCCTTCAAATAAAGCATATATTCTGTTTAAACCTGAAAACTGGCTGGTTTGTGAATTGCTGATTCCCTATGCAGGACGTTGTTCCCTGGTATTAACCCTTGGTACACTGTTGGTACCGTAACATTGGTGGCAGCGACGGAATGAACCTTATCGCCCAGAAGAGCAACTACACAAGCCAGTAACCTCAGGAAGAGGGGGATTATTACAATACTGACTAAGATGGAAAAGAGAAAAGTACATTTTGCAGCTTTTAAAAACTTCCTGGAAACAGAAGGAGAGATTGATGGGTACCTTGCGGATTTTGAGAGGCAATGTGCACTACACAAGGTACCCGCAGAGGACTGGGTCACGATATTATCTGGAAAATTATCCGGCCGGGCCAGAGAGGCTTTTCGGGCCATTCCAGATGAGGAAGTCAGGGATTATAATACTGTAAAAGAGGCTCTGCTCTCCAGGTATGCGGTTACACCGGAGGCATACAGGAGGCGGTTCAGAGACACTGTTAAATTAGCTGGAGATTCCTACCTTGAGTGGGCATGTAAGGTGCACCGCACAGCAGCTCACTGGATAGCGGGGTGCCAAGCCATATCTGGGGAAGAGGTGCTGCAGCTATTCCTGTTGGAACATTGCTTCGACAAATTACCCGCAGGAGTTCGAGAGTGGGTTCGGGACCGTAAACCCTCCACCCTGCAGGAAGCGGCTCGCTTGGCAGATGAGTATACGGATGCCCGCAAACTGGACACTGCTACCACTAAGCCCCCTGCTAGAGTGGAGTACAGACCCCCAGTCACCCCAGCAGCTGCCAGTTACCAAACCCCGGCGCACCACTATACCACACGGCCTCCGGCCACAAACTACCCTCAGAGAGCCCTGCGGTGCTACTCACAACCTATTCGGTGCTTTAGATGTAAGCAACTAGGGCACAAAAGACCAGAGTGTCCCCTAAACGCAGCGAACCAAGCGCAGTCCTGGAGAAGACCCGCCGGCGGAATCCCAAGTAATCCTCAGCCTGCGGCCCGCTACGTAGAGGCGCAAGAATGCTGGAGCATCCTACATGAGGCAGACCTTGTGCAAGCTGCCCACCGGAATAACCGGCAACTGGTTAAAGTGAATGGGAAGAAGGTCAGTGGTCTACGGGATACTGGTGCTACCATGACCTTGCTTCAAAAGAACTTGGTGTCTGAGAAACAGTACACTGGAGACACTGTGGCTGTGAGGGTAGCAGGGGGCGATGTGTTCAGCCTACCTGTTGCCAGGGTACATTTGGATTGGGGAGTGGGCGCTAGACCTGTGAATGTGGGGGTCAAGAAGGACTTACCTGCTGATGTTCTTCTTGGAAATGACTTGGCCCCCCTTGTTTCTGCCTACGCTCCTATGGGTCCCGCTGATGTTAACTCTGTGACTACCCGTGCCCAGATCCGTGCAGCAGAGACTGACCCACCTGCTGCTAAGCCCCAGGACGCTGAGCTCAGTAAATCTCTATCCGCTATTGATATGTGGAGGTCCCGTTACAATGCGCTGATGAAGGAGAAGAGGAGCGCAGAGGAAAAAGCACGTTTAGAACAGGAATCTCTGCTAGACAAGCTGCACCGACAAACTGCAGAAAACACCAGCTTGAGAGTGGAACATGAAACATTAAAGACAAACTTAGTGACACTGGAGGAGAAGCTGACGCTGGCTCATAGTGAGGTGCAGCAACTCAAGGGCACCCTATGTCAGTATGAAGGGATTGTGGATACCTATAAAGAGCAGGTACAGAAAACTCGTAAAGAAGCTGATGGGATTTTGAAGGACTGTTTGGCCCTGGTCTGGGCACTGAGGAATTTGAACCCTTGTTTGTATGGACAGGAATTCTCTCTCATAACGGGAATACAGATGGATTGTCCCAGCAAACTGACATGCCTACCAGGCGCTCTGGTGGTATATGCCACAGTATATACCCTGGACAGCCGAGCATGACAAACCAGAGGGAGAGGAGTTTGATGGTCCTGTCCCCCAGCAACACGGCTGTTTAGCCAAAGGGGAGACGATTGGTCTCCCCCTCCAGCAGCACAGCTATGTATCCGAAGGGGAGACAGTCGGTCTTCCCCTCCAGCAACCAGGCTCCCACCAGGCTACTTCCATGGTAGTGCTGGCACCCGGGCAGAGTACAGCTGGTCTCTGCCCACCTCGCAACCCACCAATTCAGCGTACCAGTCCCCCACACAGCTGTGGTGAGGCACCTGGACATGGACAAGTTTTCCCCGTACTCAGGTGTAGTAACCATTTATTGTGGGTGGGCTGTACTACTAATTGTGTTTTATGGGTGGGTTGCTGGACTAACCAGGGCACTGACCGGCAGGAGGTCAGATACCCTGTTAGTCTGTTTGGAAAAGGGGAGAGATGTGACAAAACCAATCTCGCCACTGTACATTGGAGGGCCTGTTATGGAACATTCTTTGGGCTGGAGGTACATGGGCTTAAGGATACCCAGAGACTGCATGGAAATATGGAATTTTATATGCTGGACACCCCATGTACTTTCATACCTCTGTCTTATGTCTATGTCACCCTGTATCCATAAATACAGGATGGGTACAGGGTGTGAGTGCCCCTTGTGGGAGCAATTGTGACTCTATAAGCAAAGTGGGCATAAAAGACTTTATAGCTAATAAGAACTGTTCCTATATTCTGTAATAAGATGTATTCTATGTATGTTTAAGATCTGATTGTGTCTCAGGAGTCTGTCTGGGTAAACTGATTGTGTCATTGTGTGATTATGTTAACTAGACTGCCCAACATCAGATTGTCTGAGTAAACGTTCTTCCCTAGTTAATTAACTTAATATGTTAATCTGTTTTACCTGTGAATAGACAATTGTTTGATGCATTGTTCATATGTTTGCTTTACTGTTAAACCAATGCCCTTTGTAACCTGAAGCCAGGGTGTATAAATCTGTGTGCTGCCTTCAAATAAAGCATATATTCTGTTTAAACCTGAAAACTGGCTGGTTTGTGAATTGCTGATTCCCTATGCAGGACGTTGTTCCCTGGTATTAACCCTTGGTACACTGTTGGTACCGTAACAGCCCCGTACCCTTGTTAGGGGGTCAGCGCCCATGTCTACCAGACAGCAGATCCCTTCCAGAAGTCTCTTCTTCGTAAAATCCATTAACCTCTTCATATCTAAAGAGAGATCTCTCCTACCCAGCTCCGTCACTGTCACATTATGAGCCCGAACAGCATAGTGCAGTGGGGTTAGTCCTGAGACAAAGAATACAGAAAAACATATGAATCAGCTGGCAGATTCACAGCAGCAGTTCTATGTACAACTCCCTCATCTCTCTGTGTATTAGGGAATAACATACAGATCTATGTACAACTCCCTCATCTCTCTGTGTATTAGGGAATAACATACAGATCTATGTACAACTCCCTCATCTCTCTGTGTATTAGGGAATAACATACAGATCTATGTACAACTCCCTCATCTCTCTGTGTATTAGGGAATAACATACAGATCTATGTACAACTCCCTCATCTATCTGTGTATTAGGGAATAACATACAGATCTATGTACAACTCCCTCATCTATCTGTGTATTAGGGAATAACATACAGATCTATGTACAACTCCCTCATCTCTCTGTGTATTAGGGAATAACATACAGATCTATGTACAACTCCCTCATCTCTCTGTGTATTAGGGATTAGGGAATAACATACAGATCTATGTACAACTCCCTCATCTATCTGTGTATCAGGGAATAACATACAGATCTATGTACAACTCCCTCATCTCTCTGTGTATTAGGGAATAACATACAGATCTATGTACAACTCCCTCATCTATCTGTGTATCAGGGAATAACATACAGATCTATGTACAACTCCCTCATCTCTCTGTGTATTAGGGAATAACATACAGATCTATGTACAACTCCCTCATCTCTCTGTGTATCAGGGAATAACATACAGATCTATGTACAACTCCCTCATCTCTCTGTGTATTAGGGAATAACATACAGATCTATGTACAACTCCCTCATCTCTCTGTGTATCAGGGAATAACATACAGATCTATGTACAACTCCCTCATCTCTCTGTGTATTAGGGAATAACATACAGATCTATGTACAACTCCCTCATCTCTCTGTGTATTAGGGAATAACATACAGATCTATGTACAACTCCCTCATCTCTCTGTGTATCAGGGAATAACATACAGATCTATGTACAACTCCCTCATCTCTCTGTGTATCAGGGAATAACATACAGATCTATGTACAACTCCCTCTTCTCTCTGTGTATTAGGGAATAACATACAGATCTATGTACAACTCCCTCATCTCTCTGTGTATCAGGGAATAACATACAGATCTATGTACAACTCCCTCATCTCTCTGTGTATTAGGGAATAACATACAGATCTATGTACAACTCCCTCATCTCTCTGTGTATTAGGGAATAACATACAGATCTATGTACAACTCCCTCAGCTCTCTGTGTATTAGGGAATAACATACAGATCTATGTACAACTCCCTCATCTCTCTGTGTATCAGGGAATAACATACAGATCTATGTACAACTCCCTCATCTCTCTGTGTATTAGGGAATAACATACAGATCTATGTACAACTCCCTCATCTCTCTGTGTATCAGGGAATAACATACAGATCTATGTACAACTCCCTCATCTCTCTGTGTATTAGGGAATAACATACAGATCTATGTACAACTCCCTCATCTCTCTGTGTATTAGGGAATAACATACAGATCTATGTACAACTCCCTCATCTCTCTGTGTATTAGGGAATAACATACAGATCTATGTACAACTCCCTCATCTCTCTGTGTATTAGGGAATAACATACAGATCTATGTACAACTCCCTCATCTCTCTGTGTATTAGGGAATAACATACAGATCTATGTACAACTCCCTCATCTCTCTGTGTATTAGGGAATAACATACAGATCTATGTACAACTCCCTCATCTCTCTGTGTATTAGGGAATAACATACAGATCTATGTACAACTCCCTCATCTCTCTGTGTATTAGGGAATAACATACAGATCTATGTACAACTCCCTCATCTCTCTGTGTATTAGGGAATAACATACAGATCTATGTACAACTCCCTCATCTCTCTGTGTATTAGGGAATAACATACAGATCTATGTACAACTCCCTCATCTCTCTGTGTATTAGGGAATAACATACAGATCTATGTACAACTCCCTCATCTCTCTGTGTATTAGGTAATAACATACAGATCTATGTACAACTCCCTCATCTCTCTGTGTATTAGGGAATAACATACAGATCTATGTACAACTCCCTCATCTCTCTGTGTATTAGGGAATAACATACAGATCTATGTACAACTCCCTCATCTCTCTGTGTATTAGGGAATAACATACAGATCTATGTACAACTCCCTCATCTCTTTGTGTATTAGGGAATAACATACAGATCTATGTACAACTCCCTCATCTCTCTGTGTATTAGGGAATAACATACAGATCTATGTACAACTCCCTCATCTCTCTGTGTATCAGGGAACAACATACATATCTATGTACAACTCATCTCTCTGTGTATTAGGTAATAACATACAGATCTATGTACAACTCCCTCATCTCTCTGTGTATCAGGGAATAACATACAGATCTATGTACAACTCCCTCTTCTCTCTGTGTATTAGGGAATAACATACAGATCTATGTACAACTCCCTCATCTCTCTGTGTATCAGGGAATAACATACAGATCTATGTACAACTCCCTCATCTCTCTGCGTATCAGGGAATAACATACAGATCTATGTACAACTCCCTCATCTCTCTGTGTATTAGGAAATAACATACAGATCTATGTACAACTCCCTCAGCTCTCTGTGTATTAGGTAATAACATACAGATCTATGTACAACTCCCTCATCTCTCTGTGTATTAGGTAATAACATACAGATCTATGTACAACTCCCTCATCTCTCTGTGTATTAGGGAATAAAATACAGATCTATGTACAATTCCCTCATCTCTCTGTGTATTAGGGAATAACATACAGATCTATGTACAACTCCCTCATCTCTCTGTGTATTAGGGAATAACATACAGATCTATGTACAACTCCCTCATCTCTCTGTGTATTAGGTAATAACATACAGATCTATGTACAATTCCCTCATCTCTCTGTGTATTAGGGAATAACATACAGATCTATGTACAACTCCCTCATCTCTCTGTGTATTAGGGAATAACATACAGATCTATGTACAACTCCCTCATCTCTCTGTGTATTAGGTAATAACATACAGATCTATGTACAACTCCCTCATCTCTCTGTGTATTAGGGAATAGCATACAGATCTATGTACAACTCCCTCATCTCTCTGTGTATTAGGGAATAACATACAGATCTATGTACAACTCCCTCATCTCTCTGTGTATTAGGGAATAACATACAGATCTATGTACAACTCCCTCATCTCTCTGTGTATTAGGGAATAACATACAGATCTATGTACAACTCCTTCATCTCTGTGTATTAGGGAATAACATACAGATCTATGTACAACTCCCTCATCTCTCTGTGTATCAGGGAATAACATACAGATCTATGTACAACTCCCTCATCTCTCTGTGTATTAGGGAATAACATACAGATCTATTTACAACTCCCTCATCTCTCTGTGTATTAGGAAATAACATACAGATCTATGTACAAGTCCCTCATCTCTCTGTGTATTAGGGAATAACATACAGTTATATGTACAACTCCCTCATCTCTCTGTGTATTAGGGAATAACATACAGATCTATGTACAACTCCCTCATCTCTCTGTGTATTAGGGAATAACATACAGATCTATGTACAACTCCCTCATCTCTCTGTGTATTAGGTAATAACATACAGATCTATGTACAACTCCCTCATCTCTCTGTGTATTAGGGAATAGCATACAGATCTATGTACAACTCCTCAGCTCTCTGTGTATCAGGGAATAACATACAGATCTATGAGAATGGAAGACTGTTAGTGAATCTAGACTACATCATGTGAGTCACTTCTCTCACATCTACGCAGCACTATCAGTAATACACTCTCACCCCCAGCCTCATTATATCCTGCACTCTCACCCCCAGCCTCATTATATCCTGCACTCTCACCCCCAGCCTCATTATATCCTGCACTCTCACCCCCAGCCTCATTATATCCTGCACTCTCACCCTCATTATATCCTGCACTCTCATCCCCAGCCTCATTATATCCTGCACTCTCACCCCCATTATATCCTGCACTCTCACCCCCATTATATCCTGCACTCTCACCCCCAGCCTCAGGGAATAACATACAGATCTATGTACAACTCCCTCATCTCTCTGCGTATCAGGGAATAACATACAGATCTATGTACAACTCCCTCATCTCTCTGTGTATTAGGGAATAACATACAGATCTATGTACAACTCCCTCAGCTCTCTGTGTATTAGGGAATAACATACAGATCTATGTACAACTCCCTCATCTATCTGTGTATTAGGGAATAACATACAGATCTATGTACAATTCCCTCATCTCTCTGTGTATTAGGTAATAACATACAGATCTATGTACAACTCCCTCATCTCTCTCTGTATTAGGGAATAACATACAGATCTATGTACAACTCCTTCATCTCTGTGTATTAGGGAATAACATACAGATCTATGTACAACTCCCTCATCTCTCTGCGTATCAGGGAATAACATACAGATCTATGTACAACTCCCTCATCTCTCTGTGTATTAGGGAATAACATACAGATCTATGTACAACTCCCTCAGCTCTCTGTGTATTAGGTAATAACATACAGATCTATGTACAACTCCCTCATCTCTCTGTGTATTAGGTAATAACATACAGATCTATGTACAACTCCCTCATCTCTCTGTGTATTAGGGAATAAAATACAGATCTATGTACAATTCCCTCATCTCTCTGTGTATTAGGGAATAACATACAGATCTATGTACAACTCCCTCATCTCTCTGTGTATTAGGGAATAACATACAGATCTATGTACAACTCCCTCATCTCTCTGTGTATTAGGTAATAACATACAGATCTATGTACAACTCCCTCATCTCTCTGTGTATTAGGGAATAACATACAGATCTATGTACAACTCCCTCATCTCTCTGTGTATCAGGGAATAACATACAGATCTATGTACAACTCCCTCATCTCTCTGTGTATTAGGGAATAACATACAGATCTATTTACAACTCCCTCATCTCTCTGTGTATTAGGAAATAACATACAGATCTATATACAAGTCCCTCATCTCTCTGTGTATTAGGGAATAACATACAGTTATATGTACAACTCCCTCATCTCTCTGTGTATTAGGGAATAACATACAGATCTATGTACAACTCCCTCATCTCTCTGTGTATTAGGGAATAACATACAGATCTATGTACAACTCCCTCATCTCTCTGTGTATTAGGTAATAACATACAGATCTATGTACAACTCCCTCATCTCTCTGTGTATTAGGGAATAACATACAGATCTATGTACAACTCCCTCATCTCTCTGTGTATTAGGGAATAACATACAGATCTATGTACAACTCCCTCATCTCTCTGTGTATCAGGGAATAACATACAGATCTATGTACAACTCCCTCATCTCTCTGTGTATTAGGGAATAACATACAGATCTATGTACAACTCCCTCATCTCTCTGTGTATTAGGGAATAGCATACAGATCTATGTACAACTCCTCAGCTCTCTGTGTATCAGGGAATAACATACAGATCTATGAGAATGGAAGACTGTTAGTGAATCTAGACTACATCATGTGAGTCACTTCTCTCACATCTACGCAGCACTATCAGTAATACACTCTCACCCCCAGCCTCATTATATCCTGCACTCTCACCCCCAGCCTCATTATATCCTGCACTCTCACCCCCAGCCTCATTATATCCTGCACTCTCACCCTCATTATATCCTGCACTCTCATCCCCAGCCTCATTATATCCTGCACTCTCACCCCCATTATATCCTGCACTCTCACCCCCATTATATCCTGCACTCTCACCCCCAGCCTCATTATATCCTGCACTCTCACCCTCATTATATCCTGCACTCTCACCCCCAGCCTCATTATATCCTGCACTCTCACCCTCATTATATCCTGCACTCTCACCCTCATTATATCCTGCACTCTCACCCCCATTATATCCTGCACTCTTACCCTCATATCCTGCACTCTCACCCTCTTTATATCCTGCACTCTCACCCTCTTTATATCCTGCACTCTCACCCTTATTATATCCTGCACTCTCACCCTAATTATATCCTGCAGTCTCACCCTCATTATATCCTGCAGTCTCACCCTTCAGCCTGAGTATATCCTGCACTCTCACCCTTCAGCCTGAGTATATCCTGCACTCTCACCCTCCAGCCTGAGTATATCCTGCACTCTCACCCTCCAGCCTGAGTATATCCTGCACTCTCACCCTCCAGCCTGAGTATATCCTGCACTCTCACCCTCCAGCCTGAGTATATCCTGCACTCTCACCCTCCAGCCTGAGTATATCCTGCACTATCACCTCAAGCCTGGGTATATCCTGCACTCTCACCCTCCAGCCTGAGTATATCCTGCACTCTCACCCTCCAGCCTGAGTATATCCTGCACTCTCACCCTCCAGCATGAGTATATCCTGCACTCTCACCCTCCAGCATGAGTATATCCTGCACTCTCACCCTCCAGCATGAGTATATCCTCCACTCACCCTCCAGCCTGAGTATATATTGCACTCTCACCTTAAGCCTGAGTATATCCTGCGTCTGTCACTACTGCGTCTCTGTCACTACTGATAGTGAGATGTCACTATACTACGTCTCTGTCACTACTGATAGTGAGATGATGTCATTATACTGCGTCTGTCACTACTGATAGTGAGATGATGTCACTATACTGCGTCTCTGTTACTACTGATAGTGAGATGATGTCTCTATACTGCATCTGTCACTACTGATAGTGAGATGATGTCACTATACTGCGTCTCTGTCACTACTGATAGTGAGATGATGTCACTATACTGCGTCTCTGTCACTACTGATAGTGAGATGATGTCACTATACTGCGTCTCTGTCACTACTGATAGTGAGATGATGTTACTATACTGCGTATGTCATTACTGATAGTGAGATGATGTCACTATACTGTGTCTGTCACTACTGATAGTGAGATGATGTCACTATACTGCGTCTGCCACTACTGATAGTGAGATGATGTCACTATACTGCATCTCTGTCATTACTGATAGTGAGATGATGTCACTATACTGCGTCTGTGTCACAACTGATAGTGAGATGATGTCACTATACTGCGTCTGTCACTACTAATAGTGAGATGATGTCACTATATTGCGTCTGTCACTACTAATAGTGAGATGATGTCACTATACTGCGTCACTGTCACTACTGATAGTGAGATGATGTCAATATACTGCGCCTCTGTCACTGCTAATAGTGAGATGATGTCACTATACTGCGCCTCTGTCACTGCTGATAGTGAGATGATGTCACTATACTGCGTCTGTCACTACTAATAGTGAGATGATGTCACTATACTGCGCCTCTGTCACTACTGATAGTGAGATGATGTCACTATACTGCGTCTGTCACTACTGATAGTGAGATGATGTCACTATACTGAGCCTCTGTCACTACTGATAGTGAGATGATGTCACTATACTGCACCTCTGTCAATACTGATAGTGAGATGAGGTTACTATACTGCGTCTGTCACTATTGATAGTGAGATGATGTCACTATACTGCGCCTCTGTCACTACTGATAGTGAGATGATGTCACTATACTGCGTCTGTGTCACTACTGATAGTGAGATGATGTCACTATACTGCGCCTCTGTCAATACTGATAGTGAGATGAGGTTACTATACTGCGTCTGTCACTATTGATAGTGAGATGATGTCACTATACTGCGCCTCTGTCACTACTAATAGTGAGATGATGTCACTATACTGCGCCTCTGTCACTACTGATAGTGAGATGATGTCACTATACTGCGCCTCTGTCACTACTGATAGTGAGATGATGTCACTATACTGCGTCTGTGTCACTACTGATAGTGAGATGATGTCACTATACTGCATCTCTGTCACTACTGATAGTGAGATGAGGTTACTATACTGCGTCTGTCACTATTGATAGTGAGATGATGTCACTATACTGCGCCTCTGTTACTACTGATAGTGAGATGATGTCACTATACTGCATCTGTCACTGATAGTGAGATGATGTCACTATACTGCGTCTGTGTCACTACTGATAGTGAGATGATGTCACTATACTGCGTCTGTCACTACTGATAGTGAGATGATGTCACTATACTGCATCTCTGTCACTACTGATAGTGAGATGAGGTTACTATACTGCGTCTGTCACTATTGATAGTGAGATGATGTCACTATACTGCGCCTCTGTCACTACTGATAGTGAGATGATGTCACTATACTGCATCTGTGTCACTACTGATAGTGAGATGATGTCACTATACTGTGTCTGTGTCACTACTGATAGTGAGATGATGTCACTATACTGCATTTCTGTCACTACTGATAATGAGATGATGTCACTATACTGCGCCTCTGTCACTACTGATAGTGAGATGATGTCACTATACTGCATCTGTGTCACTACTGATAGTGAGATGATGTCACTATACTGCGTCTGTCACTACTGATAGTGAGATGATGTCACTATACTGCGCCTCTGTCACTACTGATAGTGAGATGATGTTACTATACTGCGTCTGTCACTACTGATAGTGAGATGATGTCACTATACTGCGCCTCTGTCACTACTGATAGTGAGATGATGTCACTATACTGCGTCTGTGTCACTACTGATAGTGAGATGATGTCACTATACTGCGTCTGTGTCACTACTGATAGTGAGATGATGTCACTATACTGCGTCTGTGTCACTACTGATAGTGAGATGATGTCACTATACTGCATTTCTGTCACTACTGATAATGAGATGATGTCACTATACTGCGCCTCTGTCACTACTGATAGTTAGATGATGTCACTATACTGCATCTGTGTCACTACTGATAGTGAGATGATGTCACTATACTGCGTCTCTGTCACTACTGATAGTGAGATGATGTCACTATACTGCGCCTCTGTCACTACTGATAGTGAGATGATGTCACTATACTGCGTCTGTCACTACTGATAGTGAGATGATGTCACTATACTGCGCCTCTGTCACTACTGATAGTGAGATGATGTCACTATACTGCGTCTGTCACTACTGATAGTGAGATGATGTCACTATACTGCATCTCTGTCACTACTGATAGTGAGATGATGTCACTATACTGCGCCTCTGTCACTACTGATAGTGAGATGATGTCACTATACTGCGTCTGTCACTACTGATAGTGAGATGATGTCACTATACTGCATCTCTGTCACTACTGATAGTGAGATGAGGTTACTATACTGCGCCTCTGTCACTACTGATAGTGAGATGATGTCACTATACTGCGCCTCTGTCACTACTGATAGTGAGATGATGTCACTATACTGCGTCTGTCACTACTGATAGTGAGATGATGTCACTATACTGCGTCTGTCACTACTGATAGTGAGATGATGTCACTATACTGCGCCTCTGTCACTACTGATAGTGAGATGATGTCACTATACTGCGCCTCTGTCACTACTGATAGTGAGATGATGTCACTATACTGCGTCTGTCACTACTGATATTGAGATGATGTCACTATACTGCATCTCTGTCACTACTGATAGTAAGATGATGTCACTATACTGCGTCTCTGTAAGTACTGATAGTGAGATGATGTCACTATACTGCATCTCTGTCACTACTGATAGTGAGATGATGTCACTATACTGTGTCTGTGTCACTACTGATAGTGAGATGATGTCACTATACTGCGTCTCTGTAACTACTGATAGTGAGATGATGTCACTATACTGTGTCTGTGTCACTACTGATAGTGAGATGTCACTATACTGCCTCTGTCACTACTGATAGTGAGATGATGTCACTATACTGTGTCTGTGTCACTACTGATAGTGAGATGATGTCACTATACTGCGTCTGTCACTACTGATAATGAGATGATGTCACTATACTGCGTCTGTGTCACATACAATATAATACATTGTTTGTATTATTCTATCATTTCTTTTTCTTACCATTATTATCAAATGCCTCCACTTGGATGTTCAGTCCATTTGCTTTGCTTTTTTTCAGAACCTAAAAACAAACAAAACAAAAAAAACAAAAAAAACAATACGTGAAACTATTTTTCAATATTCACTACATAAACCAATGGGCTAAAAAAGATAGCTAATTTCTGACTGGTAATAAATGTTGGGGGGGGGGGGTTGCTTTTTTTTTTTTTTAATAAGATAAATAGCAAAAATTATTTTCTCCAATAAAGTGCTACTTCAACCTTCAAAGCTAAATCAACTGAAAGGATGTTCTATGAAATAAAAAAAACTTAGAGCTGGAATGTTTGTGTCTTTTAAAAACAGAGAAAAACATAAATTATGCTTACCAGATCATTTCCTTTCCTTCTGTACGGGGAAAGTCCACAGCTGAATTCATTACTTTTGGGAAATACAGAACCTGGCCACCAGGAGGAGGCAAATACACCCCAGCCAAAGGCTTAAATACCTCCCCCACTCCCCTCATCCCCCAGTCATTCTGCTGAGGGAACAAGGAACAGTAGAAGAAATATCAGGGTGAAAAAAGGTGCCAGAAGACTAAAGAATTTTTTTTTTAGGGCCGCCCAACGGAAAAACATGGACAGGAGCTGTGGACTCTCCCCGTACAGAAAAAAGGAAATTATCTGGTAAGCACAATTTATGTTTTTCTTCTTTATACGGGGAGAGACCACAGCTGCATTCATTACTGTTGGGAAAACAATACCCAAGTTATAGAGGACACTGAATGCCAACGGGGGGGGGGGGGGGGGGCGGGGGGGGTAACAAGAGAGGCAGCCCAAATCTGAGGGCACCACAGCCTGTAACAAACCCAATCTCCGAAAACTGCTTCAACAGAAGCAAGGAACCAAAAATAAATAAATTAGGAGGACCAAGTAACAGCCCAATAATTAGGACCATAAGAGCCCACGCCAGAGACCACAAAAAATCACTGGTCTCAAAATGAGCACAAAAACCTCTGAGGAAACAAGAGTCCCACTGTCTACGAGGTCAAGCGAAGAACACTCCTCCAAGAACACGACAAAGAGGACATCCAAGACACAGAAACAAACTGACTATGCAAAAGAAAGTCTGAAAAGACCTCAAAGCACGATCCCAGAAAAAAAGGGAACAAACAAACAGAGGGAGAAGCACCTTGCAGAACCCAAAGAAAAGTCTCCTTGGAACGAAAAACTCCATAAGGAGAGCAGATTACCAGACTGCAAGAGAGACTAGGGCATGTAGAGAATACTCCACAAACGGAACAGGTTAAGGATAGAAAAATCAAGGACCATCTCATTGCATTGATACAAAGAAACAATGCAAATCCTTAACAAGAAAACCTAAGTTCCTGAAAAGGCAAAAAAATAGAACGCAACTGCCTGACTGCAGTCCCTGTCATAGCAAAAGGAAACAAGCACCAAAAGTTCATGAACCTCGGGAACAGAACAGAAACAGATATAAAGAATCTGCTTAGGAGGGCAGAAAGCAACGGATGATACAACCCATAACTGCATGTCTGTTAGAAGGCCAGGCTAACCCTCAGGCAATAAGAACTAGCCGCCCTATCCAAGAACCGGCTAAAAAACCCTTTCTCAAGGACAACCTGGAAAGGGACAAGAGAGAACCTCAAGAAGAGATATTAAACCAGAGAGAATCAACACCACCCCACCAAAAGAGGGGGGAAGGCCACCATCCCAAAATTATAATGAGGGACCAGCTCCAAGCAGTGGAAAGGAATGACATCTTTCAGAAAAACCCCTCTCATGGAGAGCAAGGACGAAGTCCCTGCCAAACTCCATAATAAGAAGCACCCATAATGGAGAAGACCAAACCACAAAACAAAGTCGCAGCACAAAAGGAGAAATCAGATACCCAGATGCCTGCTCCTGACAGACTGAGTCAACCTAGAAAGAGTGTCATAGTCTTAAAGAAGCAGGAAGAATAACCTTCCCAAGCACCTAAAAGATCCAGAGATCTACATAAGAAACCCCAACAACGATCCCCTAAGGGAAAAAAATGGGATAGGCACGGACACCCAAAGAGCCTAGATTGGATTCCACCAAAGGTACAGCTCCGAAAAAAACCCTTTCGGAATCCAGAACAAAAGAACACACAGAAGGAGAGTCGCTCGACCTCCTGCTGAACTCTCAGAGTCAGAAAAAAAGATCTACTTCAGAAAGAACCCCCCAACTGGAATAAAACGCAGAAGACCAGGTCCTCAGAGTAGAAAAAATGACCGAAGATTCCCTAGAGAAAAAACAGAAAGAATCCCAGAATACACTTAATTACTTCCATTGAAGTGATAGGGCAAAAAAAAAAAAAAACAGTAGACCAAAGGTAACTTTCCCAGAACAGGGAAAGAGATACCGCATACTGGAAACTGGAGTGGACTATCCAGAAATCTATGAAAATCTGGAAGATAGAGAAGCAACAATGCCAAGCTGAAGAATCAGACTGGGCTAAACATCACCCTCCCACCGTACCAACGACGGACTGAGGGAAAATTGCAGGGCAAGCCTATAGAGTGCTTAAACTCAAAAAGGCCTAAAGAGACTTCCTGTCTGAAAGATCAAACAGCATCCAAAGAACCACCCTGGAACCTACCCAAGGAACTACAATCCAAATCCAACGCAAAGGATGGAAGGGAGAAGAGAGATTTCTTAAAACTCCTAGCATGCGATGGAGAAAGCCAGAACCGCCAAATATCAGGAGCAACCAGAAACCTGGGAAACATGTTACTGTATAACAAAAAAAAAACTTAGATCCCAAGAAAAATCTAGGATCAGAACGAGGTTAATGAAAATGATACGGTCCCTAAAAACCGGAATTCCTCAACATAATGACAGGAAAGTAGAGCAACCCTCTAGAGGAAGAAGAAATAAATTCTGCATAGAGAGCATAGAAACCAAATAGAATGAGAGAAACCCTATGGAGCACCAATAGGGGAAAAAAAATTACACCCCTGCGAAAAGGAACCGGGAAAAAGACTCCAAAAAAGTCACCCCCCCTCATCAGGAGAGGAAAAACTTAGCTCCTAAAGAAAACTGCCACAGCAGAATTCAAACTCCAAGTCAACAGCATTGCTAAGCAGGGTATTAACTCTTAGGCCACTTGGGCTGCACACAATCCAATACCAGACGCCCAACCAAAATAATTTAAACTAGGACCAGCCTGACATCTAGGATACAAGGGCTTCCTCTGGACCAAAGGAACAAGAAAACAAGCTCTTGAGAAGAAGAAAGAAGAGAGGTAAATAGTACCCAAACAGGTCCAGCCTGTTATTTAGGATACAAACATATCTGTTATAAACCTCAAAAAGAAAAGAGCTAACTAATACCCAACAAGGACCAGCTTGATATGTAGGATACAACATATCTGTTCAAGGGACAAAAGGAAAATTCTAAAGTTCTAGCAGGGCCAGAAAACTGAGAATAAGAAACAGAAACACATATAAGCTAGTCTCGGACAATCGAGGGAACATCACCCTGACCATAGACATCCCTCTTTGTTTTTTTTCTATTTTGCGTTTTTTCTTTTTTTTTTGTTTAAGGAACTTCCACCGGAAGATTCCATCAATCGCAACCACGAAAATCGCTCGTACTAGAATCCCAGAGACTTCCCAAGAAGAGATTCTACAACAATCTCCAGCTCTAAAAAGAAAAAGAAATTAAAACCTATCCTAACCGAATTATAAAGAAATTAGGCAAGCGCACACAAGGGATAGCCAAAAGTAAAGTAAAAACCGACAGATCCAGCCCGTCATGCGACACAATTCCTCAAGAGCTTGGAATCTGATACAAAAAACAAAGAAATAACAAATATAGAGACGATAAGGAATAGGATCACTATCCCTCCAGTCATCTAAACAAGCTCGCTATCTGATTCAGAAGACTGATATTCAGCTGACGGATCAGAACTGGGAACCTCTAACATCGCCAAAACCTCTCTCAGAATTACACGCAGGCGAGCCAATCTAAATCTAAAAGCAAAATTCCCCTCTGTCGGAGTATCTGGGGGCTCTGACCCCGGAGGTAGCACCTCTGAAGCCTCAGAGGACACCGCTTCTCCAGAAGACTGATCGGATACCATCGTCCTCTTACATGCCGGACCTTGGGTAGGAGTACACGGATTAAGTTCGCTTGCACGTGGCAGGAAGATAAAAAAGGGGTTAAAGCCATAGATATGGCCATGCGAAACCGCGTAGTAACCTCTGGTGGAAAAAAAAACACCTTCAGGAGAAGGGGTAACGGTATTCAGGACAACTGCCTGTGTAGTAACAGAAGATTCTAGGGAACACACCTCACGGGATGCAGAATCCTCAGCGGATGGCTCAGTGTTCTTTAACATCTCAACATTGGAAGATGAGAACACTCTATTGCTGCAGACGGAACATAATTGAGAGGGCTGGGTTAACCGGCCCTCCCCACAATATACGCAGGTATCAAAATCTGAATCAGAGGAGACCCCTGTTAACATATAAGAATCCTCCATAACTTGACTAAGTAGATTATGGACAAAAAAACAACTCGCACCTTACACTCCCAATGGCTGGGGCACTCACCGCCTCCTATGTCCAAGACAGGTAGAGAAACAGATCCTCTCCACCAATGCTCGGTCAGAATTACAGAAATGGAAGACAAAAAACGTGACCGCACCCGGTCACGTGGTGCAAAAGCAGAATCGTTCCCACTAAGGAAAAGCGCTACAGTCTAACACAAGCTGCGGAGCTCGAAAATTAACCTGTACGTTCCATAATAGCCTATGAGCCCCAAACATTTCTACACATAAACAGTCAGAATCACATAACAAACATGATTAAAGCCCCCCTTGTTCAAGAACCCCCCTCAGGAGATATTAACTCTTGATTCCATAAAGAGAAAGAAGTCCCACTGAGACCCTGTCTTCTAACATTAACATGCATGTAAAAATTTAAACAATCTTACCAGAATCTATGCCGTAGAACAGCAGCATGGTCCTTCAAGTTTGACAGATTGTAGCAGCTCTTCTGACATGGACTTGAGAGCAGAAAAGCAGGCAGGGAAATTCATCAACGTTGATTGCTTATGGAGCTGTTAATATGAGTCGGGATGGTTTCGCAGAAAGACTCTTCCTGCATCTCCGGACAAGACTACTAAAAACTCCAGTCCCATCTCGAAGAGTACTATCTAGGGATGGGCAAATGTGTTTATATCCGAATTCGAATGTTAGAACGAATGTTATTGTAGAAATTCGATTCACATAATAGAATGTTAATACGAACGAATATTCTTAAAAATTCGAATGTTGTTTACAGTTACACAATTGTAGACTAGAAATACTATTTCGAATTTGAATGTCACATTCGAATCGAATATCACATTCAAATCGAATATCACATTTAAAACACAGTATTAGTCTAGAAATACTATTTCAAATTCGAATGTCACATTCGAATTCGAATGTCACTTTCAAATTCGAATATTACATTTCAAAATTGAATGAATACATAGCTAAACATTCTATTATTCGAAAGAATATTTTCGAATTTTATTGAAAAATTCGAAAACGAAAATTCAAAAATAGAATGTTAGAATGTTATATAAACTGTTACAGAAGCATTAGTTATTTTGTTGTGAAGAGCTTATTTCCCAGCAGCAATGCCTGAACCAGCCAAGCCAGCACCTAAGAAGGGCTCCAAGAAAACCGTAACAAGTATCATTTCATAAAGAGTTAACTTTTTTTCAGCTTTTAGAAACTATTTTCTAAATACAAGTTTGCTGGCCTCAGCTCTAATTAAGTTTAGTGATAAAACATTCCCATTGTCTAATCACCTCCGGAGTCAGACTGCTAATTGATAAGATGGACTGCATTGTTTTTTTATGTGTAATTTGTTATCTGAAGTAATGTAATCCTATTGTGGCCTGTCAAAGGACATTGTCTCTCTATCTAAATGTGTGATGGGGGATTTTTTGCTTCCCCCCCTGGGAGTGCCCTGTGTGCATGTAACCTCAATAAAAAGCAGGCTGGGCATCCCAGTCCTGAGTTCTTGGTTGACCGTCAATCGCAGCGTTGACTCGTTTTTGTGGGCAGAAGGGTATCCTAGCTGTACTACAGCTAAGGGGGATTATTCTACATTTGCGAGACTCATATAGAATACTATGGAAAGCAGCTTCTCCCCTCTTCAGCAATAGGGATCCAGGCTACTAAGCGGTCCATCTCTCAGCGAGACTAAGGGTAACCGTAACATAAACATTTGAAATTCGATTCGAACGAACAAATGTATCAAAATTCGTTTTAAATTTCAAATTTTTAGAAACATTCGCCCATCCCTAGTACTACCCTCCATAAGGAACTACTCCGTAATCTTCCGACACTTCTCTGCCAACCTCCTGTGACGAAAGGCAAAGAATGACTGGGGGATGAGGGAAGTGGGGGAGGTATTTAAGCCTTTGGCTGGGGTGTCTTTGCCGCCTCCTGGTGCCCAGGTTCTGTATTTCCCAAAAGTAATGAATGCAGCTGGGGACTCTCCCTGTATTAAGGAAAAAGAAAACAATGTGGTAATAATTCTAGAAATATTAAGCTCCAAGCTCAGAATGCAATTTTATCCAGAAATGTTTTTCTTAAATAAATTTACTTTCCGTTGTTAATTCTAGTTGAAGAAAAAGAACTTATTTAATTGTTTTATATTTTTAAGCCTAATTTGATTGTTTGATCGACCAACTGTCTAGTCATCAGACATCTAGCAAGCACAACTGCCTGAAACAGGACAAATATCATTTTGCTTCTATAGCCTTAAAAACTAAATTCTAAAAATTGGTAGAATTTTTTGTTTTGGTTTAAGATAGGGCCCTACTAAGGGCTCATTTCCAATGAGTCGCAAACCGATAAATATGCTGTCGGAAGCAATTTAGTTTATTGACTGCTTCTGATGGGGCATTATAGAACAATATCAGCAGCCGTGGGTTCGGCTGCCAAAATATTGTTGCTTCCCATAGAAAGCATTAGAAGTCGTGAAGTGATAGCTTATACCAGGTTTCCAATGAAATCGCAAACCGTTAATACACTGTCGGAGGCTGTCGATACATCGAAAAAAAAAAATTATACCCAGCTCCAATAGCTGTAAAAGAGGAAAAAGTAGCTTTTTGAGATCTGTTTCCCATTGATATTTTTTTAAAATAATTCAAGTGTTTCAAGTACAAATAAATTGTAATATGTAATATTTATTGTACCATGCATAGGAATAGTAGCACTTATGTTCTTATGGAAATATCAATACGTATTTACATATAAAAATATATGCAAGCACTTATCTACAAAATTCAAACTAGACCTATGCCTAGGGCAGCAATACATATTACATATATAAATAAAATATATCTAAAAAAGTATTTGATTATAGTTAAAAAAAATATGTATTATAAATAACTGTATCTTTGTTTTTGTTTCTCTCTAGAGGTGATTACAGGTAAGGAGTTAAACAGGGGTCTAGTCCTACAAACAAAAAGTGTAGGAACTCACCAAGACTACCACCCCCTCACAAGTAATATTGTTGTATATATATACACACACACATACACACACACACTTGCATACACACATACACACACACACACTTGCATACATACACACACACACTTGCACACACACACACACACTTGCACACACACATACACACACACACACACACACACACACTTGCACACACACACACACACACACACATACACACACACACTTGCATACACACACACGCACACACACTTGCATACATACACACACACACTTGCACACACACTTGCACACAGACTTGCACACACACACACACACACTTGAACACACACACACACTTGCATACACACACACTTGCACACACACTTGCACACACACACACACACTTGCATACACACACACTTGCACACACACATACACACACACACACACACTTGCACACACACTTGCATACATACACACACACACTTGCACACACACACACACACTTGCATACACACACACTTGCACACACACACACACACTTGCACACACACACACTTGCATACACACACACTTGCACACACACATACACACACACACACACACTTGCACACACACACGCACACACACTTGCATACATACACACACACACTTGCGCACACACACACACACACTTGCATACACACACACTTGCACACACACACACTTGCATACATACACACACACACACACACACTTGCACACACACACGCACACACACTTGCATACATACACACACACACACACTTGCACACACACACACACTTGCATACACACACACACACACACACACTTGCATACATACACACACTTGCATACATACACACACTTGCATACACACATACACACACACACACACACACACTTGCATACATACACACACACACTTGCACACACACACACACTTGCACACACACTTGCACACACACACACACTTGCATACACACACACTTGCACACACACATACACACACACTTGCACACACACGCACACACACTTGCATACATACACACACACACTTGCACACACACACACACACACACTTGCATACACACACACTTGCACACACACACACACACTTGCATACATACACACACACGCACACTTGCACACACACACGCACACACACTTGCATACATACACACACACACACACTTGCATACACACACACACACACACACACACACACAAACTTGCATACATACACACACACTTGCATGCATGCACACACACCTGCATACACATACACTTACATACATACACACACTTGCATACATACACACACTTGCATACATACACACTTACATACATACACACACACAAATACACACTTACCTACACACACACAGTACACACACTTACATAAGTACATACAATTACATACACACACACTTGCATACATACACACACACACCTACATACACATACACTTACATACATACACACACTTACATATACACACACATTTACATAAGTACACACGCTTACATACACACACACACACATTTACATAAGTACACACACTTACATAAGTACATACAATTACATACACACTGTATTTATATGTATATAATCTATACACTCTGGTTAATGAAAGCAAATTAAAACCAATGAAGGGCTGAATCATTGCCTTTGGGTCTGAGGATGGACACCCATGGTTACATTTTTACATGGCAGAGGTGAAATTATTATTTGTAATTTAGGATTCAACTGATACTGAGAATCCAGACGCACACTTTTTAGTACACAAGAAGGTGCATTTGTATATAGATTAAGGAAGTGCAGGGTGATTAGCCCGGAGTGTAGCTAAGGGTTAAGGCCTGTTTGAGTGAATGCTGCTGATGTGTGTATATTGGCTTCAATTTTGCATTGTGTTGGGAGGGGTTTACTCACCTTATATAGGGGATGTGCAGGGAGTCCACTTCCTCTTTGTTCCGGTGGATCCCTGGTAGCTCTTTCTACAGCACGGTTTCCAGCAGAATTCCAATAAAAGGCGAACCTGTGGAGTGGGAAGAGATGGATCTTTAGGAGATTGAATGGGTCACACCATCCCCATCAGGGACTATCACGGTGGATCAGGGCCATGTTTCGGGGCTTTCGTTTTCCACTTCCCCTTTGATTGGGGAGGGTAGCCCCACCTTGTTCTCCGGGATGGGAGGAGCGGGTTGAGAAGACTTTAGTATGTGGTTGCGGGGGTGCTGGGCCTGAGGTGCGGGAGCAGGCCTTAGGCAGAGGTCCCAAAGGGTTGGAGCTAGGGGGTCCCAAGAGAGCTCAGGTTTCCACTCAGGGGAGGACTTGGTAGGCCCGGTAATTGGTGGCGTGGGTAGTGGGAGTGCTGCGGCATTACCTGCCCTGATGGTCCTTTCCGGGGAACCTGTCTCGACAGTGGTTGCGCTTCTGCAGTCCATGGCGTTGGACCTCGCGGGGGTGTCATCGTCGGGTGCGGGGTAGGTGAGTCCCAGGCTCTAGTTCCACGTGGTGCGCAGGCCTCGGTCCGGTCTTCGTCATTTTCCCCATCCAAGATGGCCGCCACTTCGACTTCCGGTTTTGTTGTTTTGTGGTCCGACGTCACTTCTGGTGATGTCACTTCTGCCCACGGCAGTCATATCTTGGGCATCGGACAGAGCGGATCGCCCCCCTCAGTCTCCGGTGGTAAGAAGGGAATACCATGGGGGGGACACCCGCTATGGGGGGGCATGCCTGTTAGCCATCAGGAGGACAAGGGGGAACATTCAAGGTCTGTGGAGGTCACAGCTGAGTTTAGACAAGGGGCAAGTGTGGCTCAAGATGCGGGGCAGCAAGTGCATCCGGGGGGCCCTGAAGGGGGTACACAGCAAGGTGTCTGTACCAGGGCTTCTGCGACAGCTGGCAATAAAGGAGGGGAGGCTGTCAGGGCACCCTCCTCGCACTTGCGGCCTAATTCAGGTGGTAGTAGTGCCAGGGCGGCCCCCACGCGTGCTGCGGCAAAAGAAAAGTCCCTGCGGCTAGAGCAGGGCCTAAGGGGTCTCGCACAACTGCGACCCCAGTTAGCTGTGCCGCTGGCCTGGAGCCACAAGCGGAAGGTCTGCAGGGTTCGGTATCACCCAGCAGGACCACAGAGGCTGGGTCGGGGCAGGTAGTTACGAGAGGGACGATGAAGAGGGGGCACGCTAGTATCAGCACCAGCCCAGGTGAAGGCATATTGGGTACTGAGAGGGCGACAGTTAGCCCTACCAGGGTAGTTAGGCCACAAGGGCGCAATAGGGCGGTTAGATTTGTGGACGACTATGATTGTGGCAAGGCTGTAAGTATGGATGAGGATCCCAGCTTGTTGTGTGGTGTGAGTGATAGTGACTGTGAGGGGTATCAGGAATATGGGGCTGGGGAGGATAGGGAGGAGACGGCTGGTTCTTCCCGTAGTACTCCCCTCTTGCCCTCTGTGTTTCAGGTCCCCATGACATCTTCGTCCAGCAGAGATGTGGCTCCTCAGAGTTCCAGGACCCTCGTTCATAGAGTGGCGACAGCACGTGCAGGCGATCCCAGCCCATCCGGATGTGGACAAGGTGCCGCGGCATCTTCATCCAGTGAGTGCCAGTTTGGTTTTTATCAGGAAGGGTATGACTCCTCTAGTTCCAGTGGGTCTGGGTCTGGGATAGATGGGTCCCTAGGTTTGCACACGAAAGGTCATAGGAGGATGTATAGGATGTTGAGGAAAATGAGCAAATTTGGGGGGTGTGCTGTCAGTTGTTCGGCCCAGGCAACTCAACTCCCGGGGGTACAGGTGGGCACACCACAGGCTGTGAACAGAAAGGCAGCAGTGCATGGGGACACATACTCCTGTCAGGTACATAGCTTGCACGCCCACCTAAAGTCAAAGATGGTGAAGCGAATCCAGAACGGTAAGTATGTCAATATGTTTGAATTGTCTGCGGAAGCAGTTAAATTCAAAGAAATGGCGGAAGATGGGACGGGCCCTAAGAAATTTAAATGGTCTGACACCTTTGACGAGTGGAATATGTGTTTCTGGGTATATGCTACATGCTACGTGGAGAGGTTCCCAGATCAGTGTACCGCTCTATTTAAGTATGTTGACACGATCAATGCCATACGTAAGAAATTTGCAGATGGAGCCTGGGAGGGAGTATGACATGCTCTACAGGAAGAAGAAGGTGGGTAACCCATTGCTGGACTTTGGGACCATGGATCTTCACCTATGGGCTCATCTCGACTCGGAATGAGGGGCACAATCGGCGGCAAGGGGGAGTGTGCTGGCGTTACTAGGATAAGTCCTGTGAGAGGGGCATGTCCTGTATGTTTAAGCACGTCTTTAAGCTGATTGCTCCAAGAAGCGGGACTCCCAAACAGAGCGGTTTGGGTCTAAAGGAAGCACTGCGGGAAAGGGCGGACTTGCCACTTAGGGTCCCTATCATCGGTAAATGGTTGAGCAGGTACCCAAACATGGCTGTAGCTAGATTGCTGGACAGCGGTCTGCAGCATGGTTTCACTATTCCGGTAGTGGGCCAGGTGCTGGGGTCTAAGGTTAGGAGGAACTTGAAGCCAGCTTTTCAGTTCCCGGAGGCATTCAGGGAGAAGCTGGGTAAGGAAATAACCATAGGCAGGGTCACAGGCCCTTTTGTGGACTAACCGATTCCGGATTTGGTAATATCTCACTAGGAGTGGTTCCCAAGGAGGAGACTGGTAAGTTTAGGCTAATACAACACCTGTCCTACCCAAAGGGAAATTCGGTGAATGATGAGGTCATCATTACCAGTTCACTACCAGTCGTTTGATGACGCGCTGGCTATTGTGAGGGGAATGGGGCCCGGAGCCTTGATGGCAAAATTGGTCATAGAGTCCACATTCAAGCTTCTTCCAAACCACCCGTCTTCCTTCAGACTGATGGGGTGCTGGTTTGAAGGGGGTTACTACGTGGACCATTGCCTGCTCATGGGCTGTTCCATATCCTGTGCTTACTTTGAGGCATTTAGCACTTTCCTCCATTGGGCGGTTGAATCAGCTGCGGGAAATTACAAGATTGCCCACTATTTGGATGATTTCCTGCTAGTGGAATCTGCCAATTCATCGGAATGTGCCTCCTTGATGAACGTCATGAGGTTCATGATGGCTAGGTTTGGGGTTCCTCTTGCCGAGGATAAAACGGAGGGACCTGGCACATGTTTACATTCCATCACCACAGAATCAATATCTATGCCAAGGAACGTCAGACTGCCTAGAGAGAAGGTGAACAGAATGTTGCAGGCGGTCCAATCTATGACCACGGTGCAGTCGTGTTCACTGAGCGAGTTACAATCGCTCCTAGGTCTCCTAAACTTTGCGGGGAGAGTCATCCCATGGAGTAAGGTCTTTAGCAAATTGCTAGAACGGAGATTGGGGGGCTGCAGGATAGCATTGACGTGCATCAGAATCACTGGGAATCTTGTGGCGGACTTAAAGGTGTGGGAAATGTTCCTACAGGAATTTAATGGCATATGCATGTGGAGGGGCGACCCTGTGTCCAACCAGTTTTTACACATTTTCACGGATGCGGATATGGTGCATACTTTGAAGGGGCTTGGAGTGCAGAGCCCTGGCCGTCTGAGTGGGCGGACCAGGGGCTTACACGCAACCTATGCTTCTTGGAACTGTTTCCCATTATAGTGGCAGTTGAGCTGTGGGGTCACCTTTTTAGCAACCGGGCTGTGATTTAATGGATGGATAATCTCAGTGTGGTTTTTGCCATAAACAGACTTTCAGATTCATCACCTCTGGTAGTGCATTACCTGCGGCACTTGGTGTTGAGATGTCTGCAGTTGAATATCAACTTTAGCGCTTGCCATGTCCATGGGGAGGAGAACATAGTGGCCAATGCATTATCTTGCTTCCAGTGGGAAGCGTTCAGGGGGGTGGCTCCGGCTGTGGCTCTTAATGGTCTTCCTTGCCCTTCTTTTTTCTGGCAGATGGCAAAGGACTGCAGCGGCTGATCCCCCTATTACGGGCTTCTTTGGCACCAGCCACCTGGTCAGCCTATGTGATGTATTGGAGTGAGTGGGTGAGTTTCTGCGACCTCCAAGAGTTCTCTTCTTGCAAAGGTGAGCATGGATTCCTTCTACAGTGGTTGGCTGATCTGAGAGGTAAGCAAGTAAAAAAGGGGGCAGTGGTCTCCAGGCTTTCAGCGGTATCCTTTTGTAGCCTGTATGCATTTCAGGATGCGTCACGCTCCTTCCTTGTGAAACAGTTAATTCGGAGCTGGGGCCGATTGGAGGTCCCGAGGTGTGACGCTAAGGAACCCATTACAGTGGACCATCTGGCAGTACTGCCAGCAATTTAACCAGAGATCTGTTCTTTTGAGGCTTAGCTCTTCGGGGCGGCCTTTGGGCTGGCGTTTCACGGTGTGCTGAGAGTGGGGGAGTTAGTTCCACATGCCAAGACAGCGGTATCCGGGGGAATCATGCACAATCATGTTAGGGTGATGGATGATTCAGTGCTTCTTTTTATTCCCAGGTCTATGATGGACCAGGAGTTACTCCTAAGAGTATAGGGGTGGCGTCAAGAGTCAGGACCATTTTATTTGCAGGTCTGTCTCTTGTGGCGGGTGGTCAGGATCACAGCTGTAGGCTGGAAGGAGGTTTGAATGATGGACATTGCGGTCAGGGTGACTCCACAGGCTCAGAAGCTTGGGCGTGCTCGGGCTGGTTATTAACGGGCCAACAACCCCCTAGTTTCAAAAAGCTGTGTTAAGTATCTCTGCCTTGTGGTCTGCAGCAGTGTCCCCTGGCCGTTCTCTAGAAGGGGTTATATAGTTAGTATCTAGGCCCCGATTGCCGCCACCCGTGTTTCTATCACCTGTCGTTACCAGTTCCCATTGCTGGTATTAATAAATACGACCCACGGGTCTTTCCCCCACCTTATTGTGTTGAGTTTTATTTGACAGTTATTAAAGTCAAATGTTGAGTTTAGGTGTTTAAGTTAATATCTAGTTATGTTAGATGTAGACACTCAGGAAATGTAGGGCATTTAATCCCTTAAGGAAGTGCAGGGTGATTAGCCCGGAGCGTAGCTATGGGTTAAGGCCTGGTTGAGTGAATGCTGCTGATGTGTGTATATTGGTTACAATGTTGCATTGTTTTGGGAGAGGTTTACTTATCTTATATATGGGATATGCAGGGAGTCCACTTCCTCTTTGTTCCAGTGGATCCCTGGTAGCTGTT
Source organism: Bombina bombina (assembly GCF_027579735.1). Lineage (NCBI taxonomy): Eukaryota > Metazoa > Chordata > Amphibia > Anura > Bombinatoridae > Bombina > Bombina bombina. The sequence goes on along the minus strand of NC_069506.1, from coordinate 4,546,363 downwards.
TCCCCACCCTCCCGTCCCTGTTTGAAATTGTTCAATTGTATACTTGAATACTGTGCATTTGTTATATTTTGCAATTATGATTTGATGAAAAGGCGGCAATCAAATTAATTTAGTGTATCTATACGAGACTAGGTGTCTGAGGCAGGAAGAGGGTTACTTGAATTACTTCCTTAACTCCAAGGACAGTAGCTTGAGCTCCCCAGTTATTGACATGCTGTTCGACAAGTCAAGCCTGGACATACTGGTTTGGAGTTTCTAATATTGGCACCCTAACCTGGCGAGTGGTCAGGATCACGGCTGCAGGCTGGAAGGAGGTTTGAATGATGGCCATTGTGGTCAGGGTGACGCCACAGGCTCAGTAGCTTGGGCTGGTTATTGACGGGCCAACAACCCCCTAGTTTCAAAAAACTGCATTGAGCATCTCTGCCTTGTGGTCTGCAGCAGTATCCCCTGGCCATTCTCTAGAAGGGGTTGTATAGTTAGTATCTAGGCCCCGATTGCCGCCACCCGTTTTTCTATCACCTGTCATTACCAGTTCCCATTGCTGGTATTAATAAATATGACCCACGGGTCTTTCACCCACCTTATTGTGTCAAGTTTTATTTGACAAAGTTATTAAAGTCAAATGTTGAGTCTAAGTGTTTAAGTTATTATCTAGTTATGTTACATGCAGACACTCAGGAAAAGTAGGGCATTTAATCCCTTATGTTAATTAATCCAAAAAGCTAAGAGCCTTAGTGACATTGTAGGAGATGTTCCTCTCAGGATGTGTAATGCTCTGTAATGTAAACATCTGATAACATGATCTTGATAAGGTTTGTGTGTGCACTCACTCTGCAGTAAGAAACAATGATAATGTGATCTAAAGTAAAATTATGGTCACAAGGTGACTGAGTGTCACTTTATTTTACCAATAAGATGTATACTAAGTAAATGTGAATCAAGTGACATTGGCAGAGGAAGCAGGATACATGAGGGCACAGTAACATTGAAAGCAAAACAGGTCACCTTTTACATTGGGATGAAACTGGTAAGGTTGAATCGTCAGCAAATACCTTATCTTGTACAGGTCAGCATTCTGCAGAGAATATGGCCTGCTGACCATAAATTGATAGACATATAGGGGCTCACCGGAAACAGAGGTTATGAAGCAATGGTCTAAAGACCGCTGCTCCATAACCTGTCCACTGCCTCTGAGGCTGCGGTCCTCAATCCGCCGGATCCTATATGATCGGGCTGATTGACACCCCCTGCTAGTAGCCAATTGGCCACAAATCTGCAGGGGGCGGCATTGCACAAGCAGTTCACCAGAACTGCTTGTACAATAATAAATGCCAACAGCGTTTGCTGTTGGCATTTATCAATGTGCGGTGGACATGATACGCTACATCGTATCATGTCCATCCGCACTGTAATAAATCAGCCCCATAAACGCCAACATAAACAGACAGCACGTACTATTGGTGTACAAAATAAAGTAATTGGGCTTATCCTACTACAAGATGTTTTACAAACACCTTTAATTGCAAGGACTCTTTTTCTTTGTGTATACGCATGCATTTCCCTTGCAAACCTCAACCCAGCTATCTCTGGAAGAACTAAAAGGAATTTTAAAATAACTGAACTAGAGACACATGAACTCCTGTTTAATATCAAGATCCAGGAAGTTCATACTATGGGGGATATCTATCAAGCCGTCAACTGCAAATACGCTGGAATTCTGCTTGATCCAACCTAGTTATCAAAGCCTACAGACCGGCAAAAGTTGAAATCTGTGACGTAACATACGATCCGCCGGTCTCAATCCGACACAGATCGATGCTTACGTCATTACAGATGTTCGGAATACACATTCGGCACTATTTGACACTTTTTCAAAGTTATCAAATAGTTAACAGGTATGCTCGCAGCAGCTATTCCAGCCCAGCATACCTGGTTTTTATTCCGCCACCCTGGAGGCAGCGGATGCCATAGGAATCAATGGGAGTCTAAAAGCGAAAGCTTATGTTCGATACTGCCAGATATCCCATTGATTTCTATGGTTGAAAACAAGTAACATTTACACCTAACACCCTAACATAAGCCCCGAGTCTAAACACCCCTAATCTGCCGCCCCAACAACGCCGCCACCTACATAATGTTATTAACCCCTATTCCACCGCTCCTAGATCCCGCCGCCACTAGATAAATGTATTAACCAATAAAAAATTTGGCCACCCACATCACTACCACCAACTAAACCTATTAACCCCTAAACTGCCAGCCCCCCCCACATCACCATAAACTAAATTAAGCTATTAACCCCTAAACCTAACAAGCCGCTAACTTTAAATTAATATTACAACATCCCTACCTTAAAATAAATTTAAACTTACATGTAGAATTAAAAGAAACTGTTTTTAAACTATTAACCTACCCTATTATACTACACTTAAATTAAACTAGCTATTAAATTAACTAAATTACATATCAAAAAACCCTAACCATACTCAAATTATTTAAATATACTATTTAACCTTATTAAAAATTACTAAATTACAAAAAAAAATAAACACCCTAAATTACAAAAAATAAAAAAACACTAAATTACGAAAAACAAACAAACCACATTATCAAAAATAAAAATGAATTACTGTCAGGGTTTTTTCCTGACTTGTTTGCAATGTGCTGCTGGCAGCCATTTTACTCACCTCTCTTCCTGACTTGGTGCATTGTGGGAGATGCTGCTCATTTCCTGCACTTCCTTTTATGGCCAGACTGGTTTACATCATCCGTGTGAGGCAGGATGCAGTCTCAGAATTGTGATGTCATCACTTATTATTTAAAGGGCCTCTGTTCAGTATGCTTTGCCTTTGCGTTGTCTCAGACCTGTTTGTGAGAGTTCCTGTGTATTACATGGCTGTCTGTCGTCCTTCCTGGTTCCTGATCCCTGGCTTGTTCCTGACTCTGCTGTTCTCCATGTTCCCAATTCTGGCTCATCTGACTACTCGCTTTGGCTCCTGACTCGGCTCGTCTGACTACCAGCTCTGGTTTTGACTCCTGGCTTGTTATTTGACTTGTGGACTTTTTATTATTTTTTGCTATTAATAAAGGTGTGATTATTTTTGCACTTCTCGTCTCAGTCTGATTCCTGGCACCCTGACATTTACTCCTAATCTAATAGCCCTATCAAAATAAAAAAGCCGCCCCCCCCCCAAAAAAAAAAAACCTAGCCTACAATAAACTACCAATGGCCCTTAAAAGGGCCCTTTGTGGGGCAAAGAAATCAGCTCTATAACCTTTAAAAAAAATACAAACACCCCCCAATAATAAAACCCACCACCCAACCAACCCCACCAAATAAAAACCCTTTCTAAAATATCCTAAGCTCCCCATTGCCCTGAAGAGGGCATTTGTATGGGCATTGCCCTTCAAAGGGCATTTAGCTCTTTTACCTGCCCAGACCCTACTCTAAAAATCCTATTGGCTGATTGGAACAACCAATAGGATGAGAGCTGCTCAAATCCTGTTGGCTGATTGGAACATCCAATAGGATTTTAACACCTCTAATCCTATTGGCTGATTGAAACCTTTCAGCCAATAGGAATGCAAAGGACGCCATCTTGGATGACATCACTTGCATTCAAGTTCCAGTTTACGGCGGTGACCGTATTGAAGAGGAGTTCCGCGCCAGATGTCTTCAGGATGGACCTGCTCCGCGCCGGCTGGATGAAGATAGAAGATGTCGTCTGCATGAAGACTTCGCCGGCTGGATGAAGATAGAAGAGGCCGTCCGGATGAAGACTTCTTGCTGGCTGGATGGATCCTTCAAGCGGGACTTCAAGAACTATACGTGGATTGTCTGGGGTTAGTGTTAGGTTTATTTAAGGGTTTTTTGGGTGTGTTTTATTTTTAGAGTAGGGTCTGGGCAGGTAAAAGAGCTAAATGCCCTTTTAAGGGCAATGCCCATACAAATGCCCTTTTCAGGGCAATGGGGAGCTTAGGTTATTTTAGATAGGGTTTTTATTTGGGGGGTTGGTTGGTTGGGTGGTGGGTTTTATTGTTGGAGGTGTTTGTATTTTTTTTTAAAGGTAAAAGAGCTGATATCTTTGAGGCAAAAGCCCCACAAAAGGCCCTTTGTAGTTTATTGTGGGATAGGGTTTTTTTATTTTGGGAACTTTTTTTTATTTTGATAGGGCTATTAGATTAGGAGTTTGTTTTTTTTAACGTAATTTAGTGTTTTTTATTTTTGTAAAATAGCGGGTTTTTTGTAATTTAGTAATTTTTAATAAGGTTAGATAGCATATTTAAATAATTTTTGTAGGATTAGGGTTTTTTAATATGTAATTTAGTTAATTTAATTGCTAGTTTAATTTAAGTGTAGTATAATAGTTAGGGTAGGTTAATTAATAGTTTAAAAATAGTTTCTTTTAATTATACAGGTAAGTTTAAATTTATTTTAAGATAGGGATGTTGTAATTTTAGTTTAAAGTTAGCAGCTTGTTAGGTTTGGGGGTTAATAGCTTAATTTAGTTTATGGCGAAGTGGGGGACTGGTTGGTGGTAGTGATGTGGGAGGCCAGGGGTTTAGGGGTTAATACGTTTATTTAGTCGCGGCGGGGTCCGGGAGCGGCAGAATAGGGGTGTTACAGAAGCATTAGTTATTTTGTTGTGAAGAGCTTATTTCCCAGCAGCAATGCCTGAACCAGCAAGCCAGCGCCTAAGAAGGGCTCCAAGAAAACTGTAACTAGTTTCATTTCATAAAGAGTTAACTCTTTTTTTTTCAGCCTTTAGAAACTATTGTCTAATCACCTCTGGAGCCAGACTGCTAATTGATAAGATGAACTTGTAAACTTGTTATCTTAAGTACTGTAATCCTATTGTGGCCTGTCAAAGGACAGTGCTCTCTATCTAAATGTGTGATGGGGGATTTTGTGCTTCTCCCCCTCTCCCCCTGGGAGTGCCCTGTGTGCATGTAACCTTAATAAAAAGCAGGCTGGGCATCCCAGTCCTGAGTTCTTGTTTGACCCTCAATCGCAGCGTTGACTCGTTTTTGTGGGCAGAAGGGTATCCTAGCTGTACTGCAGCTAAGGGAGATTATTCTATATTTGCGAGACTCATATAGAATACTATGGAAAGCAGCTTCTCCCCTCTTTAGCAATAGGGATCCAGGCTACTAAGCGGTCCATCTCTCAGCGAGACTAAGGGTAACCGTAACATTTGGCGGCAGCGGCGGGATTTTCCTGGATTTCCTAGGAGAGGTACAGAACGGATGGAGAGCGCTTACGAAAAATTGAAGCGTACAACCCTAAAGGATTTACTTGAAAGCAAAGGGGGGTACGCCAGCAACCGGCCGAGGAGAGAGCTGATCGCAGAATTGACCGAACTGGATCAGAGCTTCACAATGGCGGAAACACCGACCACGATTAGTGACGAAAAAACCAGGATTGTTCGGGAAAGGCTCTCATTATACGGGCCGAACCCCTCCATGGAATTGGTACAGCAGTTGATGGCGGAGGCGGACGAGGATATACGAGAGACTCGAGCCCACGAACTCAACCTAGCGAACGCACACCGCAATGCTGAAGCCCCGCAGGTAATCATCCCTGTCGAAAATGCTGGGAGGCCCAAGATACCCTATGCGGCATTTCGACCCTTCCTAGAGAGCGAGACAGGGATTGATGAATATTTGGCGGACTTCGAAAGGCAATGTGCCCTGCACCAGATTCCCAACAGAGAGTGGCCCACGATATTGTCTGGGAAACTATCCGGGCGAGCCCTGGAAGCCTTTCGTACTCTGGGTGCTGAGGAAGTGACACAGTATGAGCTAGTTAAGGAGACACTGTTGCGACGGTACGCTGTAACTCCGGACACGTATCGCCGACAGTTTCGGGGCACGGAAAAGAAGCCTAACGATACCCATATGGAATGGGCGCACCGAATGCGGAGAGCGGCAAATCACTGGCTGAGCGGAAGTAAAGCGGTGACTGGGGAGGAAATTTTACAATTGTTTCTCTTAGAACATTTTTATAATGGCATGGAACAGCAAGGGAAGGAATGGCTGCGAGACAGGCGGCCTTCTACCTTAGAAGAAGCAGCCAAATTGGCCGATGAACATTATGACTCCCGTCTTCACGAACCCATGAACTACCGAGCTCCAGCACGGGTCGAACCCAGAGAGGTTTACCGTGCACCCCCTCGTGCTGAATTCCGAGCCCTGGTGCCCACAGGGCCCGTCCGACACTCAGGACCACCCAATAACAGCTCTGAGCGTCCCAGACCGACTTGCCACCGATGCAAGCAACCAGGGCATTTCATGGCTAGCTGCCCCCTTAATACGCACCAGACACCCAGGAATTACAATTACCCCTCTGGGTCCTATCGTCCGGCCCGGGCCCTCTGTGTTAACCAAGAGGCCCCTATGGAGGGATATGTGGGGCCGCTTCACGAGGCAGACCCTGTATATGCTGCCTCAGATAACCGCCAGCACCATCGGCAGAGGGTATGGCTCGAGGGGCGATCTACCGAGGGATTGCGAGACACAGGGGCTACTATCACGCTGGTACAGAGTCATTTGGTGCCAGAGCACAAGCGATCCGGACAGACTGTGGCCGTTAGAGTGGCGGGGGGGGATGTGTACAAAATTCCAACAGCTAAAGTGCATCTTGATTGGGGAGCGGGAAAGGGGGCTGTGAACGTGGGCCTAATGGATAATTTACCTGCCGAAGTACTACTGGGCAACGATTTGGGCCCCATGACTTCTGCCTATGCTCCAGTATGCAACAACGAGGCGGACCCAGTGACTACACGGGCCCAAGCCCGGACGGAGCGAGAGCTCTCACCAGTGCGGGAGACACAGGTAAGACCTACCCCGACCTTGCCTGACAGGTTAGGCCCCATACCCTGGGACACCCCAGATGCCTTCGAGGCAGAGTCTAAGACTGACCCGACCTTACAAAAGTACCGGGAACGAGCAGAGACCGGAGGGGGCGGGGCAGATAACGAAACATTCTTATGGGAAAAAGGGAAACTATACCGCTGGACAGAGAAAAGGGGACAGCGTAGGCGACAGCTGGTAGTGCCCCACAAATACCGTCAAGAAATCCTCAAAATAGGCCACGACATCCCCTTAGCAGGCCACCTAGCCGTTACCCGTACCCTACACCGCATTACTCACACGTTCTTTTGGCCAGGGGTGCACGCTGACGTTAGAACTTACTGTAACACCTGCGATGTGTGTCAACGAGTAGGAAGGCGAGGCGATCACCCTAAAGCCCAGCTAGTAAATATGCCCATTGTAGAGGAACCCTTCAGCCGGGTTGCTATTGACCTAGTGGGACCACTGGCTACCCCTAGTCCCTCCGGTAAGCGATACATTCTTACCGTAGTGGACTACGCTACCAGGTACCCAGAGGCTGTCGCCCTATCCAACATACAAGCGGATACGGTAGCGAATGCACTAGTACAGGTGTTCTCCCGGGTAGGATTTCCAAAAGAAATCCTATCCAACCGAGGCACCCAATTTACGGCTGAATTGACCCAACAACTCTGGCAGGTTTGCAAAATTAAGTCCCTCCTAAGCTCCCCATACCACCCCCAGACGAACGGGCTGTGTGAGAGGTTCAATGGGACCCTCAAGCAAATGCTCAAGACGTTCACTCAGGAATACCGAGACTGGGAACGCTTCCTGCCGCACCTCCTATTTGCTTATCGGGAGGTGCCCCAGGAAACGACAGGGTTCTCTCCCTTCGAGTTGCTCTACGGAAGAAAGGTACGGGGACCCCTAAACCTGATCCGGGAGCACTGGGAGGGAGAGATGGAGGCTGACGGTGTCCCAATTGTGCCATACGTGCTGGAACTCAGGGACCGAATGGAGCAATTAGCCAAATCCGTGCGGGCTAATCTCCAGTTGGCCCAGAGAAGACAGAAAGTATGGTACGATCGGGGGGCCCGAAAGAGAATCTTCACCATAGGACAAAAGGTGTTAGTACTTAAGCCGGTGAAGACAGACAAATTGCAGGCGTCCTGGCAGGGTCCCTACCAGATCGTAGAGAAAAGGGGAGACACCACTTATGTGATAGCTAGCTGCCACGACAACAATCTTAGAAAGACATTCCATGTAAACATGCTCAAGGAATATTTTGAGCGACCAGAGAACGTGACGGCCGTATGTTGTTCCCCTCAGGAAGACCCCGACAGTTTACCCATTCCAGACCTATTAGAAAAGAGCCTCCCCACAGGTATAGTGGCGCAGGTTCAGATAGGGGACCGACTTAGCCCCACTGAAAGGGAGCAGCTCAACCAACTCCTCCAGTCCAAACACCTCACCTTCTCCCCGAAGCCAGGGTACACTACTTTAACCACCCACCAGGTAGATACTCCGGGACAAGCTCCCTTGCGCCAGGCTCCGTACCGAATCCCCGAAGCAGTTAGGACAGGAATGAAGAAGGAGATCGATGAGATGCTCCAGCTCAGGGTAATTGAGCCCTCCGATAGTCCCTGGGCCTCCCCAGTTGTCTTGGTGCCCAAGAAAGATGGGACCACCCGGTTCTGCGTAGACTATCGGAGGCTCAATGAAAATACCGTGACGGACGCTTACCCTATGCCCAGGGTAGACGAGCTACTCGATCGTATAGCCAGGGGAAATTACCTGACCACTATTGACCTCTGCAAAGGTTACTGGCAGATTCCCCTGGCCCCGGAGGCTATCCCCAAGTCGGCATTCGTCACCCCATTCGGCTTATATCAGTTTAGGGTAATGCCGTTTGGGATGAAGAATGCCCCAGCTACATTCCAGCGCTTGGTGGATAGGCTCCTGGATGGCTTCCAGAGTTTTGCTTGCGCCTACCTGGACGACATAGCGATCCACAGTGAGTCCTGGGAGGACCACTTAGCTCATGTGGGAATGGTTCTGGATCAGATCCGGGCTGCTGGCCTGACTCTGAAGCCAGAAAAATGCCACTTTGGGATGGCCGAGGTACAGTACCTGGGTCACCGGGTGGGGTGTGGAAAGCAGCGACCAGAGCCGGCCAAAATAGAAGCTGTCGCCAATTGGCCCACCCCCATCACTAAGACTCAGGTCCTAGCCTTCCTGGGCACGGCAGGGTACTATAGACGGTTCGTACCAGACTACAGCACACTTGCCAAACCCCTGACTGACTTGACCAAGAAGAACTTACCTCGACAGGTCCTGTGGTCTCCCCACTGTGAAACGGCTTTCCAGGCTCTCAAAAATGCTCTAATTAACGCTCCTGTCTTGGCGGCCCCAGCCCTTAACAAACGTTTTATCGTCCATACCGATGCTTCCATGTTCGGGCTGGGAGCCGTCCTCAGCCAAGTAGGCGAAGATGGAGGGGAGCATCCAGTTGCCTACATCAGCCGGAAGCTCCTGCCCCGCGAAGTCAGCTATGCAGCGGTCGAAAAGGAGTGTTTGGCTTTGGTGTGGGAATTAAAGAAATTGACTCCCTATTTATATGGTCAGGAGTTCACTCTGGTCACCGACCATAACCCGTTGGTGTGGCTGAACCGGGTCTCTGGAGATAACGGCAGGCTATTACGTTGGAGCTTATCGTTGCAAACCTTCAATTTCACCATTACTTACAGACCTGGGAAACAGAATGGCAACACCGACGGGTTGTCCAGACAAACCGACCTCAGCCCCGCATAACCAGCGGTCTGGACAGCCTTAGTCTGCCCCGAAAAGGGGTCAGACCGTGTCTGCCAGAGTGTTCCACAGAAAGGGAGCAATGTTACAGAAGCATTAGTTATTTTGTTGTGAAGAGCTTATTTCCCAGCAGCAATGCCTGAACCAGCAAGCCAGCGCCTAAGAAGGGCTCCAAGAAAACTGTAACAAGTTTCATTTCATAAAGAGTTAACTCTTTTTTTTTCAGCCTTTAGAAACTATTGTCTAATCACCTCTGGAGCCAGACTGCTAATTGATAAGATGAACTTGTAAACTTGTTATCTTAAGTACTGTAATCCTATTGTGGCCTGTCAAAGGACAGTGCTCTCTATCTAAATGTGTGATGGGGGATTTTGTGCTTCCCCCCCTCTCCCCCTGGGAGTGCCCTGTGTGCATGTAACCTTAATAAAAAGCAGGCTGGGCATCCCAGTCCTGAGTTCTTGTTTGACCCTCAATCGCAGCGTTGACTCGTTTTTGTGGGCAGAAGGGTATCCTAGCTGTACTGCAGCTAAGGGAGATTATTCTATATTTGCGAGACTCATATAGAATACTATGGAAAGCAGCTTCTCCCCTCTTTAGCAATAGGGATCCAGGCTACTAAGCGGTCCATCTCTCAGCGAGACTAAGGGTAACCGTAACAAGGGGTTAATAACTTTATGTTGTGGTGATCTTGGGGAGCGGCGGAATAGGGGTTAATAACATTATGTAAGTGGCGGCGATGTCGGGGCGGCAGATTAGGGGTGTTTAGACTCAGGGCTTATGTTAGGGTGTTAGGTGTAAACGTTACTTGTTTTCAACCATAGAAATCAATGGGATATCTGGCAGCATCGAACATAAGCTTTCCCTGCTTTCAGACTCCCATTGATTCCTATGGCATCCGCGGCCTCCAGGGTGGTGGATTGAAAACCAGGTACGCTAGGCAGGAATAGCTGCGAGCGTACCTGTTAACTATTTGATAACTTTGAAAAAGTGTCAAATAGTGCCGAATGTGTATTCGGAACATTTTTAATGATGTAAGCATCGATCTGTGTCGGATTGAGACCGGCGGATCGTATGTTATGTCACAGAATTCAACTTTTGCCGGTTTGTAGGCTTTGATAACTAGGTCGGATCAAGCTTGCACCAATTACGCTGCGGAATTCCAGCGTATTTGCAGTTGACGGCTTGATAGATATCCCCCTAAGTGTTTATCTCATATGGTGCATAGACAGCTTAGCTTCAGATTCTCACACCCTCCTTCCTTTCCAGACCTCTGTGTCTGACAACAACTCCAGACTCTTTCTCTGTCACATAGTCTCATCCACTTGAGCTGCAATAGTGCCAATTCTGCTGAGGGGAGCTAAATAACCCCAGAGAAAGCCACACAGAAATGTAAGCACCATGTGTTACACACAGTGCGGGGTGATCACACAGCAGGACCGCTGACAGGCTTGCATTTAGTGTATTGTAGGAAGTGTTACTGCCCATTACTAGAGGATCTTACTATCCCTCTAACAAGACTGTGTACCAGCTCCTCCCACCAGCAGCAGCAGTGTTTACTGAAGTTTTTCTGTTCTCGATCTAATGTTGTAACTCTATTCCCATGCGTTTCTGCTGAACTTGACTCCTGGAGCACAGACCTAAACGTAAATTTGATAGTGTAATGTCGGGTTACCATAGCAACTCATTGTTTATCAAGAAATTCAATGTTGGATGGAAGCGTAGACACAACAGTAACTTACAGCTATACGAAAAGAGCGACTGTACACAATGCGCAAAATATTTAAATGGAAACCTGGTTCTAAAATGAAGCCGTAAAATACTTTTAGCTGTCGGCCACTTTGGTAGCTTACTGCTCCATTTTTAACAACTTAATGGAAGTGAGCCCTAATTTCCCAATTAACAATATATGCAAAGATCACTTGAGAACACATTCCACATAAGGAAAACGCTAAAGCACTGTTTATTAAAATAAATGAGTAATTATATTGTAAAAAAAATATTATAACTATAGATGTAATTACCTCCATAGCAGTAACATGTCCATTCTCTGCACACAGGTGGAGAGCCGTTCTTCCCATACTGTCCCTCTCATTAACATTGGCTCCGAAGCCTAATAGATCTTTAAGAATCAGAGGTTGGCTCCTTTCCGCAGCCAGATGCAAAGCTGTCTAGAAGAGAAATGATTCACACAAACGATTTATATTATGTTGCTGGGAGTTGTGTAGTGAGTGTAATTGAGTCACTGGATAATTTCATCCCATCACATGACCCTTGGTAGGAAAATGATTAACTGTTTTAAGACTCTTCTCATATTTCCCAAATGAGTGCATGGGGGCGTGAGTGACCCTGCTGGGGGGGTCTTATGATTTTGTACAGGGCCAAGCAACCACTTGGATGGGGACATAACAGTCTGGAGCTAAGCAAAGAGACCCAGGGCAGGGTTTGGGCATTTCTGGATGCTGCTTGATGGGTTTTGTGTGTGAAAAATGATTTAGTTTAGATTAGATTTTTCTCAAATTAATGATAAATGTTATATTACAATGTTCTTAACACTTTTATTCTACTTACTATTATTGGAAACTGCTTACAGGGAGACATAAAACATTTTACAATGTATAATTTAAAGAATCAAAAGTGTGGCCCTGAAACCCCTTCATGCCATTTACATGCTCTAAAGAGACCTTATATCTGCAGTGTGGCCCCCTGCATACCCTTCATGTTAGCTACATGCCATAATCAGACTTCAGATCAGTGGCGTGGCCCTAAAATCCCTTTATGCCAGTTACATGCCCTAAAGAGACCTCTGATTAGTGATGTGGCCCTATATATTCTTCATGCCAGCTACTTGCCTTATTGAGATTTCAGAGCAGTTGTGTGGCTCTAAAACCCCTTCATGCCTTTTACATGCCCTAAAGAAAACTCAGACCAGTGGTTGGGCCAAAAAACTACTTCATGCTAGCTGTATGTCCTTATGAGACTTCAGGTCAGTGGTGTGGCCCTAAAACCTCTTCATGCTAGCTACATGTCCTAAAGAGACTTCAGGTCAGTGGTGTGGCCCTAAAACCCCTTCATGCTAGCTACATGTCCTAAAGAAACTTCAGATCAGTGGTGTGGCCCTAAAACCCCTTCTTGACAGTTAAATGCCCTAAAGAGACCTCAGATCAGTGGTGTGCTAGCTACATGTCCTAATGCGACTTCAGTGGTGTGGTCCTCAAATCCCTTCAAACTAGCTTCATGTCCTAAAGCCTGCCGCCTGTAGCCCACTTCATGCCACCTATACACCTAATTAAGGCATTACATTAGATTCAAGTCCCTTGCAGGTCTCCTACTCTTTTTTTAAATCTAGTCCACAGCTTCTATTTCCAAACAGCTGTGTTCTAAAGAGCAGATTTACTTGATATTCTCACCTGTTTTTTAGCATCTTTCATGTTAATTTTGTTGTAAGAAGCAAATCTCCTGGCAAGTGCATAAGCCAGTGCCCGCCGGCCCTCAATGACAGCGGTATGAAGGAACCTAGGGACGAAGAAGTGCATTGAAGATTCAGTAAGGAAATTCTAGACATGAGCACTTGTTTCATTACAAAACACAAGATGAATAACTGAAAGAATTCTTCAGTATTCATTTGTTTCCTATGAATAGTTAAGAAATGCGTATCTAAGCGTGCTGGAGAACTGCGCTAACCTGTTCCTCTTCTTCACAGACCCCTAGATGCGCTATCAGGAGGCGACGTCTCCCAGGACCTGCACTAAAGGAGTGAGGCCGGAGCTCTGTGAAGAACAGGAGGAGGTAGCACAGTTCTCCAGCGCGTTTTGTAATTTAGTAATAGGAGATTTTTTTAACCTGTATCACTGAAACATGAACATTTGTTTAACGGAAATGAATGTAAATGTTCTTCAAATGGTCGGTATTAATTTAGTTTAAAACTAGATGAATACCGAACAGCACAGGTGCAAATATTCAAAGTATGAAGTACAAAACATTCTTCCAAACCAAACATTTTGCCCTTAAACACGTCTAGTAAATACACATGCAGTAAGATAAACAAAGCACCAGCGTTGGCCGGCTCGTATTCGGCGGTGTAATCACAAGCACCAAGATTACCAATGTGCCTATATAACTGAAAGTACAGCTCTATATGTGCCTATATAACTGAAAGTACAGCTCTATATGTGCCTATATAACTGAAAGTACAGCTCTATATGTGCCTATATAACTGAGAGTACAGCTCTATATGTGCCTATATAACTGAGAGTACAGCTCTATATGTGCCTATATAACTGAGAGTACAGCTCTATATGTGCCTATATAACAGAGTACAGCTCTATATGTGACTATATAACTGAAAGTACAGCTCTATATGTGCCTATATAACTGAGAGTACAGCTCTATATGTGCCTATATAACAGAGTACAGCTCTATATGTGCCTATATAACTGAGAGTTCAGCTCTATATGTGCGTATATAACAGAGTTCAGCTCTATATGTGCCTATATAACCGAGTACAGCTCTATATGTGCCTATATAGCTGAGAGTACAGCTCTATATGTGCCTATATAACTGAGAGTACAGCTCTATATGTGCCTATATAACTGAAAGTACAGCTCTATATGTGCCTATATAACTGAGAGTACAGCTCTATATGTGCCTATATAACAGAGTACAGCTCTATATGTGCCTATATAACTGAGAGTTCAGCTCTATATGTGCGTATATAACAGAGTTCAGCTCTATATGTGCCTATATAACCGAGTACAGCTCTATATGTGCCTATATAACTGAGAGTACAGCTCTATATGTGCCTATATAACTGAGAGTACAGCTCTATATGTGCCTATATAACTGAAAGTACAGCTCTATATGTGCCTATATAACTGAGAGTACAGCTCTATATGTGCCTATATAACAGAGTACAGCTCTATATGTGCCTATATAACTGAGAGTTCAGCTCTATATGTGCCTATATAACAGAGTTCAGCTCTATATGTGCCTATATAACCGAGAGTACAGCTCTAAATGTGCCTAAATAACAGAGTACAGCTCTATATGTGCCTATATAACTGAGAGTACAGCTCTATATGTGCCTATATAACAGAGTACAGCTCTATATGTGCCTAAATAACAGAGTACAGCTCTATATGTGCCTATATAACTGAGAGTACAGCTCTATATGTGCCTATATAACTGAGAGTACAGCTCTATATGTGCCTATATAACAGAGTACAGCTCTATATGTGCCTATATAACAGAGTACAGCTCTATATGTGCCTATATAACAGAGCACAGCTCTACATGTGCCTATATAACAGAGTACAGCTCTATATGTGCCTATATAACAGAGTACAGCTCTATATGTGCCTATATAACAGAGCACAGCTCTATATGTGTCTATATAACTGAAAGTACAGCTCTATATGTGCCTATATAACAGAGTACAGCTCTATATGTGCCTATATAACCGAGAGTACAGCTCTAAATGTGCCTATATAACAGAGCACAGCTCTATATGTGTCTATATAACTGAAAGTACAGCTCTATATGTGCCTATATAACAGAGTACAGCTCTATATGTGTCTATATAACTGAGAGTACAGCTCTATATGTGCCTATATAACAGAGCACAGCTCTATATGTGTCTATATAACTGAGAGTACAGCTCTATATGTGCCTATATAACAGAGCACAGCTCTATATGTGTCTATATAACTGAGAGTACAGCTCTATATGTGCCTATATAACAGAGCACAGCTCTATATGTGTCTATATAACTGAGAGTACAGCTCTATATGTGCCTATATAACTGAAAGTACAGCTCTATATGTGCCTATATAACTGAGAGTACAGCTCTATATGTGCCTATATAACAGAGTACAGCTCTATATGTGTCTATTTATTTGAGAGTTCAGCTCTATATGTGCCTATATAACAGAGTGCAGCTCTATATGTGCCTATATAACAGAGTACAGCTCTATATGTGACTATATAACTGAAAGTACAGCTCTATATGTGCCTATATAACTGAGAGTACAGCTCTATATGTGCCTATATATCAGAGAGTACAGCTCTATATGTATGAAGGAAAAGATTTTGAACCTTTATTTTTTATACATGAATTGTCTGCCTAAGTGTTTTGTTTCGTATCTTTACTTTTTGCTTAAAATAATGCAATTGTAAGAGTTATGCTTAAACACTTAAGGAGCAGTGCATAAGCATATGAAATACTCAATTAACAAGAATTGACTATACAGGCTAAGTAAACCTGATAGTCTTAAAGAAATGCTTATGTTGCACTGTGAACAATGGATTGTAGTAAATAATTCGGTAGATTACTGGAACTTGTGGTTGAAAAAGAATTTGTGTCATCAAATTAAAATATAACCTTTATTAGTTTTATCTATAAAAAAGACAGCATAAATAGTGTGTGTATGCTACCCTGGAGAGAGTTAAAAACACACTCTCTGTTGATTATATGATACTTAGCTTGTTTGATATCACTGATATAGAATACTTGGTAAACCAGTTTTAAGACCGAGTTTATATTATAGGTGTATCTGTATATTTATCTATCTAAGGACTGTGTGGCCTAATATCTGGCCAGTCCTAGAGATTTTCCCAAATGGGTATTTGTATAAGGTATACCTATTATACTTAAACTTAATGGTTTTTATAGATAAATAGGCTTTAAGGCACTGTGAACATCAATGTCCAGTTATATAGCCAGTATACAGTGAGCTAATACCAATGTATGTACTTGCAATAAAATATCTGTGGAGACTGGGAGGTCTGGAGGATTACCTATGTGGCAGTCTCTATATTGTATCACCACCACTTGATTATTGCGTTAACTTAGCAAATCTGATTGATATTAATTAGGTTCAGTATGATTGTGCACATAATATTGCATCAAGAGATAAGTTCGGTTACACAGGTGCAGCTGTTAACCATTTTTTAAAAGCTATGGTAAATAGTGATAGCTGCTGCTTGAGCCTGTGAAAAACAGACTTGTTTTTTCTGTCACTCGGTTTTGACTGCAGTAGTATTACAACGTTACTAAATTACAGCTTTTAATAGTATGACACTATGTGTCTAAATTTTTATTAACTTAGTAATGACACCTGTCAGTTGTATTCTTTCTATGGTAGTGTACGATGTTGTGTAGACAAAATTGTCTTTAAAACGTAATCCCCCAGATATTGTATTACCCACTCGTTAACATATTATGTTATGCAAGTGCAGCGGTTACCCATTTTTATATACTGGGATAAATAGTAATAGCTTCAGCTTAAGCCTGTGAAAAGCCACAGGTTACCAAGTACTAATTAAGAAAAGTTTTTTTTAAACTAAGATATTATTTCTAATTATTACAACAAGAGAGGCAGTTAAAAAATAGCGAGGACCCCTTTTTTTTTAACTGCCTCTCTTGTTGTAATAATTAGAAATAATATCTTAGTTTAAAAAAAACTTTTCTTAATTAGTACTTGGTAACCTGTGGCTTTTCACAGGCTTAAGCTGAAGCTATTACTATTTATCCCAGTATATAAAAATGGGTAACCGCTGCACTTGCATAACATAATATGTTAACGAGTGGGTAATACAATATCTGGGGGATTACGTTTTAAAGACAATTTTGTCTACACAACATCGTACACTACCATAGAAAGAATACAACTGACAGGTGTCATTACTAAGTTAATAAAAATTTAGACACATAGTGTCATACTATTAAAAGCTGTAATTTAGTAACGTTGTAATACTACTGCAGTCAAAACCGAGTGACAGAAAAAACAAGTCTGTTTTTCACAGGCTCAAGCAGCAGCTATCACTATTTACCATAGCTTTTAAAAAATGGTTAACAGCTGCACCTGTGTAACCGAACTTATCTCTTGATGCAATATTATGTGCACAATCATACTGAACCTAATTAATATCAATCATATGTGCTAAGTTAACGCAATAATCAAGTGGTGGTGATACAATATAGAGACTGCCACATAGGTAATCCTCCAGACCTCCCAGTCTCCACAGATATTTTATTGCAAGTACATACATTGGTATTAGCTCACTGTATACTGGCTATATAACTGGACATTGATGTTCACAGTGCCTTAAAGCCTATTTATCTATAAAAACCATTAAGTTTAAGTATAATAGGTATACCTTATACAAATACCCATTTGGGAAAATCTCTAGGACTGGCCAGATATTAGGCCACACAGTCCTTAGATAGATAAATATACAGATACACCTATAATATAAACTCGGTCTTAAAACTGGTTTACCAAGTATTCTATATCAGTGATATCAAACAAGCTAAGTATCATATAATCAACAGAGAGTGTGTTTTTAACTCTCTCCAGGGTAGCATACACACACTATTTATGCTGTCTTTTTTATAGATAAAACTAATAAAGGTTATATTTTAATTTGATGACACAAATTCTTTTTCAACCACAAGTTCCAGTAATCTACCGAATTATTTACTACAATCCATTGTTCACAGTGCAACATAAGCATTTCTTTAAGACTATCAGGTTTACTTAGCCTGTATAGTCAATTCTTGTTAACAGCTCTATATGTGCCTATATAACTGAAAGTACAGCTCTATATGTGCCTATATAACTGAGAGTACAGCTCTATATGTGCCTATATAACTGAGAGTTCAGCTCTATATGTGCCTATATAACTGAGAGTTCAGCTCTATATGTGTCTATATAACTGAGAGTACAGCTCTATATGTGCCTATATAACTGAAAGTACAGCTCTATATGTGCCTATATAACTGAAAGTACAGCTCTATATGTGCCTATATAACTGAGAGTACAGCTCTATATGTGCCTAAATAACAGAGTACAGCTCTATATGTGCCTATATAACAGAGTACAGCTCTATATGTGTCTATTTATTTGAGAGTTCAGCTCTATATGTGCCTATATAACAGAGAGTACAGCTCTATATGTGCCTATATAACAGAGAGTACAGTTCTATATGTGCCTATATAACTGAGAGCACAGCTCTATATGTGCCTATATAACAGAGTACAGCTCTATATGTGCCTATATAACAGAGTACAGCTCTATATGTGCCTATATAACAGAGTACAGCTCTATATGTGCCTATATAACAGAGAGTACAGCTCTATATGTGCCTATATAACAGAGAGTACAGCTCTATATGTGCCTATATAACAGAGTACAGCTCTATATGTGCCTATATAACAGAGTACAGCTCTATATGTGCCTATATAACAGAGTACAGCTCTATATGTGCCTATATAACAGAGAGTATAGCTCTATATGTGCCTATATAACTGAGAGTACAGCTCTATATGTGCCTATATAACAGAGTACAGCTCTATATGTGCCTATATAACAGAGTACAGCTCTATATGTGCCTATATAACTGAGAGTTCAGCTCTATATGTGCCTATATAACAGAGTACAGCTCTATATGTGCCTATATAACAGAGTACAGCTCTATATGTGCCTATATAACAGAGTACAGCTCTATATGTGCCTATATAACAGAGAGTACAGCTCTATATGTGCCTATATAACAGAGAGTACAGCTCTATATGTGCCTATATAACAGAGTACAGCTCTATATGTGCCTATATAACAGAGTACAGCTCTATATGTGCCTATATAACAGAGTACAGCTCTATATGTGCCTATATAACAGAGAGTACAGCTCTATATGTGCCTATATAACTGAGAGTACAGCTCTATATGTGCCTATATAACAGAGTACAGCTCTATATGTGCCTATATAACAGAGTACAGCTCTATATGTGCCTATATAACAGAGTACAGCTCTATATGTGTCTATTTATTTGAGAGTTCAGCTCTATATGTGCCTATATAACAGAGAGTACAGCTCTATATGTGCCTATATAACAGAGTGCAGCTCTATATGTGCCTATATAACAGAGAGTACAGCTCTATATGTGTCTATTTATTTGAGAGTTCAGCTCTATATGTGCCTATATAACAGAGTGCAGCTCTATATGTGCCTATATAACAGAGTGCAGCTCTATATGTGCCTATATAACAGAGTGCAGCTCTATATGTGCCTATATAACAGAGTGCAGCTCTATATGTGCCTATATAACAGAGTGCAGCTCTATATGTGCCTAAATAACAGAGAGTACAGCTCTATATGTGTCTATTTATTTGAGAGTTCAGCTCTATATGTGCCTATATAACAGAGTACAGCTCTATATGTGCCTATATAACAGAGTACAGCTCTATATGTGCCTATATAACAGAGTACAGCTCTATATGTGCCTATATAACAGAGAGTACAGCTCTATATGTGCCTATATAACAGAGAGTACAGCTCTATATGTGCCTATATAACAGAGTACAGCTCTATATGTGCCTATATAACAGAGTACAGCTCTATATGTGCCTATATAACAGAGTACAGCTCTATATGTGCCTATATAACAGAGAGTACAGCTCTATATGTGCCTATATAACTGAGAGTACAGCTCTATATGTGCCTATATAACAGAGTACAGCTCTATATGTGCCTATATAACAGAGTACAGCTCTATATGTGTCTATTTATTTGAGAGTTCAGCTCTATATGTGCCTATATAACAGAGAGTACAGCTCTATATGTGCCTATATAACAGAGTGCAGCTCTATATGTGCCTATATAACAGAGAGTACAGCTCTATATGTGTCTATTTATTTGAGAGTTCAGCTCTATATGTGCCTATATAACAGAGTGCAGCTCTATATGTGCCTATATAACAGAGTGCAGCTCTATATGTGCCTATATAACAGAGTGCAGCTCTATATGTGCCTATATAACAGAGTGCAGCTCTATATGTGCCTATATAACAGAGTGCAGCTCTATATGTGCCTAAATAACAGAGAGTACAGCTCTATATGTGTCTATTTATTTGAGAGTTCAGCTCTATATGTGCCTATATAACAGAGTGCAGCTCTATATGTGCCTAAATAACAGAGAGTACAGCTCTATATGTGTCTATTTATTTGAGAGTTCAGCTCTATATGTGCCTATATAACAGAGTGCAGCTCTATATGTGCCTATATAACAGAGAGTACAGCTCTATATGTGCCTATAAAATCTCATTAAAGTCTGGAGATTGTCTTTGTATGTCACATGATTTCAACTGGAATAGAATCTGCCTCAGTAATATATATATCCTATTATATAAAAAGCCAAGTGTTTTTGTCCGAAGCTGTCATGTGCAGTAGAGACAGCACGAGGACAAACACACCTGGCTTTACCTGACAATCCATGGCCGGCGGGAACGTGGGTGTGGCCGGGTGTGAGAGTGGGCGGCGCGACAGAGAGGGGAGAGACAAAAAGAGATCGGAAAGAGCTAAAGAGAGGGGAAAGAGCATAATAGAGGGAAGAGAAAGAAAAAGAGAGGGGGAAAGAGCGCAAAAGAGAGGGGGAGAGAGAGCGCAAAAGAGAGGGGGAGAGAGACCGCAAAAGAGAGGGGAAGAGAGAGCGCAAAAGAGAGGGGGAGAGAGTGCAAAAGAGAGGGGAGAGAGCACAAAAGAGAGGGGGAGAGAGCGCAAAAGAGAGGGGGAAAGAGCGCAAAAGAGAGGGGGAGAGAGCGCAAAAGAGAGGGGGAGAGAGCGCAAAAGAGAGGGGGAAAGAGCGCAAAAGAGAGGGGGAAAGAGTGCAAAAGAGAGGGGGGAAGAGCCCAAAAGAGAGGGGGAAAGAGCGCAAAAGAGAGGGGAGAGAGCGCAAAAGAGAGGGGGAAAGAGCGCAAAAGAGAGGGGGAGAGAGCACAAAAGAGAGGGGAGAGAGCGCAAAAGAGAGGGGGAGAGAAAGAGCGCAAAAGAGAGGGGGAAAGAGCGCAAAAGAGAGGGGAGAGAGCGCAAAAGAGAGGGGGAAAGAGCGCAAAAGAGAGGGGGAAAGAGCGCAAAAGAGAGGGGAGAGAGCGCAAAAGAGAGGGGGAAAGAGCGCAAAAGAGAGGGGGAGAGAGCGCAAAAGAGAGGGGGAGAGAGCGCAAAAGAGAGGGGGAAAGAGCGCAAAAGAGAGGGGGAAAGAGTGCAAAAGAGAGGGGGGAAGAGCGCAAAAGAGAGGGGGAAAGAGCGCAAAAGAGAGGGGAGAGAGCGCAAAAGAGAGGGGGGAAGAGCGCAAAAGAGAGGGGGAAAGAGCGCAAAAGAGAGGGGAGAGAGCGCAAAAGAGAGGGGGAAAGAGCGCAAAAGAGAGGGGGAAAGAGCGCAAAAGAGAGGGGGAGAGAGAGAGCGCAAAAGAGAGGGGGAGAGAAAGAGCGCAAAAGAGAGGTGGAGAGAGCGCAAAAGAGAGGGGGAGAGAGCGCAAAAGAGAGGGGGGAGAGAGAGAGAGCGAGAGAGAGAGCAAGGGGTGGGACCGCTGTACTGCAAAAAATGGCCAGTGTGAACAGGTTTTAGGACTAATATATATATATATTGTTATGGTCTCAACAATGTTATTTAACAAGAAACCAAAGTGACATCACAAATCTCTTATTTTATAAGTATTGCTCGGTAATGGCACCAATGGGAAATGTGTATTTAAAGTAAATAGCAAATTAGAATCAAAATCACGCTTAGGGGTGAGGTCATGTGGTTCAGGATATAGAATTATAGGGTCAGGAATGTTGTACACACGTTAGGTAGACTCTTCCTGTGCCTGGTTTTGTCTCATTCCTTCTCACATCCTCCAGCTGTACATCTGTATAAAAGGTATAAAGGGCTGTATACCCTCAGCATATCATTTTATTAAACCTGCAATACATACACTCACATAGCACATGCACCAATCAGTGGTGAGTATGCACCTGACACTTACATAGCACATGCACCAATCAGTGGTGAGTATGCACCTGACACTCACATAGCACATGTACCAATCAGTGGTGAGTATGCACCTGACACTTACATAGCACATGCACCAATCAGTGGTGAGTATGCACCTGACACTCACATAGCACATGTACCAATCAGTGGTGAGTATGCACCTGACACTTACATAGCATATGCACCAATCAGTGGTGAGTATGCACCTGACACTCACATAGCACATGTACCAATCAGTGGTGAGTATGCACCTGACACTTACATAGCACATGCACCAATCAGTGGTGAGTATGCACCTGACACTTACATAGCACATGCACCAGTCAGTGGTGAGTATGCACCTGACACTTACATAGCACATGCACCAATCAGTGGTGAGTATGCGCCAGACACTCACATAGCACATGCACCAATCAGTGGTGAGTATGCGCCAGACACTTACATAGCACATGCACCAATCAGTGGTGAGTATGCACCTGACACTTACATAGCACATGCACCAATCAGTGGTGAGTATGCACCTGACACTTACATAGCACATGCACCAATCAGTGGTGAGTATGCACCTGACACTCACATAGCACATGTACCAATCAGTGGTGAGTATGCACCTGACACTCACATAGCACATGCACCAATCAGTGGTGAGTATGCACCTGACACTTACATAGCATATGCACCAATCAGTGGTGAGTATGCACCTGACACTTACATAGCACATGCACCAATCAGTGGTGAGTATGCACCAGACACTTACATAGCACATGCACCAATCAGAGGTGAGTATGCACCAGACACTCACAAAGCACATGAACCAGTCAGTGGTGAGTATGCACCTGACACTCACATTAGCACATGCACCAATCAGTGGTGAGTATGCACCAGACACTCACATAGCACATGCACCAATCAGTGGTGAGTATGCGCCTGACACTCACATAGCACATGCACCAATCAGTGGTGAGTATGCACCTGACACTTACATAGCATATGCACCAATCAGTGGTGAGTATGCACCTGACACTCACATAGCACATGCACCAATCAGTGGTGAGTATGCACCTGACACTTACATAGCATATGCACCAATCAGTGGTGAGTATGCACCTGACACTTACATAGCACATGCACCAATCAGTGGTGAGTATGCACCAGACACTTACATAGCACATGCACCAATCAGAGGTGAGTATGCACCAGACACTCACAAAGCACATGAACCAGTCAGTGGTGAGTATGCACCTGACACTCACATTAGCACATGCACCAATCAGTGGTGAGTATGCACCAGACACTCACATAGCACATGCACCAATCAGTGGTGAGTATGCGCCAGACACTCACATAGCACATGCAACAATCAGAGGTGAGTATACATACAGTCTCAGAAATAAAAAGGGCAAATCTGTTTTCTTTCACTTTTGCCCCTGAACAGCCAGTAATGTTTCTATCTGAGAGATGGTGCCACTAATCAGCTATCTTCATTAAAGAGACACTATCTGAGATATGGTGCCACTAATCAGTTATTTTTATTAAAGGGACTATCTGAGAGATAGTGCCACTAATCAGCCATCTTCATTAAAGGGACACTCTGAGAGATGGTGCTACTAATCAGCTATCTTCATTAAAGAGACACTATCTGAGATATGGTGCTACTAATCAGTTATTTTTATTAAAGGGACTATCTGAGAGATAGTGACACTAATCAGCCATCTTCATTAAAGGGACACTCTGAGAGATGGTGCTACTAATCAGCTATTTTTATTAAAGAGACACTATCTGAGATATGGTGCCACTAATCAGTTATTTTTATTAAAGGGACTATCTGAGAGATAGTGCCACTAATCAGCCATCTTCATTAAAGGGGCACTATCTGAGACATGGTGCCACTAATTTGTTATCTTCATTAAAGGGACACTATCTGATATTATGGTGCCACTAATCAGCTATCTTCATTAAAGGGACACTATCTGATATTATGGTGCCACTAATCAGCTATCTTCATTAAAGGGACACTATCTGATATTATGGTGCCACTAATCAGCTATCTTCATTAAAGGGACACTATCTGTGAGATGGTGCCACTAATAAGCTATCTTCATTAAAGGGACACTATCTGAGACTATGGTGCCACTAATCAGTTATCTTCATTAAAGGGACACTATCTGAGACGTGGTGCCACTAATCAGTTATCTTCATTAAAGGGACACTATCTGTGAGATGGTACCACTAATAAGCTATCTTCATTAAAGGGACACTATCTAAGACTATGGTGCCAATAATCAGTTATCTTCATTAAAGGGATATGAAACAAAAATATTTTGTGAGTCAGACAGAACAAACCTTTTAAAAAGGTTTCCAATTTACTTCTATTATCAAATTTGCTTTGTTCCCTGATTTTCTGTGCTGTAGAGATACCTAGGTAGCATCTGTAGCACTACATGAAAGGAACTAGTGCTGCCCTCTAGTGTTCTTGTAAAACTGCTGTCATATAGTGCTTCAGATACGTGCACGCTCCTGAGCAAAAAAACATACCAAGAGAATGACGAAAATGAGAAGTAAATGCTGCTCTTTCTGAATCATGAAAGACAATTTGTTTATTTCATGTCCCTGCTCTGACCCGAATCCTAAGCCCTGATGCATCTAGTAATGAGTTCAGTATTTAATATCATTATTAGTACAAGGAGCATAAACGCGTTTGTTTGTTTACGCTCTAATATAAATTACAAGTGGCGAGTTGTTTACATTTCTACAAATTTGTGGTAATTTACGCTCCCCACATTTTCTGTGGGCGGCGTTGAGTGGAGTTTGCTTATATTACAAGTCGATGTAATGCAATCGCATTTAATGCTCAAACTTTTTATGTGACTTGAAAGTTCGTATAAACAGCTTGGCTGGAGGAAAAATATTACCTAGAGCTGTTCTATAAAAACCACGTGAGAGCTAGATTACGAGTGGAGCACTATTTAGCGCTACTGCTCGAGTGTAAACTTCACTCAACTTTGACTTTGTGCGCGTGTCAGGGACTGCGCATTTTACAAGTTGAAAGTAAAAAGTTTTTGATCTCACACGCTAAAACGATGCGTGCAAAAAGCCAAAGTTACAATATTGCGACCACATTAACGTACTCCCCCATAGACTTTAAAGGAGCATGAAAAAAATGAGAGAAAAAAAACCAAGTCGTGATAACCCGCATCGCAAAAACCTGAGGTTAATGAGTACTTTGCAGTGGGGGTTGTAGCGGTTTAGGGGTTAACAGTTTAGCAGGGTACTTTGCGTTGTGGGGGTGTAGCAATTTTGGGACAAATAGTGTAGTGGGGTACTTTGTGAGGTGGGGATGTGGTGGTTTAGGGGTAATAGTGTAGCGGGGTACTTTGTGAGGTGGGGATGTGGTGATTTAGGGGTAATAGTGTAGCGGGGTACTTTGTGAGGTGGGGATGTGGTGATTTAGGGGTAATAGTGTAGCGGGGTACTTTGTGAGGTGGGGATGTGGTGGTTTAGGGGTAATAGTGTAACGGGGTACTTTGTGAGGTGGGGATGTGGTGATTTAGGGGTAATAGTGTAACGAAGTACTTTGTGAGGTGGGGATGTGGTGGTTTAGGGATAATAGTGTAGCGGGGTACTTTGTGAGGTGGGGATGTGGTGGTTTAGGGGTAATAGTGTAGCAGGGTACTTTGCGATGTGGCGGTTTAGGTTTAATAGTGTAGTGGGGTACTTTGGGGTGGGCTAAGTGTTGGTTTACAGGTTATAAGAGTAGGGGGCTTATTGTAATGCAGGTTAGCCGACTTATTGGTTTTTTTTTCTGCTTCTCGCACTCCATTGAAGTCTATGGGTGAGTACATTAACACAATTGCGATATTGTAGCTTCGCCTTTTATGTGCGTATTGTGTTAGCACGAGTGAGCGAAAAAGTTTTATTCTCAAATTGTTATACGCAGGGTAGCCAGAAGGGTGCAAAAAGCCGTTGTCGAGTGAAGTTTACGCTCAAGCGAATCGCTAAATAGCGCTCCACTTGTAATCTAGCCACCAGTTAGTTTTTATATAAAAGCTAGTTAATATTTGTTCTATGGACAATGTTTCAATTAAGAAGCTTTTCTAAGAAACTACCATTGTAATGTTTACATTCAATAACGTTTTAAAAGGCTACTTGATACAACTACAGATATTTACCAAAGAAATTGCAAACACCCCTGCACAAAACAATAACTTATTAAACAATAACTTATTAAACAATACTTATTAAACAATAACTTATTTAAGGAGTATCTTGTTTTGTGACAGTGTTTGCATATTACTAACAATAGAATGTTCCCACACTCCTGATATGTCAAGAAGATATCTCATCTGATATTAAAACCAACAGAACTTTCTCTAGAAAGATTTGTGCCCTCAAGAATGTTAAATATTTACTGTAAGGGAAACTCCCTACTAAATTACAGGCTGCTGGTTTATGGTCATGTAAGGAATATAACTGCAGCCAAAACCAGTACTGCAGCCTATTCACTAACATATGAAGAGATGTGTAAGAATGAAGACACTATCATCTATCTATCTATCTATCTATCTATCTATCTATCTAGCATATTTCTATCTTTCAGCCAATGAACAATAGTAGGAAGTACCTATCAGACAATGATCTTTAGCATTAAGTACCTATCAGACAATGATCTTTAGCATTAAGTACCTATCAGCCAATGAACAATAGTAGGAAGTATCTATCAGCCAAGGA
The DNA here is from genome assembly GCF_027579735.1 of Bombina bombina. Lineage (NCBI taxonomy): Eukaryota > Metazoa > Chordata > Amphibia > Anura > Bombinatoridae > Bombina > Bombina bombina. The sequence continues at coordinate 4,519,187 of NC_069506.1, read as the reverse complement.
TGATTAGTAGGAAATACCTATCAGCCAATAAGCATTAGTAGGAAGTACCTATCAGCCAGTGAGCATTAGTAAGAAGTATCTATCAGCCAATAAGCATTAGTAGGAAGTACCTATCAGCCAGTGAGCATTAGTAGGAAGTACCTATCAGCCAGTGTGTATTAGTAAGAAGTATCTATCAGCCAATAAGCATTAGTAAGAAGTATCTATCAGCCAGTGAGCATTAGTAGGAAGTACCTATCAGCCAGTGTGCATTAGTAGGAAGTACCTATCAGCAAATGAGCATCAGTAGGAAATACCTATCAGCCAGTGAGCATTAGTAGGAAGTACCTATCAGCCAGTGAGTATTAGTAGGAAGTACCTATCAGCCAGTGAGCATTAGTAATAAGTGCCTATCAGCCAGTGAGCATTAGCAGGAAGTACCTATCAGCCAGTAAGCATTAGTAGGAAGTACCTATCAGCCAGTGAGCATTAGTAGGAAATACCTATCAGCCAGTGAGCATTAGTAGAAAGTACCTATCAGCCAGTGAGCATTAGTAGGAAGTACCTATCAGCCAGTGAGCATTAGTAGGAAGTACCTATCAGCCAGTGAGTATTAGTAGGAAGTACCTATCAGCCAGTGAGCATTAGTAGGAAGTACCTATCAACCAGTGAGCATTAGTAGGAAGTACCTATCAGCCAGTGAGCATTAGTAGGAAGTACCTATCAACCAGTGAGCATTAGTAGGAAGTACCTATCAGCCAGTGAGTATTAGTAGGAAGTACCTATCAGCCAGTGAGCATTAGTAATAAGTGCCTATCAGCCAGTGAGCATTAGTAGGAAGTACCTATCAGCCAGTAAGCATTAGTAGGAAGTACCTATCAGCCAGTGAGCATTAGTAGAAAGTACCTATAAGCCAGTGAGTATTAGTAGGAAGTTAATAGAAGACCTCTAAAGGTAGAGATAAAGGGAAAATATTCAGTCTCTTAAAATATTCTAGGAGGGTAATCCTACGTATCCCTACCTAGGCAGTGCCTAAATACCAAAGTAATATGTCCAAAGGAGTAAAGTAGAGAAAAAGAGGTATTTATGTGGCACACTCAGATAAGAGACTAAATAGATTGTACAGGGGTGGGTAGCGAGGGCTGATGTGAACATTAAAATATAACTTTTATTCAATAATAAGATAAAAGAAAAGGGGAAAAAATAAAACATGACAAACAACATCATTTATTATATACAGGTTTAGAGAGCGGTGGATTCCTATATTTTGTATTAACGTAGGTATGATGTATAGAAGATCACTATTAGTTGAAAGCAGTGTGGGAATTTAGTAAAACTATAAATATCGTATCTGGGGTTGCTGCAAAAATTCCCAAATAGGACAAAGTACACCTACAAATTAGTAGCTACACTCTGCTTGTCTATACGAAGAGATACATCACAGTCTGATTATTAGATTCTCCCATACAGTATATCAAGTGTATATAAAAAGATATTAACATCCACCCATATAATACGGAAAATTAATGTGTCCAGTGTATGAAGTATAAAATTGTGTTTAAAGAACAAACACAAAAAGAATGTTAAAGCAATGTTAATAAGGTGATTGTTAATAACTATAATTAGTTTCTATAAAAAAAAGCGCATATATATAGTCTAACAAATAGGTCTAATAACTTCTAATCTATAATATGAAACAAATAGGTCTAACAACTTCTAATCTATAATATGAAACAAATAGGTCTAACAACTTCCAATCTATAATATGAAACAAATAGGTCTAACAACTTCTAATCTATAATATGAAACAAATAGGTCTAACAACTTCTAATCTATAATATGAAACAAATAGGTCTAATAACTTCTAATCTATAATATGAAACAAATAGGTCTAACAACTTCCAATCTATAATATGAAACAAATAGGTCTAACAACTTCTAATCTATAATATGAAACAAATAGGTCTAACAACTTCCAATCTATAATATGAAACAAATAGGTCTAACAACTTCTAATCTATAATATGAAACAAATAGGCAGTGAGAAAGTAGCAGTTTAAATCTCACGCAGTGCTAAGGAAGCACCTAAACCTATGTACTGTTATCAACGGTTCCTGTTGATCGAGAGAGATAACTGGTTAGCTAATAAAGTTAGGACCTAATAATGAAAGACTATATGCCCGTTACGGCCAACAAAGTTAATAATTATGCAAATTTAAACAAAATAAGTATAGGAGAAGCTTGTGTTAACATTCTTTTTGTGTTTGTTCTTTAAACACAATTTTATACTTCATACACTGGACACATTCATTTTCCGTATTATATGGGTGGATGTTAATATCTTTTTATATACACTTGATATATGGGAGAATCTAATAATCAGACTGTGATATATCTCTTCGTATAGACAAGCAGAGTGTAGCTACTAATTTGTAGGGGTACTTTGTCCTATTTGGGAATTTTTGCAGCAACCCTGGATACGATATTTATAGTTTTACTAAATTCCCACACTGCTTTCAACTAATAGTGATCTTCTATACATCATACCTATGTTAATACACAATATAGGAATCCACCGCTCTCTTTAAAGATCTAAACCTGTATATAATAAATGATGTTGTTTGTCATGTTTTATTTTTTCCCCTTTTCTTTTATCTTATTATTGAATAAAAGTTATATTTTAATGTTCACATCAGCCCTCGCTACCCACCCCTGTACAATCTATTTAGTCTCTTATCTGAGTGTGCCACATAAATACCTCTTTTTCTCTACTTTACTCCTTTGGACATTAGTAGGAAGTACCTATCAGCCAATGAGCAATAGTAGGAAGTACCTATCAGCCATTGAGTATTAGTAAGAAGTACCTATCAGCCAGTGAGCATTAGTAGGAAGTACCTATCAGCCATTGAACATTAGTAGATAGTATCTATGAGCCAAGGATGTTTAGTAGGAAATACCTACCAGCCAGTGAGCATTAGTAGGAAGTACCTATCAAACAGTGAGCATTAGTAGGAAGTACCTATCAGCCAGTGAGCATTAGTAGGAAGTACCTATCAGCCAGTAAGCATTAGTAGGAAGTACCTATCAGCCAGTAAGTATCAGTAGGAAGTACCTATCAGCCAGTGAGCATTAGTAGGAAGTACCTATCAGCCACAAATCATTAGTAGGAAGTACCTATCAGCCAGTAAGTATCAGTAGGAAGTACCTATCAGCCAGCGAGCATTAGTAGGAAGTACCTATCAGCCAGTGAGCATTAGTAGAAAATACCTATAAGCCAGTGAGCATTAGTAGGAAGTACCTATCAGCCAGTAAGTATCAGTAGGAAATACCTATCAGCCAGTAAGTATCAGTAGGAAGTACCTATCAGCCAGTGAGCATTAGTAGAAAGTACCTATAAGCCAGTGAGCATTAGTAGGAAGCACCTATCAGCCAGTAAGCATTAGTAGGAAGTACCTATCAGCCAGTAAGTATCAGTAGGAAATACCTATCACCCAGTGAGCATTAGTAGAAAGTACCTATAAGCCAGTGAGCATTAGTAGGAAGTACCTATCAGCCAGTTATCATTAGTAGGAAGTACCTATCAGCCAGTAAGTATCAGTAGGAAGTACCTATCAGCCAGTGAGCATTAGTAGGAAGTACCTATCAGCCAGTGAGCATTAGTGGGAAGTACCTATCAGCCAGTGAGCATTAGTAGGAAGTACCTAACAGCCAGTGAGCATTAGTGGGAAGTACCTATCAGCCAGTGAGTATTAGTAGGAAATAACTATCAGCCAGTGAGCATTAGTAGGAAGCACCTATCAGCCAGTAAGCATTAGTAGGAAGTACCTATCAGCCAGTGAGCATTAGTAGGAAGTACCTATCAGCCAGTGAGCATTAGTGGGAAGTACCTATCAGCCAGTGAGCATTAGTAGGAAGTACCTAACAGCCAGTGAGCATTAGTGGGAAGTACCTATCAGCCAGTGAGTATTAGTAGGAAATAACTATCAGCCAGTGAGCATTAGTAGGAAGCACCTATCAGCCAGTAAGCATTAGTAGGAAGTACCTATCAGCCAGTAAGTATCAGTAGGAAATACCTATCACCCAGTGAGCATTAGTAGAAAGTACCTATAAGCCAGTGAGCATTAGTAGGAAGTACCTATCAGCCAGTTATCATTAGTAGGAAGTACCTATCAGCCAGTAAGTATCAGTAGGAAGTACCTATCAGCCAGTGAGCATTAGTAGGAAGTACCTATCAGCCAGTGAGCATTAGTGGGAAGTACCTATCAGCTAGTGAGCATTAGTAGGAAGTACCTAACAGCCAGTGAGCATTAGTGGGAAGTACCTATCAGCCAGTAAGTATCAGTAGGAAGTACCTATCAGCCAGTGAGTATTAGTAGGAAATAACTATCAGCCAGTGAGCATTAGTAGGAAGTACCTATCAGCCAGTGAGTATTAGTAGGAAATAACTATCAGCCAGTGAGCACTAGCAAGTGTCTATCGGAAAATGAGCATCAGTTTAAGTGCACAACTGAAGATGCTATGTTACTTTATTTTTAAATTTAAGCAGATTTAATTTGATATAAATTGAGGCAATATAAATATGTTTAAATGTTACTCTTTTATATGAATAGTAGTGCATTTTTGTGCCCAAAAACATATTCACTAGAGAATGAGATCAGGGAATTAGCTGCACTGAATGTCATAGGAACTAGTTTGAAGACAACTGTTCATCATAGAGTCCTAAATAGCTTGTTAAGGGCTAAGGCTGAATTTAAACACATACATCATTTCTTTAGCTTTGAATAATGTATTTTTAATCAAAGGAAACCATTTGTAATTGTGAACGTTTAATAACAAACAGTAAAACAAGAATGTTGCTTCCTTTTCTTGTATGTTGTTGTACATACCCATTTCCATATTGATCCAATTCTAGTAAAGTTGAATCTGGAAATGATCTCAGCAGATTATCTTCTTCACGCATGACTTGAAACTGGAATAAAGAGAACATCTGGGTATTCTGCTTTTTGGGTGCAGGAGATGTTTTTGGATTTTCAAAGCACTTAATATGGGGTTTATCAGTAGAAGTGTTAGATGCTGGTTCCTTAGACCAAGAATAAAGACTGGATTCCGTATTGTCTTCATGCCAACAATAACCAGCATCACTTTTGTCAGATAGCTGGGAAGTCTCAAGAATGGAAAGTTCTGTTGATGAGGAAACACGTTTGGATTGTAATGGTGAAAAGACTTGTCCTGACTTAAAGTTACGATGAGTCTCTTGATTTGCATCACTATATTTATCCAGCAATTCCTTAGCATCCAGTTGATATGATGTGCCTGGTGGGTGGGAAGGTTTATAAGAGTATGTTCAGGACATGTTAATTTATTATTTAATATTTTAAAGAATGAATCTATTTCCCCTAGTTCCTCACCTTTATCAACCGGTTCCTTGCACTAAAAGGCAATAAAAATAAAATTATTATAAATACAAGTAATATTTTTTTTTAAAAAAACTTATTACAACTCCACACAAGAAAAGAAAATAATAAAACTGTTTTCTATAAATAAGTGCCTTGTTTTTTATATCTTATGTCCAGAGGCAAGAGATGTACTCCCTACTGGTAAACTTACTGCAAATGACAATCTACCCAAGAGATGCGCTGCTATAAGTTCACCAGTTGTAGACAATATATGACAGAGTCTCCCTGCTTTATTGTGAGCCCCAGAGCCTGTGGTGATACTCTGGTATCAGACAATGTTACAGCACACAACAGGACCTTCATGTGTGATACCAGACAATGTTACATTACACAACAAGACCTTCATGTGTGATACCAGACAATGTTACAGCACACAACAAGACCTTCATGTGTGATACCAGACAATATTATAGCACACAACAAGACCTTCATGTATGATACCAGACAATGTTATAGCACACAACAAGACCTTCATGTATGATACCAGACAATGTTACAGCACACAACAAGACCTCATGTGTGATACCAGACAATGTTACAGCACACAACAAGACCTTCATGTATGATACCAGACAATGTTATAGAACACAACAAGACCTTCATGTATGATACCAGACAATGTTACAGCACACAACAAGACCTTCATGTATGATACCAGACAATGTTACAGCACCAAGACCTTCATGTGTGATACCAGACAATGTTACAGCACACAACAAGACCTCATGTGTGATACCAGACAATGTTACAGCACACAACAAGACCTCATGTGTGATACCAGACAATGTTACAGCACACAACAAGACCTTCATGTATGATACCAGACAATGTTACAGCACACAACAAGACCTTCATGTGTGATACCAGACAATATTATAGCACACAACAAGACCTTCATGTATGATACCAGACAATGTTATAGCACACAACAAGACCTTCATGTATGATACCAGACAATGTTACAGCACACAACAAGACCTCATGTGTGATACCAGACAATGTTACAGCACACAACAAGACCTTCATGTATGATACCAGACAATGTTATAGCACACAACAAGACCTTCATATATGATACCAGATAATGTTACAGCACACAACAAGACCTTCATGTATGATACCAGACAATGTTACAGCACCAAGACCTTCATGTGTGATACCAGACAATGTTACAGCACACAACAAGACCTTCATGTGTGATACCAGACAATGTTACAGCACACAACAAGACCTTCATGTATGATACCAGACAATGTTACAGCACACAACAAGACCTCATGTGTGATAGCAGACAATGTTACAGCACACAACAAGACCTCATGTGTGATACCAGACAATGTTACAGCACACAACAAGACCTTCATGTATGATACCAGACAATGTTACAGCACACAACAAGACCTCATGTGTGATACCAGACAATGTTACAGCACACAACAAGACCTTCATGTATGATACCAGACAATGTTACAGCACACAACAAGACCTCATGTGTGATACCAGACAATGTTACAGCACACAACAAGACCTCATGTGTGATACCAGACAATATTACAGCACACAACAAGACCTTCATGTATGATACCAGACAATGTTACAGCACACAACAAGACCTCATGTGTGATACCAGACAATGTTACAGCACACAACAAGACCTCATGTGTGATACCAGACAATGTTACAGCACACAACATGACCCTCATGTGTGATACCAGACAATGTTACAGCACACAACAAGACCCTCATGTGTGATACCAGACAATGTTACAGCACACAACAGGACCTTCATGTGTGATACCAGACAATATTACATTACACAACAAGACCTTCATGTATGATACCAGACAATGTTACAGCACCAAGACCTTCATGTGTGATACCAGACAATGTTACAGCACACAACAAGACCTTCATGTGTGATACCAGACAATGTTACAGCACACAACAAGACCTTCATGTGTGATACCAGACAATGTTACAGCACACAACAAGACCTTCATGTATGATACCAGACAATGTTACAGCACACAACAAGACCTCATGTGTGATACCAGACAATGTTACAGCACACAACAAGACCTCATGTGTGATACCAGACAATGTTACAGCACACAACAAGACCTTCATGTATGATACCAGACAATGTTACAGCACACAACAAGACCTCATGTGTGATACCAGACAATGTTACAGCACACAACAAGACCTTCATGTATGATACCAGACAATGTTACAGCACACAACAAGACCTCATGTGTGATACCAGACAATGTTACAGCACACAACAAGACCTCATGTGTGATACCAGACAATGTTACAGCACACAACAAGACCTTCATGTATGATACCAGACAATGTTACAGCACACAACAAGACCTCATGTGTGATACCAGACAATGTTACAGCACACAACAAGACCTCATGTGTGATACCAGACAATGTTACAGCACACAAAAAGACCCTCATGTGTGATACCAGACAATGTTACAGCACACAACAAGACCCTCATGTGTGATACCAGACAATGTTACAGCACACAACAGGATCTTCATGTGTGATACCAGACAATATTACATTACACAACAAGACCTTCATGTATGATACCAGACAATGTTACAGCACACAACAAGACCTCATGTGTGATACCAGACAATGTTACAGCACACAACAAGACCTCATGTGTGATACCAGACAATGTTACAGCACACAACAAGACCTTCATGTATGATACCAGACAATGTTACAGCACACAATAAGACCTCATGTGTGATACCAGACAATGTTACAGCACACAACAAGACCTCATGTGTGATACCAGACAATGTTACAGCACACAACAAGACCCTCATGTGTGATACCAGACAATGTTACAGCACACAACAAGACCCTCACGTGTGATACCAGACAATGTTACAGCACACAACAAGACCCTCATGTGTGATACCAGACAATGTTACAGCACACAACAGGACCTTCATGTGTGATACCAGACAATATTACATTACACAACAAGACCTTCATGTATGATACCAGACAATGTTACAGCACACAACAAGACCTCATGTGTGATACCAGACAATGTTACAGCACACAACAAGACCTTCATGTGTGATACCAGACAATGTTTCATCACACAACAAGACCCTCATGTGTGATACCAGACAATGTTATAGCACACAACAAGACCTTCATGTATGATACCAGACAATGTTACAGCACACAACAGGACCTTCATGTGTGATACCAGACAATGTTACAGCACACAACAAGACCTCATGTGTGATACCAGACAATGTTACAGCACACAACAAGACCCTCATGTGTGATACCAGACAATGTTACAGCACACAACAGGACCTTCATGTGTGATACCAGACAATATTACATTACACAACAAGACCTTCATGTATGATACCAGACAATGTTACAGCACACAACAAGACCTCATGTGTGATACCAGACAATGTTACATCACACAACAAGACCTTCATGTATGATACCAGACAATGTTACAGCACACAACAAGACCTCATGTGTGATACCAGACAATGTTACATCACACAACAAGACCTTCATGTATGATACCAGACAATGTTACAGTACCAAGACCTTCATGTGTGATACCAGACAATGTTACATCACACAACAAGACCTTCATGTATGATACCAGACAATGTTACAGCACACAACAAGACCTTCATGTGTGATACCAGACAATGTTACAGCACACAACAAGACCTCATGTGTGATACCAGACAATGTTACAGCACACAACAAGACCTTCATGTGTGATACCAGACAATGTTACAGCACACAACAAGACCTCATGTGTGATACCAGACAATGTTACAGCACACAACAAGACCTTCATGTATGATACCAGACAATGTTACAGCACACAACAAGACCTTCATGTGTGATACCAGACAATGTTACAGCACACAACAGGACCTTCATGTGTGATACCAGACAATATTACATTACACAACAAGACCTTCATGTGTGATACCAGACAATGTTACAGCACACAAAAGGACCTTCATGTGTGATACCAGACAATGTTACAGCACACAACAAGACCTTCATGTAAGATACCAGACAATGTCACAGCACACAACAAGACCTTCATGTATGATACCAGACAATGTTACAGCATACAACAAGACCTTCATGTGTGATACCAGACAATGTTACAGCACACAACAAGACCTTCATGTGTGATAGCAGACAATGTTACAGCACACAACAAGACCTTCATTTGTGATAGCAGACAATGTTACATCACACAACAAGACCTTCATGTGTGATACCAGACAATGTTACAGCACACAACAAGACCTTCATGTGTGATACCAGACAATGTTACAGCACACAACAAGACCTCATGTGTGATACCAGACAATGTTACAGCACACAACAAGACCTTCATGTGTGATACCAGACAATGTTACAGCACACAACAAGACCTTCATGTGTGATACCAGACAATGTTACAGCACACAACAAGACCTTCATGTGTGATACCAGACAATGTTACAGCACACAACAAGACCCTCATGTGTGATACCAGACAATGTTACAGCACACAACAAGACCTTCATGTGTGATACCAGACAATGTTGCAGCACACAACAGAACCTTCATGTGTGATACCAGACAATGTTACAGCATACAACAGGACCTTCATGTGTGATACCAGACAATGTTACATCACACAACAGGACCTTCATGTGTGATACCAGACAATGTTACAGCACACAACAAGACCTTCATGTGTGATAGCAGACAATGTTACAGCACACAACAAGACCTTCATGTGTGATACCAGACAATGTTACAGCACACAACAGGACCTTCATGTGTGATACCAGACAATGTTACAGCACACAACAAGACCTTCATGTGTGATAGCAGACAATGTTACAGCACACAACAAGACCTTCATGTGTGATACCAGACAATGTTACAGCACACAACAAGACCTCATGTGTGATACCAGACAATGTTACAGCACACAACAGGACCTTCATGTGTGATACCAGACAATGTTACAGCACACAACAAGACCTTCATGTGTGATAGCAGACAATGTTACATCACACAACAGGACCTTCATGTGTGATACCAGACAATGTTACAGCACACAACAAGACCTTCATGTGTGATAGCAGACAATGTTACAGCACACAACAAGACCTTCATGTGTGATACCAGACAATGTTACATCACACAACAGGACCTTCATGTGTGATACCAGACAATGTTACAGCACACAACAAGACCTTCATGTGTGATAGCAGACAATGTTACAGCACACAACAAGACCTTCATGTGTGATACCAGACAATGTTACAGCACACAACAAGACCTCATGTGTGATACCAGACAATGTTACAGCACACAACAGGACCTTCATGTGTGATACCAGACAATGTTACAGCACACAACAAGACCTTCATGTGTGATAGCAGACAATGTTACATCACACAACAGGACCTTCATGTGTGATACCAGACAATGTTACAGCACACAACAAGACCTTCATGTGTGATACCAGACAATGTTACAGCATACAACAAGACCTTCATGTGTGATAGCAGACAATTTTACAGCACACAACAAGACCTTCATGTGTGATACCAGACAATGTTACAGCACACAACAGGACCTTCATGTGTGATACCAGACAATGTTACAGCACACAACAAGACCTTCATGTGTGATAGCAGACAATGTTTCATCACACAACAAGACCTTCATGTGTGATACCAGACAATGTTACAGCACACAACAAGACCTTCATGTGTGATAGCAGACAATGTTACAGCACACAACAAGACCCTCATGTGTGATACCAGACAATGTTACATCACGCAACAAGACCTTCTTGTGTGATACCAGACAATGTTACAGCACACAACAAGACATTCATGTGTGATACCAGACAATGTTACATTACACAAGACCTTCATGTGTGATACCAGACAATGTTACAGCACACAACAAGACCTGCATGTGTGATACCAGACAATGTTATAGCATACAACAAGACCTTCATGTGTAATAGCAGACAATGTTACAGCACACAACAAGACCTCATGTGTGATACCAGACAATGTTACAGCACACAACAAGACCTTCATGTGTGATACCAGACAATATTACAGCACACAACAAGACCTTCATGTGTGATAGCAGACAATGTTACATTACACAACAAGACCTTCATGTGTGATACCAGACAATGTTACAGCACACAACAAGACCCTCATGTGTGATAGCAGACAATGTTACATTACACAACAAGACCTTCATGTGTGATACCAGACAATGTTACAGCACACAACAAGACCTGCATGTGTGATACCAGACAATGTTACAGCACACAACAAGACCTTCATGTGTGATAGCAGACAATGTTACAGCACACAACAAGACCTTCATGTGTGATACCAGACAATGTTACATTGCACAACAAGACCTTCATGTGTGATACCAGACAATGTTACAGCACACAACAAGACCTGCATGTGTGATACCAGACAATGTTACAGCACACAACAAGACCTTCATGTGTGATACCAGACAATGTTACAGCACACAACAAGACCTTCATGTGTGATACCAGACAATGTTACATTACACAACAAGACCTTCATGTGTGATACCAGACAATGTTACAGCACACAACAAGACCTGCATGTGTGATACCAGACAATGTTACAGCACACAACAAGACCTTCATGTGTGATACCAGACAATGTTACAGCACACAACAAGACCTTCATGTGTGATACCAGACAATGTTACATCACGCAACAAGACCTGCATGTGTGATACCAGACAATGTTACAGCACACAACAAGACCTTCATGTGTGATACCAGACAATGTTACATTACACAACAAGACCTTCATGTGTGATATCAGACAATGTTACAGCACACAACAAGACCTTCATGTGTGATACCAGACAATGTAACATTACACAACAAGACCTCATGTGTGATACCAGACAATGTTACAGCACACAACAAGACCTCATGTGTGATAGCAGACAATGTTACAGCACACAACAAGACCTTCATGTGTGATACCAGACAATGTTACAGCACACAACAAGACCCTCATGTGTGATACCAGACAATGTAACATTACACAACAAGACCTTCATGTGTGATACCAGACAATGTTACAGCACACAACAAGACCTCATGTGTGATACCAGACAATGTTACAGCACACAACAAGACCTCATGTGTGATACCAGACAATGTTACAGCACACAACAAGACCTCATGTGTGATACCAGACAATGTTACAGCACACAACAAGACCTCATGTGTGATACCAGACAATGTTACAGCACACAACAAGACCTTCATGTATGATACCAGACAATGTTACAGCACACAACAAGACCTTCTTGTATGATACCAGACAATGTTACAGCACACAATAAGACCTCATGTGTGATACCAGACAATGTTACAGCACACAACAAGACCTCATGTGTGATACCAGACAATGTTACAGCACACAACAAGACCCTCATGTGTGATACCAGACAATGTTACAGCACACAACAAGACCCTCACGTGTGATACCAGACAATGTTACAGCACACAACAAGACCCTCATGTGTGATACCAGACAATGTTACAGCACACAACAGGACCTTCATGTGTGATACCAGACAATATTACATTACACAACAAGACCTTCATGTATGATACCAGACAATGTTACAGCACACAACAAGACCTCATGTGTGATACCAGACAATGTTACAGCACACAACAAGACCTTCATGTGTGATACCAGACAATGTTTCATCACACAACAAGACCCTCATGTGTGATACCAGACAATGTTATAGCACACAACAAGACCTTCATGTATGATACCAGACAATGTTACAGCACACAACAGGACCTTCATGTGTGATACCAGACAATGTTACAGCACACAACAAGACCTCATGTGTGATACCAGACAATGTTACAGCACACAACAAGACCATCATGTGTGATACCAGACAATGTTACAGCACACAACAGGACCTTCATGTGTGATACCAGACAATATTACATAACACAACAAGACCTTCATGTATGATACCAGACAATGTTACAGCACACAACAAGACCTCATGTGTGATACCAGACAATGTTACATCACACAACAAGACCTTCATGTATGATACCAGACAATGTTACAGCACACAACAAGACCTCATGTGTGATACCAGACAATGTTACATCACACAACAAGACCTTCATGTATGATACCAGACAATGTTACAGTACCAAGACCTTCATGTGTGATACCAGACAATGTTACATCACACAACAAGACCTTCATGTATGATACCAGACAATGTTACAGCAAACAACAAGACCTTCATGTGTGATACCAGACAATGTTACAGCACACAACAAGACCTCATGTGTGATACCAGACAATGTTACAGCACACAACAAGACCTTCATGTGTGATACCAGACAATGTTACAGCACACAACAAGACCTCATGTGTGACACCAGACAATGTTACAGCACACAACAAGACCTTCATGTATGATACCAGACAATGTTACAGCACACAACAAGACCTTCATGTGTGATACCAGACAATGTTACAGCACACAACAGGACCTTCATGTGTGATACCAGACAATATTACATTACACAACAAGACCTTCATGTGTGATACCAGACAATGTTACAGCACACAAAAGGACCTTCATGTGTGATACCAGGCAATGTTACAGCACACAACAAGACCTTCATGTAAGATACCAGACAATGTCACAGCACACAACAAGACCTTCATGTATGATACCAGACAATGTTACAGCATACAACAAGACCTTCATGTGTGATACCAGACAATGTTACAGCACACAACAAGACCTTCATGTGTGATAGCAGACAATGTTACAGCACACAACAAGACCTTCATTTGTGATAGCAGACAATGTTACATCACACAACAAGACCTTCATGTGTGATACCAGACAATGTTACAGAAAACAACAAGACCTTCATGTGTGATACCAGACAATGTTACAGCACACAACAAGACCTCATGTGTGATACCAGACAATGTTACAGCACACAACAAGACCTTCATGTGTGATACCAGACAATGTTACAGCACACAACAAGACCTTCATGTGTGATACCAGACAATGTTACATTACACAACAAGACCTTCATGTGTGATACCAGACAATGTTACAGCACACAACAAGACCCTCATGTGTGATACCAGACAATGTTACAGCACACAACAAGACCTTCATGTGTGATACCAGACAATGTTGCAGCACACAACAGAACCTTCATGTGTGATACCAGACAATGTTACAGCATACAACAGGACCTTCATGTGTGATACCAGACAATGTTACATCACACAGCAGGACCTTCATGTGTGATACCAGACAATGTTACAGCACACAACAAGACCTTCATGTGTGATAGCAGACAATGTTACAGCACACAACAAGACCTTCATGTGTGATACCAGACAATGTTACAGCACACAACAGGACCTTCATGTGTGATACCAGACAATGTTACAGCACACAACAAGACCTTCATGTGTGATAGCAGACAATGTTACAGCACACAACAAGACCTTCATGTGTGATACCAGACAATGTTACAGCACACAACAAGACCTCATGTGTGATACCAGACAATGTTACAGCACACAACAGGACCTTCATGTGTGATACCAGACAATGTTACAGCACACAACAAGACCTTCATGTGTGATAGCAGACAATGTTACATCACACAACAGGACCTTCATGTGTGATACCAGACAATGTTACAGCACACAACAAGACCTTCATGTGTGATAGCAGACAATGTTACAGCACACAACAAGACCTTCATGTGTGATACCAGACAATGTTACATCACACAACAGGACCTTCATGTGTGATACCAGACAATGTTACAGCACACAACAAGACCTTCATGTGTGATAGCAGACAATGTTACAGCACACAACAAGACCTTCATGTGTGATACCAGACAATGTTACAGCACACAACAAGACCTCATGTGTGATACCAGACAATGTTACAGCACACAACAGGACCTTCATGTGTGATACCAGACAATGTTACAGCACACAACAAGACCTTCATGTGTGATAGCAGACAATGTTACATCACACAACAGGACCTTCATGTGTGATACCAGACAATGTTACAGCACACAACAAGACCTTCATGTGTGATACCAGACAATGTTACAGCATACAACAAGACCTTCATGTGTGATAGCAGACAATGTTACAGCACACAACAGGACCTCATGTGTGATACCAGACAATGTTACAGCATACAACAGGACCTTCATGTGTGATACCAGACAATGTTACAGCATACAACAAGACCTTCATGTGTGATACCAGACAATTTTACAGCACACAACAAGACCTTCATGTGTGATAGCAGACAATGTTACAGCACACAACAGGACCTCATGTGTGATACCAGACAATGTTACAGCATACAACAGGACCTTCATGTGTGATACCAGACAATGTTACAGCATACAACAGGACCTTCATGTGTGATACCAGACAATGTTACAGCACACAACAAGACCTTCATGTGTGATACCAGACAATTTTACAGCACACAACAAGACCTTCATGTGTGATACCAGACAATGTTACAGCACACAACAAGACCTCATGTGTGATACCAGACAATATTACATTACACAACAGGACCTTCATGTGTGATACCAGACAATTTTACAGCACACAACAAGACCTTCTTGTGTGATACCAGACAATGTTACAGCACACAACAAGACATTCATGTGTGATACCAGACAATGTTACATTACACAACAAGACCTTCATGTGTGATACCAGACAATGTTACAGCACACAACAAGACCTGCATGTGTGATACCAGACAATGTTATAGCATACAACAAGACCTTCATGTGTAATAGCAGACAATGTTACAGCACACAACAAGACCTCATGTGTGATACCAGACAATGTTACAGCACACAACAAGACCTTCATGTGTGATACCAGACAATGTTACAGCACACAACAAGACCTTCATGTGTGATACCAGACAATGTTACATTACACAACAAGACCTTCATGTGTGATACCAGACAATGTTACAGCACACAACAAGACCCTCATGTGTGATAGCAGACAATGTTACATTACACAACAAGACCTTCATGTGTGATACCAGACAATGTTACAGCACACAACAAGACCTGCATGTGTGATACCAGACAATGTTACAGCACACAACAAGACCTTCATGTGTGATAGCAGACAATGTTACAGCACACAACAAGACCTTCATGTGTGATACCAGACAATGTTACATTGCACAACAAGACCTTCATGTGTGATACCAGACAATGTTACAGCACACAACAAGACCTTCATGTATGATACCAGACAATGTTACAGCACACAACAAGACCTGCATGTGTGATACCAGACAATGTTACAGCACACAACAAGACCTTCATGTGTGATACCAGACAATGTTACAGCACACAACAAGACCTTCATGTGTGATACCAGACAATGTTACATTACACAACAAGACCTTCATGTGTGATACCAGACAATGTTACAGCACACAACAAGACCTGCATGTGTGATACCAGACAATGTTACAGCACACAACAAGACCTTCATGTGTGATACCAGACAATGTTATAGCACACAACAAGACCTTCATGTGTGATACCAGACAATGTTACATCACGCAACAAGACCTGCATGTGTGATACCAGACAATGTTACAGCACACAACAAGACCTTCATGTGTGATACCAGACAATGTTACATTACACAACAAGACCTTCATGTGTGATATCAGACAATGTTACAGCACACAACAAGACCTTCATGTGTGATACCAGACAATGTAACATTACACAACAAGACCTCATGTGTGATACCAGACAATGTTACAGCACACAACAAGACCTGCATGTGTGATAGCAGACAATGTTACAGCACACAACAAGACCCTCATGTGTGATACCAGACAATGTAACATTACACAACAAGACCCTCATGTGTGATACCAGACAATGTTACAGCACACAACAAGACCTCATGTGTGATAGCAGACAATGTTACAGCACACAACAAGACCTTCATGTGTGATACCAGACAATGTTACAGCACACAACAAGACCTTCATGTGTGATACCAGACAATGTTACAGCACACAACAAGACCCTCATGTGTGATACCAGACAATGTTATAGCACACAACAAGACCTCATGTGTGATACCAGACAATGTTACAGCACACAACAAGACCCTCATGTGTGATAGCAGACAATGTTATAGCACACAACAAGACCTCATGTGTGATACCAGACAATGTTACAGCACACAACAGGACCTTCATGTGTGATACCAGACAATGTTACATCACGCAACAAGACCTCATGTGTGATACCAGACAATGTTATAGCACACAACAAGACCTCATGTGTGATACCAGACAATGTTACAGCACACAACAAGACCTTCATGTGTGATACCAGACAATGTTATAGCACACAACAAGACCTCATGTGTGATACCAGACAATGTTACAGCACACAACAAGACCTTCATGTGTGATACCAGACAATGTTACAGCACACAACAAGACCTCATGTGTGATACCAGACAATGTTATAGCACACAACAAGACATCATGTGTGATACCAGACAATGTTATAGCACACAACAAGACCTCATGTGTGATACCAGACAATGTTACAGCACACAAGAACTTCATGTGTGTCCATACCTTTGTTTTTCTTTTATTTCTGTACGGGTGAGTTCTGTTGTCTGCAAAAGGAACACACAATATGGATTATAACATAGATATTATGATATGGGGCAATAAATAAATTGCTAGATCAAATTCTTATTGCACTATTACTTCAACAGATCAATGTGTTTAACCCCTGAAAAGACAGATCTCGATCACCAATACACTGTCAATCCGGAGTGGGACATGGCTGGTGACTGATGGCTATGCACATATGCTGCCTCTGATTGCTTCAGTGCTTGATTGGTTCAGTGCTTGTGTGCAACTTCCAAACAGAAACGCATTACTGCTCCTCAGCTGACTAACTATTTATTTAACCCATTTGCAGAAACTAAACACATAGGCCTAGTTTTTATTGCTGTTGTAAACTGAACAAACCAGTAGTAACAACAAAGTGTCAACATTAAAGGGACACTGAACCCTCAATATATTTTATAAGCATAGTACAGAGCATTGATGGTGAATCTTGGCACACCAAATGTTTCAGAGCTACATTTTCCTTAATGCTCAAATGGAATTCAGTCACTCTAGTCATGGCTGCCACCATATAGAGATCTGTTTTCACTACATTCCAGTGTTCTCTTGTTTGCACATGCACAGTAACTCTCCTTCACATACCTGCAGTATAACCTAGGTACCAATATGACAGCACCATGATTAGCAGGAGGTGCATGAGATGTATATTTAGTGTATAATGCACAGTAACTCTCCTTCACATACCTGCAGTATAACCTAGGTACCAATATGTCAGCACCATGATTAGCAGGAGGTGCATGTGATGTATTTAGTGTATAATGCACAGTAACTCTCCTTCACATACCTGCAGTATAACCTAGGTACCAATATGTCAGCACCATGATTAGCAGGAGGTGCATGAGATGTATTTAGTGTATAATGTTTAGTAAATCTCACATACCTGCAGTGTAACCTAGGTACCAATATGTCAGCACCATGATTAGCAGGAGGTGCATGAGATGTATTTAGTGTATAATGTGCAGTAACTCTCACATACCTGCAGTGTAACCTAGGTACCAATATGTCAGCACCATGATTAGCAGGAGGTGCATGAGATGTATTTAGTGTATAATGTGCAGTAACTATCACATACCTGCAGTGTAACCTAGGTACCAGTATGTCAGCACCATGATTAGCAGGAAGTGCATGGGATGTATTTAGTGTATAATGTGCAATAACTATCACATACCTGCAGTATAACCTAGGTACCAATATGTCAGCACCATGATTAGCAGGAGGTGCATGAGATGTATTTAGTGTATAATGTTTAGTAAATCTCACATACCTGCAGTGTAACCTAGGTACCAATATGTCAGCACCATGATTAGCAGGAATTGCATGAGATATATTTAGTGTATAAAGTGAAGTAACTATCACATACCTGCAGTGTAACCTAGGTACCAATATGTCAGCACCATGATTAGCAGGAGGTGCATGAGATGTATTTCTGTATAATGTGCAGTAACTCTCTATCACATACCTGCAGTGTAACCTAAGTACCAATATGTCAGCACCATGATTAGCAGGAGGTGCATGAGATGTATTTCTGTATAATGTGCAGTAACTCTATCACATACCTGCAGTGTAACCTAGGTACCAATATGTCAGCACCATGTTTAGCAGGCGGTGCATGAGATGTATTTAGTGTATAATGTGCGTTAACTATCACATCCCTGCAGTGTAACCTAGGTACCAATATGTCAGCACCATGATTAGCAGGAGGTGCATGAGATGTATTTAGTGTATAATGTGCAGTAGCTATCACATACCTGCAGTGTGACCTATGTACCAATATGTCAGCACCATAATTAGCAGGAGGTGCATGAAATGTATTTAGTGAATAATGTGCAGTGACTCTATCACATACCTGCAGTGTAATCTAGGTACCAATATGTCAGCACCATGATTAGCAGGAGGTACATGAGATGTATTTAGTGTATAATGTGCAGTAACTCTATCACATACCTGCAGTGTAACCTAGGTACCAATATGTCAGCACCATGATTAGCAGGAGGTGCATGAGATGTATTAAGTGTATAATGTGCAGTAACTCTATCACATACCTGCAGTGTAACCTGGGTACCAGTATGTCAGCACCATTATTAGCAGGAGATGCATGAGATGTATTTAGTGTATAATGTGCAGTAACTCTCTATCATATACCTGCAGTGTAACGTAGGTACCAATATGTCAGCACCATGATTAGCAGGAGTTGCATGAGATGTATTTATGTATAATGTGCAGTAACTCTCTATCACATACCTGCAGTGTAACCTAGGTACCAATAAAGAAATGTAAGGCAAATTGCCTGGAATGCACATAGGGGTTAAGGGCCAAGATGGAGGAGGGGTAGTGTTCTGGTTTGTTTGTATATGAAACAATGTTGCAGATAGAGAGGAGGGGTTCTAGCTTACCTTTTTAAGCCCTGTACAGGAAGTACAAGTCCTCTTTCTGCTGGTTTCTTCAAAGTTTTCACATGAAGCGTTCAAGGAGATCTAAGGTACCTCAAAAGTGAATCATGGAGGCTAGGGAGGAACCTACAGAGAGAGAAGTTGTAGACTAGAGTGATGAAGCTGAGGAATGGATCGCACCATCCCCTGAAATGGTGGGTCAAACCCCTTTGTTTTCTCCTTCCCATGTCCCTCCCCAGGGTGAGCCTAGTGAGACTATGACTATGCCTGAGATCTCATATCAGGCCCTGTTGAAGGCCATTAACCAGGAGGGTGGATGGGGAGACAATGTAGGCCCCTTAGATGTGGCGTCTGAACCCGTGGGCCCTGTGGTTTATGCTGGGCCTTCTCATGGTGATGCAGTGGCCGGCCCTTCTAAATTAGACTCCGGTCCCTCCAAGTCCATCCGCCGTTTTTCCTGGCCCTCCCCAGGTCATTCCCTGTCCCTCGTGGCCCCATAATTTTCCTACTATAGTTGGTGGGTATAGTGGGAGCACCGGGGCCTTACCTGGGCCTTCCACGGCCTTGTCCCACAAATCCATTGCGGCAGCGGTGTCCCTCTTCCAAATGCTGGCATCGTCAATGTCCGGGGCTCTGGGTGGGTCCCACGTGGTACATGGTTAGGCGATCGCTGTTGTGCATGCTCTTCTGGTGGTTCCGGCCTTCTCCGCGTTGACTTCCGGTCTTGTGTCCTCCAGTGGCGGTACTCCCGGTGACGTCACTTCCAGTGACGTTACTTCCGGTTCCTCCATTCAATGCCCAGCCGTGAAGAGGAGCGCATCAAGTTCCCCACACAGTTCTGCAGGTAAGAAAGGAGTGCCACGTGAGGGAATTTTGGCTCTGGGGTATAGGCCTACAGGGGCGATGGTGGCTCAGGGTGCATGGGAGCAATGGAGCTGCAAGGGGGCAATATGCAAATTATAAGGGGCAATATGGAACCGACATTGGTTCAGGTGCTCGGGAAAAGGGGGCTAATAAAAGCGCTAGTGCGCGGTCAGGGGCAAAGGCCTCAGCGGGGCAACAATAAAGGTGCTGCGACACCTATTAGGCCCAGTACATGCAGGATGGAGGGTGATAACATGGATTCTGATTCCACGGGCATGGCGATTGGCACGGATGATGGCAGCATGGATGGGATGGAATGTGATGATAGGGATGGTAGGCCTCAGCGGGTGGCCATGGTTCCGACCACCAATAGGAAGGTAGTTACTAGGTCGGCTGCTAGGCAGGGTACCCTATCACAATTTCATAGTCTAGATATGGAATTAGCACCAACTAGAAGTCACAAGAAGGCCCCTTCCCAGGCCCATAAGACAGTACACTTCAGTGAGGATATTGAGGATTTTTCTGAGGACGAGCAGAGTGTGCATGTTAGAGAGGGGCGTGGCAAGCGCCCATGCGGGCCCAGAGTGCCTGAGGGGGGGGAGAGCTGAAATTCCCCTGCGTGGTACTCCTCTCTTGCATTCTGTTTTTCAGGATAGCGACATGGCAACTACTGGTGATTCCGGAAGTGGCATGCAGAGGGGAACAGTGAGCGGTATAGATTCCCTGGTGTCGGAGGATGAGTGTCCATCGACTTTGGGCGTAGTGGCGATACCGCCTAGGATGGGGTTGCAAACTGGTAAGTCCTCAGTTTCAGTGGGGTTCAGGGGTTTCACGTCATCTTCGGATGATTCTGGTTCAGAGAATGACAAGGAGTTGGGTTTAAATGCTAAGGGTCATAAGTGAATGTACAAAATGCTTAGGTGGCTGACTGAGGAAAGAAAGGCTACTAGGAAGGGGCTGCAAAGATCTTCAGAACCTGTTACCTCTGAGAAGTCTGATAGGGCATTCCAACCCAGATCCAGAGTCAGTGAGGCACGTGGGCCTACTAACCGCAAGGTGGCACTCCACGGTGATACATGCTCCTGGTCCTCTTATGATCTACATGAACATCTTAAAACTAAGATGGTTCAGCGCATTCAGGAGGGGAAGTATGTCAATATCTTTGAGCTCTCTGTGGAAGCCTTGAGGCAGAAGGAAAGAGCCGAAGATGGGACTGGGCTGAAGAAATACCAGTGCCCTGACATGTTCCATGAGTGGCAACGTTGTTTCAGGATATACTCTTCTTGCTCTTTGGAGAAGAGGCCCAATCAGTGTTTAGCCATATTAAAATATATGGAGCCTGGTGGGATTATGACAAAGAATTTTGCAGGAAGATGGTGGGTAACCCTTTGGGCCCGGTTAGGTCCTGAGAAGGTCCCGGGGACTGCTGCCCCACCAGCGGGATCACACCAGTTATGTTCTGTTAGTAGGTTTTGCAGACGCTCACCGGGGTCTGTTGAAAATTTCAAGATAAGCACTGCGCGCTGGGAACTGCGTGTTCCTTTTGGCGGTATAGATTCCCTGGTGTCGGAGGATGAGTGTCCATCGACTTTGGGCGTAGTGGCGATACCGCCTAGGATGGGGTTGCAAACCGGTAAGTCCTCAGTTTCAGTGGGGTTCAGGGGTTTCACGTCATCTTCGGATGATTCTGGTTCAGAGAATGACAAGGAGTTGGGTTTAAATGCTAAGGGTCATAAGTGAATGTACAAAATGCTTAGGTGGCTGACTGAGGAAAGAAAGGCTACTAGGAAGGGGCTGCAAAGATCTTCAGAACCTGTTACCTCTGAGAAGTCTGATAGGGCATTCCAACCCAGATCCAGAGTCAGTGAGGCACGTGGGCCTACTAACCGCAAGATGGCACTCCACGGTGATACATGCTCCTGGTCCTCTTATGATCTACATGAACATCTTAAAACTAAGATGGTTCAGCGCATTCAGGAGGGGAAGTATGTCAATATCTTTGAGCTCTCTGTGGAAGCCTTGAGGCAGAAGGAAAGAGCCGAAGATGGGACTGGGCTGAAGAAATACCAGTGCCCTGACATGTTCCATGAGTGGCAACGTTGTTTCAGGATATACTCTTCTTGCTCTTTGGAGAAGAGGCCCAATCAGTGTTTAGCCATATTAAAATATATGGAGCCTGGTGGGATTATGACAAAGAATTTTGCAGGAAGATGGTGGGTAACCCTTTGGGCCCGGTTAGGTCCTGAGAAGGTCCCGGGGACTGCTGCCCCACCAGCGGGATCACACCAGTTATGTTCTGTTAGTAGGTTTTGCAGACGCTCACCGGGGTCTGTTGAAAATTTCAAGATAAGCACTGCGCGCTGGGAACTGCGTGTTCCTTTTGGCGGTATAGATTCCCTGGTGTCGGAGGATGAGTGTCCATCGACTTTGGGCGTAGTGGCGATACCGCCTAGGATGGGGTTGCAAACCGGTAAGTCCTCAGTTTCAGTGGGGTTCAGGGGTTTCACGTCATCTTCGGATGATTCTGGTTCAGAGAATGACAAGGAGTTGGGTTTAAATGCTAAGGGTCATAAGTGAATGTACAAAATGCTTAGGTGGCTGACTGAGGAAAGAAAGGCTACTAAGAAGGGGCTGCAAAGATCTTCAGAACCTGTTACCTCTGAGAAGTCTGATAGGGCATTCCAACCCAGATCCAGAGCCAGTGAGGCACGTGGGCCTACTAACCGCAAGGTGGCACTCCACGGTGATACATGCTCCTGGTCCTCTTATGATCTACATGAACATCTTAAAACTAAGATGGTTCAGCGCATTCAGGAGGGGAAGTATGTCAATATCTTTGAGCTCTCTGTGGAAGCCTTGAGTCAGAAGGAAAGAGCCGAAGATGGGACTGGGCTGAAGAAATACCAGTGCCCTGACATGTTCCATGAGTGGCAACGTTGTTTCAGGATATACTCTTCTTGCTCTTTGGAGAAGAGGCCCAATCAGTGTTTAGCCATATTAAAATATATGGAGCCTGGTGGGATTATGACAAAGAATTTTGCAGGAAGATGGTGGGTAACCCTTTGGGCCCGGTTAGGTCCTGAGAAGGTCCCGGGGACTGCTGCCCCACCAGCGGGATCACACCAGTTATGTTCTGTTAGTAGGTTTTGCAGACGCTCGCCAGGGTCTGTTGAAAATTTCAAGATAAGCACTGCGCACTGGGAACTGCGTGTTCCTTTTGGCACGCATGCCACAACTGTGGGGGACCTCACCTGGCCACAGATTGCATCAAGAAAAGCGAGAAGCAAGATAGGGTTGGATCACAAGGCCCTGCTGTTGGTAAGAGCAGACACCCCGCTTAGGGTGGCCGCAATTAGACCTTGGCTCGCGCTGTACCCTGATAGGGATGCGGCTGCCTTGCTGGGGATGGGCCTCCAGGAAGGTTTCATTATTCCGGTACAAGGTAAGGTTAAAGGTTCTGCGGGCCGCAGGAACCTGAAATCGGCTTACTAGTTTTCAGATGCATTAAAGGAGAAATTGGGTAAGGAAGTGTCGCTGGGTCGGATGGTTAGACAATTTAGGGTAAAGCCGATACCGAGATTGGTTATTTCTCCTTTGGGGGTCATGCCAAAGAATTCCTATCCAAAAGACGGGTCAGTCAATGACGCCATCCCACAGGAATTGAGCACGGTTCATTATCAGTCCTTTGATGATGCCCTAATGGTGATTCGGAGGTCGGGTCAAGGTGCCTTGCTGGCAAAACTTGATGTAGAATCTGCCTTCCGTTTGCTGCCGATTCACCCATCTTCTTTTTATCTGATGGGTTGTTTTTTCAACAGATCAGATTTTGTTGACCATTGTTTACCCATGGGTTGTTCAATTTCCTGCGCCTATTTTGAGGCTTTCAGCTCCTTCTTACATTGGGCTGTCGCCGAGGTGGCGGGGGAGGATAGAATTGATCATTATCTGGATGATTTTTTATTGGTGGGCAGACAAGGCTCCAAGGAATGTGAGTTACTGCTGTACACCATGAGAATGTTAATGACTAAATTCGGTGTTCCCTTGGCAGAGAACAAAACTGAGGGCCCTTGTACATGTCTTACGTTCTTAGGGATAGAAATTGACTCTGTAGCCGAGGAATGCAGACTCCTGGCAGATAAAGTCCGGAAGATGCTTGAGGAAGTGAGAAGAATGGCTTTGGCGGCTTTTTGCACGTAACTCTCTATCACATACCTGCAGTGTAACCTAGGTACCAATATGTCAGCACCATGATTAGCAGGAGGTGCATGAGATGTATTTAGTGTATAATGTACAGTAACTATCACATACCTGTAGTGTAACCTAGGTACCAATATGTCAGCACCATGATTAGCAGGAGGTGCATGAGATGTATTTAGTGTATAATGTGCAGTAACTCTCTATCACATACCTGCAGTATAACCTAGGTACCAATATGTCAGCACCATGATTAGCAGGAGGTGCATGAGATGTATTTAGTTTATAATGTGCAGTAACTCTCCCTCACATACCTGCAGTGTAACCTAGGTACCAATACGTCAGCACCATGATTAGCAAGAGGTGCATGAGATGTATTTAGTGTATAATGTGCAGTAACTCTCTATCACATAGCTGCAGTGTAACCTAGGTACCAATATGTCAGCACCATGATTAGCAGGAGGTGCATGAGATGTATTTAGTGTATAATGTACAGTAACTATCACATACCTGTAGTGTAACCTAGGTACCAATATGTCAGCACCATGATTAGCAGGGGGTGCATGAGATGTATTTAGTGTATAATGTGCAGTAACTCTCTATCACATAGCTGCAGTGTAACCTAGGTACCAATATGTCAGCACCATGATTAGCAGGAGGTGCATGAGATGTATTTAGTGTATAATATACAGTAACTATCACATACCTGCAGTGTAACCTAGGCACCAATATGTTAGCACCATGATTAGCAGGAGGTGCATGAGATGTATTTAGTGTATAATATGCTATAACTCTATCACATACCTGCAGTGTAACCTAGGTACCAATATGTCAGCACCATGATTAGCGGGAGGTGTATGAGATGTATTTAGTGTATAATGTGCAGTAACTCTCTATCATATACCTGCAGTGTAACCTAGGTACCAATATGTCAGCACCATGATTAGCAGGAGGTGCATGAGATGTATTTAGTGTATAATGTGCAGTAACTCACTATCACATTCCTGCTGTGTAACCTAGGTACCAATATGTCAGCACCATGATTAGCAGGAGGTGCATGAGATGTATTTAGTGTATAATGTGCAGTAACTCTCTATCACATACCTGCAGTGTAACCTAGGTACCAATATGTCAGCACCATGATTAGCAGGAGGTGTGTCACAGATACCGGGCTGCAAGGGCTAAACCCCTACCACCCTACAACCTCACCCCTGTCGTTTCTCAGTGGTTTTGGGCTCAGAGCAACCACAATCTCTGGAAGTTGGCTTGTTTCTGTGTTCTTAACTTGTTAAGAGAGGAGTTGGTCTATGACCGGGAAAACCCTCCTAGGCTGGCCGTGCTCCTGGAACTCTCAGTAATTTCCAATTTACTTCTGTTTTTTTTTTGTTCTCGCGTTATTTTTTGAAGAGATATCTAGATAGGGAGTGTGCACATGCCTGCAGCACCGCATGACAGGAAATATTGCTGCCATCTAGTGTTCTTGCTAATGTATAACATAGTTACAATACTGCTGCCATCTAGTGCTCTTGCTAATGTATAACATAGTTACAATACTGCTGCCATGTAGTGCTATTGCTAATGTATAACATAGTTATAATACTGCTGCCATCTAGTGCTCTTGCTACTGTACAACATAGTTACAATACTACTGCCATCTAGTGCTCTTGCTAATGTATAACATAGTTACAATACTGCTGCCATCTAGTGCTCTTGCTACAGTATAACATAGTTACAATACTACTGCCATCTAGTGCTCTTGCTAAAGTATAAGATAGTTACAATACTACTGCCATCTAGTGCTCTTGCTAATGTATAACATAGTTACAATACTGCTGCCATCTAGTGCTCTTGCTAAAGTATAAGATAGTTACAATACTGCTGCCATCTAGTGCTCTTGCTAATGTATAACATAGTTACAATACTGCTGCCATGTAGTGCTCTTGCTAATGTATAACATAGTTACAATACTGCTGCCATCTAGTGCTCTTGCTACAGTATAACATAGTTACAATACTGCTGCCATCTAGTGCTCTTGCTAATGTATAACATAGTTACAATACTGCTGCCATCTAGTGCTATTGCTAAAGTATAACATAGTTACAATACTGCTGCCATCTAGTGCTCTTGCTACAGTATAACATAGTTACAATACTGCTGCCATCTAGTGCTCTTGCTACAGTATAACATAGTTACAATACTGCTGCCATCTAGTGCTCTTGCTACAGTATAACATAGTTACAATACTGCTGCCATCTAGTGCTCTTGCTACAGTATAACATAGTTACAATACTGCTGCCATCTAGTGCTCTTGCTAAAGTATAACATAGTTACAATAATGCTGCCATCTAGTGCTCTTGCTAAAGTATAACAGTTACAATACTGCTGCCATCTAGTGCTCTTGCTAATCTATAACATAGATACAATACTGCTGCCATCTAGTGCTCTTGCTAAAGTATAACATAGTTACAATACTGCTGCCATCTAGTGATCTTGCTACAGTATAACATAGTTACAATACTGCTGCCATCTAGTGCTCTTGCTAATGTATAACATAGTTACAATACTGCTGCCATCTAGTGCTCTTGCTAAAGTATAACATAGTTACAATACTGCTGCCATCTAGTGCTCTTGCTACAGTATAACATAGTTACAATACTGCTGCCATCTAGTGCTCTTGCTACAGTATAACATAGTTACAATACTGCTGCCATCTAGTGCTCTTGCTAAAGTATAACATAGTTACAATACTGCTACCATCTAGTGCTCTTACTAAAGTATAAGATAGTTACAATACTGCTGCCATCTCGTGCTCTTGCTACAGTAAAACATAGTTACAATTCTGCTGCCATCTAGTGCTCTTGCTACAGTATAACATAGTTACAATACTGCTGCCATCTAGTGCTTTTGATAATGTATAACATAGTTACAATACTGCTGGCATCTAGTGCTCTTGCTACAGTATAACATAGTTACAATACTGCTACCATCTAGTGCTCTTGCTAAAGTATAAGATAGTTACAATACTGCTGCCATCTCGTGCTCTTGCTACAGTATAACATAGTTACAATACTGCTGCCATCTAGTGCTCTTGCTAATGTATAACATAGTTACAATACTGCTGCCATCTAGTGCTCTTGCTAATGTATAACATAGTTACAATACTGCTGCCATCTAGTGCTCTTGCTACAGTATAACAGTTAAAATACTTCTGCCATCTAGTGCTCTTGCTACAGTATAACATAGTTACAATACTGCTGCCATCTAGTGCTCTTGATAAAGTATAACATAGTTACAATACTGCTGCCATCTAGTGCTCTTGCTAAAGTATAACATAGTTACAATACTGCTGCCATCTAGTGCTCTTGCTAATGTATAACATGGTTACAATACTGCTGCCATCTAGTGCTCTTGCTAAAGTTTAAAATAGTTACAATACTGCTGCCATCTAGTGCTATTGCTAATGTATAACATTGCTATAAAACTGCTGCCATCTACTGCTCTTGCTAATTTATAACATGGTTACAATACTGCTGCCATCTAGTGTTCTTGCTACAGTATAACATAGTTACAATACTGCTGCCATCTAGTGCTCTTGCTACAGTATAACATAGTTACAATACTGCTGCCATCTAGTGCTCTTGCTACAGTATAACATAGTTACAATACTGCTGCCATCTAGTGCTCTTCCTACAGTATAACATAGTTACAATACTGCTGCCATCTAGTGCTCTTGCTACAGTATAACATAGTTACAATACTGCTGCCATCTAGTACTCTTGCTAATGTATAACAGTGTTATAAAACTGCTGCTATCTAGTGCTCTTGCTAATGTATAACATGGTTACAATACTGCTGCCATCTAGTGTTCTTGCTAAAGTATAACATTATTATAAAACTGCTGCCATCTAGTGCTCTTGCTAATGTATAACATAGTTACAATACTGCTGCCATCTAGTGTTCCTGCTAATGTATAACATAGTTACAATACTGCTGCAATCTAGTGCTCTTGCTAATGTATAACATAGTTACAATACTGCTGCCATGTAGTGCTCTTGCTAATGTATAACATAGTTACAATACTGCTGCCATCTAGTGCTCTTGCTAATGTATAACATAGTTACAATACTGCTGCCATCTAGTGCTCTTGCTAATGTATAACATGGTTACAATACTGCTGCCATCTAGTGCTCTTGCTAAAGTATAACATTATTATAAAACTGCTGCCATCTAGTGCTCTTGCTAATGTATAACATAGTTACAATACTGCTGCCATCTAGTGCTCTTGCTAATGTATAACATAGTTACAATACTGCTGCCATCTAGTGCTCTTCCTACAGTATAACATAGTTACAATACTGCTGCCATCTAGTGCTCTTGCTACAGTATAACATAGTTACAATACTGCTGCCATCTAGTACTCTTGCTAATGTATAACAGTGTTATAAAACTGCTGCTATCTAGTGCTCTTGCTAATGTATAACATGGTTACAATACTGCTGCCATCTAGTGTTCTTGCTAAAGTATAACATTATTATAAAACTGCTGCCATCTAGTGCTCTTGCTAATGTATAACATAGTTACAATACTGCTGCCATCTAGTGTTCCTGCTAATGTATAACATAGTTACAATACTGCTGCAATCTAGTGCTCTTGCTAATGTATAACATAGTTACAATACTGCTGCCATGTAGTGCTCTTGCTAATGTATAACATAGTTACAATACTGCTGCCATCTAGTGCTCTTGCTAATGTATAACATAGTTACAATACTGCTGCCATCTAGTGCTCTTGCTAATGTATAACATAGTTACAATACTGCTGCCATCTAGTGCTCTTGCTAAAGTATAACATTATTATAAAACTGCTGCCATCTAGTGCTCTTGCTAATGTATAACATAGTTACAATACTGCTGCCATCTAGTGCTCTTGCTAATGTATAACATAGTTACAATACTGCTGCCATCTAGTGCTCTTGCTAATGTATAACATGGTTACAATACTACTGCCATCTAGTGCTCTTGCTAATGTATAACATTGTTGTAAAACTGCTGCCATCTAGTGCTCTTGCTAAAGTATAAGATAGTTACAATACTGCTGCCATATATTGCTGCAGACACGTGCACACTCCTGAACTAACCTTCCTGCTGTTCAACAAAGTTAACAAGAAAACAAAGAAAATTAAGTTTGATAATAGAAGTAGAATTGAACGTTGTATTCTATGTTCTTTATCTGAATAATGAAAGGGACATTTGGGGTTTTATAGCTTTGTTGAACTATTATACACAGAAGCAATAATCAGATTAGTTGTAATAAATGTTATTAACCTCTGCTCTCAAGCACTTTACTAATATTTATCTCCCAAGCAGGAGACGTGCACAGAAGGTGTTTGGGTTTTAGAGTAAACCTTATTTGTCATTACGTAGTCACAAAACTAATGTTACTGACACAGCTAAAGAAACAAAGCACTGTGTGTTATACGCACAAGTGCAGCAGACCTCGCAATCGCAATGTGAAGGTTTAGGGGCCGAATTATCAAGCTTGATGCCCCGTGTTTCTGGCGAGCCTTCAGGAAACGCAAGTTATAAAGCAGCAATATCGGATAATGTCCGCTCGCACAATCTTAAATAGGCCCCTAATTCAGGGCTCTGAGTTGGTCTTTTATCTAATTCATAAATTAAACTCTAACAAACTGGAACATTAGGATTCCTGTAAATAATTCTGGAGTTATTCATAAATAGTTCAGTCTCACCTTGTTCATGAGGAGATTGTGTCTCAGGTGCTGAATCCTGAATAAATAAATACATTTAAAAAAAAAAAACATTATAAACGTTCTTACCAATGCAAAGAATGCAGTAAATACAAGCTTTGTTATGTACAAGGTGTGCTATAAAACAGGTCAGTCTCACATAGAGAGGTTTGCTGTAAAACAGGTCAGTCTCACATACAGAGGTGTGCTATAAAACAGACCAGTCTCACATACAGAGGTGTGCTATAAAACAGGTCAGTCTAACATACAGAGGTATGCTATAAAACAGGTCAGTCTCACATACAGAGGTATGCTATAAAACAGGTCAGTCTCACATACAGAGGTGTGCTATAAAACAGACCAGTCTCACATACAGAGGTGTGCTATAAAACAGGTCAGTCTCACATACAGAGGTATGCTATAAAACAGGTCAGTCTCATATACAGAGGTGTGCTATAAAACAGGTCAGTCTCACATACAGAGGTATGCTATAAAACAGGTTAGTCTCACATACAGAGGTATGCTATAAAACAGGTCAGTCTCACATACAGAGGTGTGCTATAAAACAGGTCAGTCTCACATACAGAGGTGTGCTATAAAACAGACCAGTCTCACATACAGAGGTGTGCTATAAAACAGGTCAGTCTCATATACAGAGGTGTGCTATAAAACAGACCAGTCTCACATACAGAGGTATGCTATAAAACAGGTCAGTCTCACATACAGAGGTTTGCTATAAAACAGGTCAGTCTCAAATACAGAGGTGTGCTATAAAACAGGTCAGTCTCACATACAGAGGTGTGCTATAAAACAGGTCAGTCTCACATACAGAGGTATGCTATAAAACAGGTCAGTCTCACATACAGAGGTATGCTATAAAACAGGTCAGTCTCAAATACAGAGGTGTGCTATAAAACAGGTCAGTCTCACATACAGAGGTGTGCTATAAAACAGGTCAGTCTCACATACAGAGGTATGCTATAAAACAGGTTTGTCTCACATAGAGAGGTATGCTATAAAACAGGTCAGTCTCACATACAGAGGTGTGCTGTAAAACAGGTCAGTCTCACATACAGAGGTATGCTATAAAACAGGTCAGTCTCACATACAGAGGTATGCTATAAAACAGGTCAGTCTCACATACAGAGGTGTGCTGTAAAACAGGTCAGTCTCACATACAGAGGTTTGCTATAAAACAGGTCAGTCTCACATACAGAGGTGTGCTATAAAACAGGTCAGTCTCACATACAGAGGTATGCTATAAAACAGACCAGTCTCACATACAGAGGTATGCTATAAAACAGGTCAGTCTCACATACAGAGGTTTGCTATAAAACAGGTCAGTCTCACATACAGAGGTGTGCTATAAAACAGGTCAGTCTCACATACAGAGTTATGCTATAAAACAGGTCAGTCTCACATACAGAGGTTTGCTATAAAACAGGTCAGTCTCACATACAGAGGTTTGCTGTAAAACAGGTCAGTCTCACATACAGAGGTTTGCTGTAAAACAGGTCAGTCTCACATACAGAGGTATGCTATAAAACAGGTCAGTCTCACATACAGAGGTTTGCTGTAAAACAGGTCAGTCTCACATACAGAGGTATGCTATAAAACAGGTCAGTCTCACATACAGAGGTTTGCTATAAAACAGGTCAGTCTCACATACAGAGGTTTGCTGTAAAACAGGTCAGTCTCACATACAGAGGTTTGCTGTAAAACAGGTCAGTCTCACATACAGAGGTATGCTATAAAACAGGTCAGTCTCACATACAGAGGTTTGCTGTAAAACAGGTCAGTCTCACATACAGAGGTATGCTATAAAACAGGTCAGTCTCACATACAGAGGTGTGCTATAAAACAGGTCAGTCTCACATACAGAGGTTTGCTGTAAAACAGGTCAGTCTCACATACAGAGGTATGCTATAAAACAGGTCAGTCTCACATACAGAGGTTTGCTGTAAAACAGGTCAGTCTCACATACAGAGGTGTGCTGTAAAACAGGTCAGTCTCACATACAGAGGTATGCTACAAAACAGGTCAGTCTCACATACAGAGGTGTGCTATAAAACAGGTCAGTCTCACATACAGAGGTTTGCTGTAAAACAGCTGCGGTGATGGTAGGTGGCGCAAATAAATGCTGATTCCCTGTGGTGAAGCGTTAATATCTCAATGTTTATTGTTAGTTACGTGAATTCCGTGGTGAATTCTATTGGCTATGTTTGAATTAAGATAATGTCGATTTCTATTATTATTATTAATTTCAATTAATAATATACTCCTTATAAGAATATAAATAAAATTAAAAATGCCTTAAGTTGGTAAATAAAAACAATTTATTTTCACAAATATTTAAAATGTATACACTTAATGTGCTATTGACACCGGTGTCGGCGGTAACTATAAAAGATACTAAAATTGGACAAGCTAAAAATAAAACAAAATACAATTTAAAATAAACAAAATACAATTTAAAATGATATAATTTCTAGTTTCCAACGATACTTTTACGTTGAGTATTCTTGTTACACTTTGCTAATTTCCACAGTGTGGCCTAATTTCAACGGTATGTTACAATATTATTGACATTCATATGCTTTAGCAGTGGACTGTTATTAGTCACAGTCTTTTGACGAAATGACCTTATAGTGTTGGCCAGGTATAGGTGATAGTACACTATATTCTAGTAGTGCTGGTTGTGCTGTTTTAACAGTGCTCTAAAGTACCTTGAAATGTATCCGTCTGTTGTTGCTGTATCTGTTGGGGAATGTTGCGGTTAAATATATGCCGCTACTTGGTTCCCTTCAGTGTGTCTGTTTAATGACACGTTTTAAGTATGCTGCGGTTAAATAAATGCCGCTGTTTGAAATGACTGGGTTCGATGGGTGAGTAGAGATGTTAAATCTCTCAGGCGGTTAAATATATGCCGCTGCGGTGACTTTGTTGCAGTATAAGCTCTACCTTCAGTAAAAAGGTGTGGATGTTGTTATACCCACTGACGTGAGTGTTTCTCGTGACCGCTCGAAGTGTTGTCGGTCAGTGACCGATCAGGTTTCTTCAAGGGTGATGGTACCGTCGGGTGTGAGATCTTTATCACTTCGGTTGTTGAGACTTCTGCTTCCGTTTACCGTCGGTCAGTGACCGATCTGCCTGTTGTGCTTGGATGTTTAGATGGAAGCGCTTTTCTGGTGTCCTGTGGTCTTGCAAATCTGTGTGAGGTTGCTCGGGTATCAACGCGTTTCGGCTTCAAAGCCTTTCCTAACTCACATACAGAGTTATGCTATAAAACAGGTCAGTCTCACATACAGAGGTGTGCTATAAAACAGGTCAGTCTCACATACAGAGGTATGCTATAAAACAGGTTTGTCTCAAATAGAGAGGTATGCTATAAAACAGGTCAGTCTCACATACAGAGGTTTGCTGTAAAACAGGTCAGTCTCACATACAGAGGTATGCTATAAAACAGGTCAGTCTCACATACAGAGGTATGCTATAAAACAGGTCAGTCTCACATACAGAGGTGTGCTGTAAAACAGGTCAGTCTCACATACAGAGGTTTGCTATAAAACAGGTCAGTCTCACATACAGAGGTGTGCTATAAAACAGGT
Organism: Bombina bombina; assembly: GCF_027579735.1. NCBI lineage: Eukaryota > Metazoa > Chordata > Amphibia > Anura > Bombinatoridae > Bombina > Bombina bombina. The sequence goes on along the minus strand of NC_069506.1, from coordinate 4,484,065 downwards.
CAGTCTCACATACAGAGGTATGCTATAAAACAGGTCAGTCTCACATACAGAGGTATGCTATAAAACAGGTCAGTCTCACATACAGAGGTTTGCTATAAAACAGGTCAGTCTCACATACAGAGGTGTGCTATAAAACAGGTCAGTCTCACATACAGAGTTATGCTATAAAACAGGTCAGTCTCACATACAGAGGTTTGCTATAAAACAGGTCAGTCTCACATACAGAGGTTTGCTGTAAAACAGGTCAGTCTCACATACAGAGGTTTGCTGTAAAACAGGTCAGTCTCACATACAGAGGTATGCTATAAAACAGGTCAGTCTCACATACAGAGGTTTGCTGTAAAACAGGTCAGTCTCACATACAGAGGTATGCTATAAAACAGGTCAGTCTCACATACAGAGGTGTGCTATAAAACAGGTCAGTCTCACATACAGAGGTTTGCTGTAAAACAGGTCAGTCTCACATACAGAGGTATGCTATAAAACAGGTCATTCTCACATACAGAGGTTTGCTGTAAAACAGGTCAGTCTCACATACAGAGGTGTGCTGTAATACAGGTCAGTCTCACATACAGAGGTATGCTATAAAACAGGTCAGTCTCACATACAGAGGTGTGCTATAAAACAGGTCAGTCTCACATACAGAGGTTTGCTGTAAAACAGGTCAGTCTCACATACAGAGGTATGCTATAAAACAGGTCAGTCTCACATACAGAGGTTTGCTGTAAAACAGGTCAGTCTCACATACAGAGGTGTGCTATAAAACAGGTCAGTCTCACATACAGAGGTTTGCTCTAAAACAGGTCAGTCTCACATACAGAGGTATGCTATAAAACAGGTCAGTCTCACATACAGAGGTGTGCTAAAAAACAGGTCAGTTTCACATACAGAGGTATGCTAAAAAACAGGTCAGTCTCACATACAGTGGTATGCTAAAAAACAGGTCAGTCTCACATACAGAGGTTTGCTGTAAAACAGGTCAGTCTCACATACAGAGGTATGCTATAAAACAGACCAGTCTCACATACAGAGGTGTGCTATAAAACAGGTCAGTCTCACATACAGAGGTGTGCTATAAACAGGTCAGTCTCACATACAGAGGTTTGCTATAAAACAGGTCAGTCTCACATACAGAGGTATGCTATAAAACAGGTCAGTCTCACATACAGAGGTATGCTATAAAACAGGTCAGTCTCACATACAGAGGTATGCTATAAAACAGACCAGTCTCACATACAGAGGTGTGCTATAAAACAGGTCAGTCTCACATACAGAGGTGTGCTATAAACAGGTCAGTCTCACATACAGAGGTTTGCTATAAAACAGGTCAGTCTCACATACAGAGGTATGCTATAAAACAGACCAGTCTCACATACAGAGGTGTGCTATAAAACAGGTCAGTCTCACATACAGAGGTGTGCTATAAACAGGTCAGTCTCACATACAGAGGTTTGCTATAAAACAGGTCAGTCTCACATACAGAGGTATGCTATAAAACAGGTCAGTCTCACATACAGAGGTTTGCTGTAAAACAGGTCAGTTTCACATACAGAGGTATGCTATAAACAGGTCAGTGTCACATACAGAGGTTTGCTGTAAAACAGGTCAGTCTCACATACAGAGGTTTGCTGTAAAACAGGTCAGTCTCACATACAGAGGTATGCTATAAAACAGGGCAGTCTCACATACAGAGGTGTGCTATAAAACAGGTCAGTCTCACATACAGAGGTTTGCTATAAAACAGGTCAGTCTCACATACAGAGGTTTGCTGTAAAACAGGTCAGTCTCACATACAGAGATATGCTATAAAACAGACCAGTCTCACATACAGAGGTATGCTATAAAACAGGTCAGTCTCACATACAGAGTTTTGCTGTAAAACAGGTCAGTCTCACATACAGAGGTTTGCTGTAAAACAGGTCAGTCTCACATACAGAGGTTTGCTGTAAAACAGGTCAGTCTCACATACAGAGGTTTGCTGTAAAACAGGTCAGTCTCACATACAGAGGTTTGCTGTAAAACAGGTCAGTCTCACATACAGAGTTATGCTATAAAACAGGTCAGTCTCACATACAGAGGTTTGCTGTAAAACAGGTCAGTCTCACATACAGAGTTATGCTATAAAACAGGTCAGTCTCACATACAGAGGTTTGCTGTAAAACAGGTCAGTCTCACATACAGAGTTATGCTATAAAACAGGTCAGTCTCACATACAGAGGTTTGCTTTAAAACAGGTCAGTCTCACATACAGAGTTATGCTATAAAACAGGTCAGTCTCACATACAGAGGTATGCTATAAAATAGGTCAGTCTCACATACAGAGGTTTGCTATAAAACAGGACAGTCTCACATACAGCGGTGTGCTATTAAACAGGTCAGTCTCACATACAGAGTTATGCTATAAAACAGGTCAGTCTCACATACAGAGTTATGCTATAAAACAGGTCAGTCTCACATACTGAGGTATGCTATAAAACAGACCAGTCTCACATACAGAGGTGTGCTATAAAACAGGTCAGTCTCACAAACAGAGGTATGCTATAAAACAGGTCAGTCTCACATACAGAGGTATGCTGTAAAACAGGTCAGTCTCACATACAGAGGTTTGCTGTAAAACAGGTCAGTCTCACATACAGAGGTTTGCTATAAAACAGGTCAGTCTCACATACAGAGGTATGCTATAAAACAGGTCAGTCTCACATACAGAGGTTTGCTGTAAAACAGGTCAGTCTCACATACAGAGGTGTGCTATAAAACAGGTCAGTCTCACATACAGAGGTGTGCTATAAAACAGGTCAGTCTCACATACAGAGGTTTGCTGTAAAACAGGTCAGTCTCACATACAGAGGTATGCTATAAAACAGACCAGTGTCACATATAGAAGTATGCTATAAAACAGTCTCACATACAGAGGTATGTTATAAAACAGGTCAGTCTCACATACAGAGGTATGCTATAAAACAGGTCAGTATCACATACAGAAGTATGCTATAAAACAGACCAGTCTCACATACAGAGGTATGCTATAAAACAGGTCAGTATCACATACAGAGGTGTGCTATAAAACAGGTCAGTATCACATACAGAGGTGTGCTATAAAACAGGTCAGTCTCACATACAGAGGTGTGCTATAAAACAGGTCAGTCTCACATACAGAGGTATGCTATAAAACAGACCAGTGTCACATATAGAAGTATGCTATAAAACAGGTCAGTCTCACATACAGAGGTATGCTATAAAACAGGTCAGTCTCACATACAGAAGTATGCTATAAAACAGACCAGTCTCACATACAGAGGTATGCTATAAAACAGGTCAGTATCACATACAGAAGTATGCTATAAAACAGGTCAGTCTCACATACAGAGGTATGCTATAAAACAGGTCAGTCTCACATACAGAGGTATGCTATAAAACAGGTCAGTATCACATACAGAAGTATGCTATAAAACAGACCAGTCTCACATACAGAGGTATGCTATAAAACAGGTCAGTCTCACATACAGAGGTTTGCTGTAAAACAGGTCAGTCTCACATACAGAGTTATGCTATAAAACAGGTCAGTCTCACATACAGAGGTATGCTATAAAACAGGTCAGTCTCACATACAGAGGTTTGCTATAAAACAGGTCAGTCTCACATACAGAGGTGTGCTGTAAAACAGGTCAGTCTCACATACAGAGTTATGCTATAAAACAGGTCAGTCTCACATACAGAGTTATGCTATAAAACAGGTCAGTCTCACATACAGAGGTATGCTATAAAACAGACCAGTCTCACATACAGAGGTGTGCTATAAAACAGGTCAGTCTCACAAACAGAGGTATGCTATAAAACAGGTCAGTCTCACATACAGAGGTATGCTGTAAAACAGGTCAGTCTCACATACAGAGGTTTGCTGTAAAACAGGTCAGTCTCACATACAGAGGTTTGCTATAAAACAGGTCAGTCTCACATACAGAGGTATGCTATAAAACAGGTCAGTCTCACATACAGAGGTTTGCTGTAAAACAGGTCAGTCTCACATACAGAGGTGTGCTATAAAACAGGTCAGTCTCACATACAGAGGTGTGCTATAAAACAGGTCAGTCTCACATACAGAGGTATGCTATAAAACAGACCAGTGTCACATATAGAAGTATGCTATAAAACAGACCAGTCTCACATACAGAGGTATGCTATAAAACAGGTCAGTCTCACATACAGAAGTATGCTATAAAACAGACCAGTCTCACATACAGAGGTATGCTATAAAACAGGTCAGTATCACATACAGAAGTATGCTATAAAACAGACCAGTCTCACATACAGAGGTATGCTATAAAACAGGTCAGTATCACATACAGAGGTATGCTATAAAACAGGTCAGTCTCACATACAGAGGTATGTTATAAAACAGGTCAGTCTCACATACAGAGGTATGCTATAAAACAGGTCAGTATCACATACAGAGGTATGCTATAAAACAGGTCAGTCTCACATACAGAGGTTTGCTATAAAACAGGTCAGTCTCACATACAGAGGTATGAGGGCAAATTTATGAAAGTGCGAGCGGACAAGATACGATACAATATATCATGTCCGCCGCACATCGATAAATGCGGACAGCATACGCCAATCAGCCTGATCGTATAGGATCTAAGTGGCTGTGCTCTCGGTCAAAATATCATATGAATGATGACATTCTAAATTTGAGGACTTTCCAAGTATTTTATGGTAACCCGGGTTATTGGCAAATCTAAACAATCCTTTGTGCTTAAACTTTCTTCTCTCCTGCGTGCATTAAGCACTAAGTGCAGGGAATAATATCTGGCTGCAAAAGTAGCGATAACCATCTCCACAACTACTTGTGATTTAAACATCCGTAAGAGCCGACAACCAGTATTAACAGCTGGGAGTGTACCGATGACGTCAGACGCCAAGGCACATGCGGCGCACTGATTCGGTTTGGAACTTGGAGTCGAACAGACGATATCGGCCTCACACAAGAGGTAAAGAGAGTAATAAGAACCTTACAAGACAAAGAGAAATAAGGTAAACTGACTGTATCATAATAAGAGAAGTCTCATTATTGCTCTATTGCTCGGACACAAGCCTGGTCTGTAAAACTTACTTGCACGGCAACGATAACTTCCAACTAGCTGCTGTTTGCTAAAGAGACTGCCTTCTCTGTGTATAGACAGAGTGGATTACAAATACAGTTTTAAGCAAAACATATACGCTTACAATACATACCTGGTGTGGAATATCAACTTGTTCTGTTTAAAAAATTTGTTTCCAATATATATTTTATCTTTGGGGAGACGTCCCCTTGTTTTAGCTTTAGTTATAGTTTCAGTTTTATTGTATCGTACAAATAAATCTTCATATATACTAATACATGGTTTCAAGTAATTTTTTAGACTGTTTAAGCGTATATTATAATCTGAGTCTTCACTTTTGGTTATTTGGTATAAATTATTAGCACTTGATATTATCGCTTTTCGAACAAATAGTACTGCAAATATTTCACCTGCAGATATATGCTGTTCTTCTTGTCATAAATTAGCACTTTTCGTTTATTTTTGATAAAAGTATAACCTAAATACTTTACACTGCAAGAGTATTGCTAAACTCGATACTGCTATTTGTTACACATTGCTAGCAACTTTTTTCTTTTTCTTTCACAACTAGAATTTACACAGTTGGCAGATTGTTTATGTTTTTTAGTTTCACCACTGTAGGCTTTATAAAACTCTTACAGTTTTCACTGATATTTGAGACTGATAGATCATCTTCCTAGATACACTTTAAATTCTTTCTATACTCTGTTTACGAATAGGATTTAAAGAACCTTTGATCACATTTAATTTAGTCCATCCACTCCACATTTGCACTATATATATATATATTTTTACATTATTTTTTACACTATATTTTCAAATATAGGTAAAGTAATACTACTCTTTATATCCTTTATATATTTTATATAACAAAAAAATTTTTTTTTAATTAAAGGATACCTTTAGCTTCATCTAGTGCACTTAGGGCTAGATTTATCAATGCTGAGGCGTACAGGGGCGCGTATACGCGCCCCTGTACGCCTCAGCTCGTCTGTGGCAGGGCGAAATTACCCGCAGGTAATTAACATTGCACACGAGCGCACTTTTGCGCTCGCGTGCAATCCTGCCCCCTGCCCGCGAACAGCCAATCACGCGCGGGCAGGAGCTGTCAATCTCCTCGGTCGGACTCGACTGAGGAGATTTCATTTCGCCACAATAGAGGTGGCGAAGATGTTAGGGAAGCAGCGGTCTGGTGACTGCTGCTTGATAAATAGCGGCGAGCAAGTTCTCGTGAGAACTTGCTGCCGCAGGGGCTTGATAAATCTAGCCCTTACTATCACCTCTTAGCTCCAATTACATTTGAAAAGAACGAAGGATCTTTTCTCATTTGTAAGTTGTATGGTATCCTCTCCCTAACCAGCGCTCTACTTAAACATTCCTGATACATTACACATATTACACAGTAACACATTACACAGTAACACATAACACAGTAACACACATTACACACATTACACAGTAACACACATTACACACATTACACAGTAACACATTACACAGTAACACATTACACACATTACACAGTAACACATTACACACATTACACAGTAACACATATAACACACATTACACAGTAACTCACATTACACACAGTAACACACATTACATAGTAACACACATTACACAGTAACACATAACACAGTAACACACATTACACAGTAACACACATTACACAGTAACACATATAACACACATTACACAGTAACTCACATTACACACAGTAACTCACATTACACACAGTAACACACATTACACACAGTAACACACATTACACAGTAACACACATTACACACATTACACACATTACACAGTAACACACATTACACAGTAACACATAACACATTACACATATTACACAGTAACACATTACACAGTAACACATAACACAGTAACACACATTACACAGTAACACATTACACAAATTACACAGTAACACATTACACAGTAACACACATTACACAGTAACACATTACACAGTAACACACATTACACAGTAACACATAACACATTACACATATTACACAGTAACACATTACACAGTAACACATAACACAGTAACACATAACACAGTAACACACATTACACAGTAACACACATTACACAGTAACACATTACACACATTACACAGTAACACATTACACACATTACATATTTACACATATTAAATTCTCATCTTTTTATGTGTTCAGACCATAACAAATAAACAAATAAATAAAATTTTCCTTTAGTTAATATTATTTAATAGATTTGCACGGGAAGTGAATTAGAATCTGGTTCCTCACATTTATAGTCTTACCGACCTACCAATAGATCACTTACCGTACATGTGTCTGGTTCATGTCCTCTTCTTATCTTCTTTAACATTTCCTTTACTGGCATCCGAACCCTGACCCCTACATATTGCTTCTGGGCAAGTGGCTGACTTATCATTGAACCTGTAAGGACCAGCAGTTATAAGAGGTCACCAACTTGATAGAATCTCATTGTAAAATTCTCTAGGAATAGTTGTATAACGCATCAGTTTTTATATTAGCTCCCAGTCACCTGCTGTACCTGCTCTTTCCACTGTATTAAAAAACGCACAACCAGTATAGCACTATCAGGATTACATTGTCTACAGGTAAGTGAGTAAAGATTACCCCTGTATAGCACACATAACATAGCTAACCTCTATATAGCACACATAACATAGCTAACCTCTGTATAGCACACATAACATAGCTAACCTCTGTATAGCACACATAGCTAACCTCTGTATAGCACACATAGCTAACCTCTGTATAGCACACATAACATAGCTAACCTCTGTATAGCACACATAGCTAACCTCTGTATAGCACACATAGCTAACCTCTGTATAGCACACATAGCTAACCTCTGTATAGCACACATAGCTAACCTCTGTATAGCACACATAACATAGCTAACCTCTGTATAGCACACATAACATAGCTAACCTCTGTATAGCACACATAGCTAACCTCTGTATAGCACACATAGCTAACCTCTGTATAGCACACATAACATAGCTAACCTCTGTATAGCACACATAACATAGCTAACCTCTGTATAGCACACATAACATAGCTAACCTCTGTATAGCACACATAACATAGCTAACCTCTATATAGCACACATAACATAGCTAACCTCTGTATAGCACACATAACATAGCTAACCTCTGTATAGCACACATAACATAGCTAACCTCTATATAGCACACATAACATAGCTAACCTCTGTATAGCACACATAACATAGCTAACCTCTATATAGCACACATAACATAGCTAACCTCTGTATAGCACACATAACATAGCTAACCTCTGTATAGCACACATAACATAGCTAACCTCTATATAGCACACATAACATAGCTAACCTCTGTATAGCACACATAACATAGCTAACCTCTATATAGCACACATAGCTAACCTCTGTATAGCAAACATAACATAGCTAACCTCTATATAGCACACATAACATAGCTAACATCTGTATAGCACACATAACATAGCTAACCTCTGTATAGCACACATAACATAGCTAACCTCTATATAGCACACATAACATAGCTAACCTCTGTATAGCACACATAACATAGCTAACCTCTGTATAGCACACATAGCTAACCTCTATATAGCACACATAACATAGCTAACCTCTGTATAGCACACATAGCTAACCTCTGTATAGCACACATAGCTAACCTCTGTATAGCACACATAACATAGCTAACCTCTGTATAGCACACATAGCTAACCTCTGTATAGCACACATAGCTAACCTCTGTATAGCACACATAGCTAACCTCTATATAGCACACATAGCTAACCTCTGTATAGCACACATAACATAGCTAACCTCTGTATAGCACACATAGCTATCCTCTGTATAGCACACATAACATAGCTAACCTCTGTATAGCACACATAACATAGCTAACCTCTATATAGCACACATAACATAGCTAACCTCTGTATAGCACACATAGTAACCTCTATACAGGGAGTGCAGAATTATTAGGCAAATGAGTATTTTGACCACATCATCCTCTTTATGCATGTTGTCTTACTCCAAGCTGTATAGGCTCGAAAGCCTACTACCAATTAAGCATATTAGGTGATGTGCATCTCTGTAATGAGAAGGGGTGTGGTCTAATGACATCAACACCCTATATCAGGTGTGCATAATTATTAGGCAACTTCAGTGATGTGCAGTCACTAGAGGCAGGTGAGGCAGTGCTTCACCTCTCATATGGGCAAAAATATATTTTTTTTTATTGGCTTTAAAAAAAAAATTTAATTTTTTTTCCCCAGCATTTTTTTTTCTCACAGCTATATGTTGTGCAATGGAGAGGCACAAGCAGGTCTGCCCACCATTACACAACATGCTGCGCCACCTACTGGATGCAAGTGGTTAAGATCATTGCATGGCCCATTAACTGCTTATTTGAGGCAGTCCTATTTGGGCTGAACCAATTCAGCGAGAGGCATTAGTAAGTGGAACATAGGGTTGGGGCTGGATGTTAAATCATATAAAACAAAACAAAAACGGAAAAAAACAACTTTCATATATTTTGTTGCTGTCCTGTGAACCTGCTAGCTTTGCTAAAGTGAAAAAGAGAGTTCTGTTCTTCCCCTCTAAGTGCAGTGGAATGTGCCACTGTCACTTCCTGAATCCTTACAGAGCAGGAAAAGAGGCACAGAGAGCACTGCAGTGTTTCAGCCACATCTCATTAAAGTAAGATTTTACTGAAAGGGATTCTGTTAGTGAAAATGATAATTTAATGAATGTGGTTTAGTGTTTTTTTTACTCTTTTACAGCAGGGTCGTTTTGTATTTTGTTTACTCAAACTTTACACCCACTAGCTTAGCAGCTTGCCTCTGTACTTCACACTAAATTATAGACTCATTTTCTGAACTCTCTGTAGCTCTGCTGTTTTATTACTTTAAAATGCAGTGGTCCCCCCCCCCCCTTGTGTGTGTCTCTCTCTCCCTATCTATCCATCTCTCTCCTTATGTGTTGTTCTCCCCCATGGTCTCTTTCTCTCTCTGTCTCTCTTCCTCCCCCTCTGACTCTCATCCCTTATGTAATGAAAGAATCTATAAGCATAATTTGCAGCATTAAAGTAAAAAGTATGTTTTAAACATATTTTAATGGGCATGGATTTCTAGATCTCATAATCAGAGCAAGCATTGTGTTATCTGGCAAGAGTTTCTGTTACAATCCTTTTAGACTAAAATCAGATGTTTACTAAGTTGACCAGTTTTCCAAGACACCATTTAAAGGGACATGAAACCCATATGAAACCCATATGCAAATTTAAATAACTTTCCAACTTACATCTAATATCTAATTTTCTTCATTCTTTTGATGTCCTTTGTTGAAAATCATATCTAAATATGCTCAGTAGCTGCTGATTGGTGGCTGCACATAGATACCTCATGTGATTGGCTCACCCATGTGCATTGCTATTTCTTCAACAAAGGATATCTAAAGAATGAAGGCGTATCCTAGCCACTGCCTCACCAACCTCTGACGTCACTGCACGTCACTGGGCAACTTCCTTTCCTTTGGCAAAATGGGTCAAAAGAAGGACTTGACAGGCTCAGAAAAGTCAAAAATAGTGAGATATCTTGCAGAGGGATGCAGCACTCTTAAAATTGCAAAGCTTCTGAAGCGTGATCATCGAACAATCAAGCGTTTCATTCAAAATAGTCAACAGGGTCGCAAGAAGCGTGTGGAAAAACCAAGGCGCAAATTAACTGCCCATGAACTGAGAAAAGTCAAGCGTGCAGCTGCCAAGATGCCACTTGCCACCAGTTTGGCCATATTTCAGAGCTGCAACATCACTGGAGTGCCCAACAGCACAAGGTGTGCAATACTCAGAGACATGGCCAAGGTAAGAAAGGCTGAAAGACGACCACCACTGAACAAGACACACAAGCTGAAACGTCAAGACTGGGCCAAGAAATATCTCAAGACTGATTTTTCTAAGGTTTTATGGACTGATGAAATGAGAGTGAGTCTTGATGGGCCAGATGGATGGGCCCGTGGCTGGATTGGTAAAGGGCAGAGAGCTCCAGTCCGACTCAGACACCAGCAAGGTGGAGGTGGAGTACTGGTTTGGGCTGGTATCATCAAAGATGAGCTTGTGGGGCCTTTTTGGGTTGAGGATGGAGTCAAGCTCAACTCCCAGTCCTACTGCCAGTTTCTGGAAGACACCTTCTTCAAGCAGTGGTACAGGAAGTAGTCTGCATCCTTCAAGAAAAACATGATTTTCATGCAGGACAATGCTCCATCACATGCGTCCAAGTACTCCACAGCGTGACAGGCAAGAAAGGGTATAAAAGAAGAAAATCTAATGACATGGCCTCCTTGTTCACCTGATCTGAACCCCATTGAGAACCTGTGGTCCATCATCAAATGTGAGATTTACAAGGAGGGAAAACAGTACACCTCTCTGAACAGTGTCTGGGAGGCTGTGGTTGCTGCTGCACGCAATGTTGATGGTGAACAGATCAAAACACTGACAGAATCCATGGATGGCAGGCTTTTGAGTGTCCTTGCAAAGAAAGGTGGCTATATTGGTCACTGATTTGTTTTTGTTTTGTTTTTGAATGTCAGAAATGTATATTTGTGAATGTTGAGATGTTATATTGGTTTCACTGGTAAAAATAAATAATTGAAATGGGTATATATTTGTTTTTTGTTAAGTTGCCTAATAATTATGCACAGTAATAGTCACCTGCACACACAGATATCCCCCTAAAATAGCTATAACTAAAAACAAACTAAAAACTACTTCCAAAACTATTCAGCTTTGATATTAATGAGTTTTTTGGGTTCATTGAGAACATGGTTGTTGTTCAATAATAAAATTAATCCTCAAAAATACAACTTGCCTAATAATTCTGCACTCCCTGTAGAGGAACATGGTAGGAACACAAAGTCATTTAATTGGACAATTGTAGAAAAAAATAATCCTAGATTCTAGGGGAGGTGACTTGGACAGTATACTAAGTAAAAAAGAAGTATATTGGATGTTTCGTTTGAAAACAAATATTCCCTATGGATTTAATTCTAGGTTTGAATTTATAAACTTTTGGGAATAAAAACCAGATTAATCAGTCCCATACAAATTATTAAACATTAATTATAAGTTCTAAACCTATCTATAAAATCCAGGACATTAAAAATGTTTTACCCTGTAACGTCACAGAATGTATTTTTTAGTATACACGAGTACATAATGTTATTATGCAGAGAAACAAACATAACTTATACTCACAATAAAGAAATAAGTTTATTTAAAGTATATATAACAAGATTGTGAAAAGATAATAAGATCATACTATTATACAAAGGACTCCTGAAGCCTAATAGGAAACATTAATATACATTAACCTTGACCCAGAACTTAGAACAGAACACAAAATGGACATCAAGGGGTTAACATGTTGAACTAAGTTTTTAATTGATGTAATTAATTTTGTATAAACTTGTGCTGCTACAGCGCCAGATCAGAGGTCTATGAGTACGGCTCAGCAGAGCTGAAACGCGTAAGACCTGATCTGACGCCCTCCTTTAGCCTTTTAACATGTTGTGTGTTTATGCTTTTACTATTTAATCAATAAACTTTGCCTTGTTTTACCTGCATCCACGACTGGAACTTGTTCACTTTTACTTGTGTGTGTGTGTGTGTGTGTGTGTGTGCGTGTGTATATATATATATATATATATATATATATATACATACACACACAGTATATCACAAAAGTGAGTACACCCCTCACATTTTTGGGAATATTTTATTATATTTTTTCATGTGACAACACTGAATAAATAGAACTTTGTTACAATGTAAAGTAGTGAGTGAACAGCCTGTATAACAGTGTAAATTTGCTGTCCCCTCAAAATAACTCAACACACAGTCATTAATGTCTAAACCATTGGCAACAAAAGATATATGTACAAATTCTAGCATTAATAATCATTTATAAAAAAAAAGAAAAAAAAAAAAAAAAAGAGAAAAGCATAGCATGACTTCTAAAAATACAAATATACATTAATTTCTGTGAAAGTATCATATAACAAATAAATATAACAATAACTTTCTATGAGATATTGTTTGTTGAGGTATAAATCTATCTATTTCTTGGACATTAACAGATGAAAAATAACACATTAGCTTTAGAGAAATGTGCTTGTTCATGGACAGTAATGAAATGGTATAAATAAAGTTGGGAAAAAACAGAATAACCACGACATCGATGACTATTAGTTAACAACAGTCCGATGCTTATTGCGCCGTACTTCACGCGCGTGTTTTTGGCGTTTGATAAATAATTGTATGTGGATTCACGGCAGAGATGTCTCACGATGTCTGGCGAGCGTATTGACGCCAGCGAATGTACCGAGATTGATGTTTTCATAAATATCCCCCCGATAACTCACTGTTTTGAAGACACCGTCTCACATATACATTTTATTAGCGATAGGGATGACTAAATATTTATATTGTGTATTAACTCCATAGAGTCTCAGCATACTTAAGAATACACTATTTTTCATTTCTTGCATATTAAAAGGGAATTTTAAAAACGTACAGATTATTTATAAAGAGATTTTTTTCTAGTACTGATATAGAGCCAGATTACTAGTGACGCATTAACAGTTACGTAAGAGTGAAAAGGGGTTTATCATGGGCGTTTGCAAGCATTGGGTTTGAAAGTAAAGTCAATTGCTTGAGCGCAATTGAAGTTAATTTGTGTTAGGATAGCGCGATCTTAGAGCTCTGGTTAACTGTTTGGTGAAACAAAAAAGTTTCACAAAACAAATCAAAAATACATTAGAGTGCAGTTACACTCATATTACACTTAAATATTTCCAAAGAAAAGTTAGAAGGGATCAAAACATATGAGGTCTCATGTGTTATAAAAAAAGGCTGCAAAGGGCTTTAATATAGAGATACCTACATATACATTGCTAAAGATGCATAGGTATGTATGATATACTGTATGTATATGTATATACATCATTTTGGAATGGCGGCTTGAACACGCCGAAGTAAAGAACAGATTGTCTTGAAGGAGGCTCGCTGTGGAGCTGGAAAAGTCGACTTATGTGAAACTTTATTTAAAATAAAATCAGTTGAAACTCAACCAAGATCTGTGAGTGCTTTCCGTTTTACATTGGTACATATGAAAATTATTTGAGGAGACACCTGGGCTATATAGGAGACACCAAAAGGGAAGGAGTGCATGAATTGAATGAAAGATATATATTACCAAAATAAATACCATCTCATATATATGTAGAAAGATGTATTTAAGAATAAATAGAACATATTCTGCTATGTAAAGAACATTGGAATATAAAATATTCATATTTTCATGTTGGCTTAGCGTTAAGGAGAATATGTGATTGGGTTTGCGCGTGAGTAGGGTGTTAGGTTTTTTTCCCACTTTTTTTACTCCATCGACTTCTAAGGGGGAATACATTATTGCAAAAGCGATATTCTAAGTTTGGCTTTTTACGCACATTGAGTTAGGGCGTGAGTAAAAACAATTTACTGTTAACTTGTAAAAGCTTAAAGGACCAGTCAACACAGTAGATTTGCATAATCAACAAATGGAAGATAACAAAACAATGCAGTAGCACTTAGTCTGAACTTCAAATGATTAGTAGTTTTTTTTTCTGACAATTTTATGTCTTTTTCCACTCCCCCTGTACCATGTGACAGCCATCAGCCATTCACAAATGCATACACATTTATTCTTGCACATGCTCAGTAGGAGCTGTTGACTCAAAAAGTTTAAATATAAAAAGACTGTGCACATTTAGTTAATGGAAGTAAATTGGGAAGTTGTTTAAAATGGCATGATCTATCTGAATAATGAAAGTTTAATTTTGATTGAGTGTCCCTTTAATGACAGCACAATGATTAAAAAGCTTAATGACAGCACAGTTAACACTCGAGACGGGAGCATTAAATAACAATCCACTTGAAACCTGGCCCTTAATCATTTCTTGGATTTATGTTTGTGAAGTGCAAAGTGAGTTCTGCTTAACAGCCAATGAGCAATCAGTCCTTAAGGCCATTTTTACACTTCTAGTTAGTTTCTCAGCAGTTTTATCTTTATCCTTTTTGCCCTACAAACAATATATTAACATATTTAGACAGCTCTTTCAGATGCATTATAGAAGTATTTAGAGTTTACCACTCTTTTAAATGACAGAGTAGTTTCTGATGTTCAATAATATAGACAAATCCCATTCAGTGAATAGGTTATTTATAAACACTATGCTATACTTTTCCCCCTGCTGATATTTTATTTACAAAGACAAAATCACATTCAGGGAATATTTGTTATTTATAAACACTATGCTGTAATATTCCCCCTGCTGATACTTAGGGGCCGATTTATCATCGTCTGTCCGACATGATATGCTGTAGCGTATCATGTCTGACAGACATCGCTGAATACCAACAGCATATGCTGTCGGCATTTAGCATTGCGCAAGCAGTTCTGGTGTACTGCTTGTGCAATGCCGCCCCCTGCAGATTTGCAGCGAATTGGCCGCAGAATGCAGCCTCAGATGCAGTGTATCAGTTAAGGAGCAGCGGTCTTAAGACATAACTGCTGTTTCTGGCGAGCCTGAGCTCATGCGGAAACAGGGGCAATTCGGCTCTTGATAAAATTGACCCCATTGTGTTTATTAATAGCATCACATTTTATTTCTAAAGACAAATCACATTCAGTGAATATTTGTTTATTATAAACACTATGCTGTAATATTCCCCCTGCTGATACATTATATTTATAAGTTACCATCACATTTTTTTATAAAAACAAATCATTCAGTGAATAATTGTTATTTATAAACACTATGCTGTAATATTCCCACTGCTGATATTTATTATTAACCATCACATTTTATTTATAAAAACAAAATCACACTCAGTGAATATTTGTTATTTATAAACACTATGCTATAATATTCCCCCTGCTGATACATTGTATTTATGTGTTTAAATGATTTTTATTGAAAATCGGTACATTGAAAATGAACAAGATATATAGTTTCAGTTACTTAAGCAATAGCATAAAAGCAGTTCACTATAAAGACAGTCATCGTTGATGATTAATCCAATTTCCATAGGTATTTTCAAGATTGTTTAAAAGAGGAAATGAGTCATAACATGACATTAGAAGATATAAAAGGATTTAGTGGGTGAAATAAGACAAGGGTTAGGGTGATGAGGTTTAGAAGGGGGAATAGAAGGGGAGGTAGTGTCCCATCCGGTCCATCCTCTCTATAGTCACGGAGAGGGGTATAAGTGTAGCTTTAAAAGTTTCAGGTATAAGATGTCGAGTAAACTGTTTAAGTGTGGTCGTCGTAAGATCCCTGTTCCCATATAAATTGAATATTGGAGATCATGTCTTGTTTACCTAGATAACAGTAATGCATCTTTTCTAACGTGAGGACGTGATTTACTTAAAGTTTCCATTGGGCAATGGTAGGTATCTCACATGTCTTCCATTTCCTAGGGATTAAGCGTTTAGCACAGGAGAGCATTAAGAGAAGTAGTTTCCTGCGGTAGACGCAAGCGATTTTGGGGATGAGATTAAGAATTAGGATTGGTGGGGAAAGTTTGATAACTACACCCAGAATATTGGCTATGTGTCTTTCTACTTGGTTCCAGAAGGTGTGTAGAAGAGGACATGACCACCATATGTGGGCAAGGGTACCCTCCTCCCCGCATCTTCTCCAGCAGCTGGAGGAGGCAGTAGGGTATATGATCCTCAGGCGCTGAGGGGTTAGATATAACCGAGCTAGTATTTTGTAATTCAGTTCAGATATGGTCAAGGATAGAGAGGCAGAGTGTGCGTGGCGGAAGCATTGCCTCCAGGTTTCAGTGTCTAGATCACTTTGGAGTTCATCTGCCCACTTTGTCAGATATGTGGGTCGTTTTTCCGGGAAAGAACCCCTGAGCATTTTGTACGCCAGGGAAAGGAGTGCTCTATTTATATTCGGGTTGATACATAACTGCTCGAAAATGGTTAGGGGTCTAAGTATCATTTCTTTGTGCGGGCAGTGGTTAATCGCATGTCTGATCTGTAGATAGGAGTACCAACGGTGAAAGGGTGGGCCTAGTTCTTCATTGAGGGTAAGTCTGTCCTTAACTCCCGAGGTGTCGGTCACTAAGTAAATTGGTAGGGACCTATGGAGCCTATTAGTTGGGTTATGAGTGAATAGGTTGTGTTTGAGAAAGAGGTGATTTCGAAGAAGGGGAGTCAGGGGGGAAAATATGGTAGAAACTCCCTTTGTGTGAGTGAGAACGTCATCCCACACATCTAGGGTAGTTTTGATATAGTCATTGTCTTGTATAGTGCAAGGTCTGGACTCTTTAGGAATCCAGGGTAAGTCTCTCATGGGGTCAACCTGTGCTAGATGGCTCTCCATCTGTATCCATAGCTTCGAGGGGTTGGCATGGTTCCAAGCTATAACTCTGGCTAAATGTGCGGCTTTGTAGTAATTAGTAAGATTGGGGACACAGAGGCCTCCATCTTCCTTACTCAAATACATGGTGTGTTGAGCTATCCTCGGGCGTTTATAAGACCAGATAAAGGAATTAATCATTTTTTGTTGTGTTAGGAGGAAGGACTTCGGTAAGGGCAGAGGAAGGGCTTGAAACAAGTATAAGTATCTGGGGACTATCATCATCTTCACCGTGTTGATTCGCCCTAGCCATGATAAATGTTCCTGTCTATGCCAGTTCTCTAGCGAGGTTTTAACGCTTGTTTGGAGGCTGTTAAAGTTATCTGGAAAGAGTGTGTGTGGATCTTTGGAGATTATCAAGCCTAGATATTTAAGTTTATCTGATATTGTGAACTTTGTTTGTCGTGTGATAGATAGCATTTCTTGAGGGGTTAGATTTATCGGCAATAATCCTGACTTCTCCATATTAATGGAGAAGTTGGAAACCTGCTTGTATGCTTCTAAGGTTTGTATGAGAGCGGGAAGGGAGGTGGTTGGGGATTGTAAAGTGAAAATCACATCGTCCGCAAACAGAAGGCATTTTTGGGTAGTGTCTCCGAATTTTAGGCCTTGTATATGGTGACAATGTCTAATTTGCAGTGCCAGTATTTCAACTGTAATAGCGAATAATAGAGGTGAGAGCGGGCATCCTTGACGTGTGCCATTGGAAATGGGGAAGGGCTGGGATATGTTATTGTTGATTTTAATCTTTGCGCTCGGGTTGTGATAAAGGGCCTTTATTCTGGAAATGAAGAGCTCGGAAAAGCCGAACTTTGACAGGGTGGACCACATAAATTGCCAGTCCACCCTGTCAAATGCCTTCTCAGCATCTGTCGAAAGCAAGGTTAGAGGCAAACGGGTAAGGTGGGTTTGTTGCAGTGAGTGGAGTAATCTGGTGGTGTTATCCTTCGCCTCTCTCCCCCTAATGAAGCCCACCTGGTCAGGGTGGACTATGCTGGGCAATATTGCATTCAAACGGTTGGCTAAAATTTTGGCATATATTTTCATATCAATATTTATAAGTGAGATTGGTCTGTAGTTGCTGACCACGTCATTAGGTTTGCCCGGCTTAGGAATCACCGTGATTACTGCTTCTAAGAGGGAACTGGGTAGGACAGCACCTCGATCTATGTCGTTAAAGAGTGTCAGGAGCTGGGGGTTTATGTGTTCTTGTAGGAGCTGATAAAATTTGGATGTGAGGCCATCTGGGCCTGGAGATTTGCCATTCGGCAAGGACTTAATAACTAGATTGATGTCTCTTAGGGTGATGGGAGAGTCCAAGAATTGTTTGTTATCTTCTGTGATAGAGGGTGTAAGGACGGTGTTTAAGTATGTTTCTATTTTCTCTTTCTTGTCTTGTGGTGAGGAGTCCACTAGATTGTATAATTGCTTATAGTAAGAAACAAATGAATTGATAATTTCTTCATTTTTGTGGGTTACCTCACCAGATGGGTGGCGAATTGTCCTAATGAAATTGGAGAGCCTTTGTTTTTTAAGGGACCTGGCCAATAGGCGACCTGATTTGTTACTTTCTACGAAAAACTTAGATTTGGAGGTTAACTCCCTCATGTGGGCTTTTTGGATCAGAAATTTATTTAGAGCTTCTCTAGCATCAGTCAATTTGGAGAGCTTGTTCGCAGAGGATGGGTCTGCTCTGAGAATGGTTTCACAGGTAGTTAATTCGTTAGAAAGTGAAGTGAACTGGGCATTGTGAATCTTGCATTGTGTGGCGGTGTGTTTTATTATTACCCCCCTTATAAAACATTTATATGCCTCCCAATTGTTCGCGGGTGACGTGTCCTCAGGTTTGTTTAGGGCGAAAAATTCGGCCAAGTGTTTTTTAATGTCATCGACTGTTACTTGGTTAGTCAGTATATGGTCGTTGAGTCTCCAGTTGAATGTAGTATGGGGTTTGCTAGTCCATTTGAATTCTGTAGATACCATACTGTGGTCAGACCAAGAGGTGTGTGTGATTCTAGAGTGTACAAGGGCAGAAAGCAGAGCCTGATCACACAGTATGTAATCTAACCTGGAATACGTGTGTTGTGGGTGCGAGAAGAAGGTGTAATCTCTTCTGTTAGTGTGTACTACTCGCCAGGTATCAAATAGGTTGATAGTTCGTAAGGCTGTGCAGTTAGAGTTAAGAGTATTATTGCGTAGATAGGATTTTCCACTGGAGGTATCTAGTATTGGATTCATGGGGAAATGAAAATCTCCGCCTGCAATGATGGGCCCCTTAGCTAGGTCTAGTATCTTGTTAACTAGGGGTTTGAAGAAGTTGGGGGTGGGTCTGTTTGGTGCATAGGTGTTTACCAGTGTGACCGGGGTGCCGTAGCATAGGCCAACAAGAATTAGGATCCTGCCCTCAGTGTCTGTATATTTCTGCAGTAGTTTGAATGGGAAGCCACGTCTAAATGAAATGCTGACCCCGTTTTTCCTATATGTACCAGAACTACAGTAGTGTTGGTCGAAATATCTTTTGGATAAAGTAGGTTCACGGTTTTTCTTAAAGTGTGTTTCCTGGACCATAATGATGTCAATTTTTCGTTTGTAAAAATCATGAAACGCTATAGAGCGTTTTTCGGCTGAGAGGAAGCCCTTAACATTTTGGGTGGCTATGTGTAAGGTTTCTTCTTTATGGCGTGCTATAGGAGTCATCATAATGTCAAGTGTCTAGCGCTATCCCACTGCTCGGTATGTGGGGACCAGACGGGACACTAAGTAGAAGAGGGAGAGGATTCCTACTGCTAGTATTGGAAAGGAGGAGTATCAGTAGGAATGTTAGTCAGTAGGAGTCAATGAGGATGGGAAAGGAAAAGAGAGAGGTTATGACTTTAAAAACGGTGTTAGAGTAAATAACAATATTTATGACAATATTAATTCAAACAGCATTAATGTAAAATACAAGTCTTGCGCTGAGGGAAAAGAGAAAAGAAATTATACAACAGAATCTCAGCTCGTAACCTGTAACTTTGAACTCGGGGGCCGTTGTTACAGGCCGGGTATCAATGTGGAGTAAGGTAATGTGGAAGTCGACTAATTTTGTATGGCATTGTTCTGGCAAGGAGGGACTCATATCCCCTGTACATTGCCTTGGTTCAAAAAGCCCGGTCAATTTTATTGTTGTTACGGTTACCCTTAGTCTCGCTGAGAGATGGACCGCTTAGTAGCCTGGATCCCTATTGCTAAAGAGGGGAGAAGCTGCTTTCCATAGTATTCTATATGAGTCTCGCAAATATAGAATAATCTCCCTTAGCTGTAGTACAGCTAGGATACCCTTCTGCCCACAAAAACGAGTCAACGCTGCGATTGAGGGTCAAACAAGAACTCAGCACTGGGATGCCCAGCCTGCTTTTTATTAAGGTTACATGCACACAGGGCACTCCCAGGGGGAGAGGGGGGGGGAAGCACAAAATCCCCCATCACACATTTAGATAGAGAGCACTGTCCTTTGACAGGCCACAATAGGATTACAGTACTTAAGATAACAAGTTTACAAGTTCATCTTATCAATTAGCAGTCTGGCTCCAGAGGTGATTAGACAATGGGATTGGTTATCCCTAAACTTAGAGCTGAGGCCAGCAAAAATGTGTATTTAGGCAATAGTTTCTAAAAGCTGAAAAAAAAGAGTTAACTCTTTATGAAATGATACTTGTTACGGTTTTCTTGGAGCCCTTCTTAGGCGCTGGCTTGCTGGTTCAGGCATTGCTGCTGGGAAATAAGCTCTTCACAACAAAATAACTAATGCTTCTGTAACAGTGCTCCCTTTCTGTGGAACACTCTGGCAGACACGGTCTGACCCCTTTTCGGGGCAGACTAAGGCTGTCCAGACCGCTGGTTATGCAGGGCTGAGGTCTGTTTGTCTGGACAACCCGTCGGCGTTGCCATTCTGTTTCCCAGGTCTGTAAGTAATGGTGAAATTGAAGGGTTGCAACGATAAGCTCCAACGTAATAGCCTGCCGTTATCTCCAGAGACCCGGTTCAGCCACACCAACGGGTTATGGTCGGTGACCAGAGTGAACTCCTGACCATATAAATAGGGAGTCAATTTCTTTAATGCCCACACCAAAGCCAAACACTCCTTTTCGACCGCTGCATAGCTGACTTCGCGGGGCAGGAGCTTCCGGCTGATGTAGGCAACTGGATGCTCCCCTCCATCTTCGCCTACTTGGCTGAGGACAGCTCCCAGCCCGAACATGGAAGCGTCTGTATGGACGATAAAACGTTTGTTAAGGGCTGGGGCCGCCAAGACAGGAGCGTTAATTAGAGCATTTTTGAGAGCCTGGAAAGCCGTTTCACAGTGGGGAGACCACAGGACCTGTCGAGGTAAGTTCTTCTTGGTCAAGTCAGTCAGGGGTTTGGCAAGTGTGCTGTAGTCTGGTACGAACCGTCTATAGTACCCTGCCGTGCCCAGGAAGGCTAGGACCTGAGTCTTAGTGATGGGGGTGGGCCAATTGGCGACAGCTTCTATTTTGGCCGGCTCTGGTCGCTGCTTTCCACACCCCACCCGGTGACCCAGGTACTGTACCTCGGCCATCCCAAAGTGGCATTTTTCTGGCTTCAGAGTCAGGCCAGCAGCCCGGATCTGATCCAGAACCATTCCCACATGAGCTAAGTGGTCCTCCCAGGACTCACTGTGGATCGCTATGTCGTCCAGGTAGGCGCAAGCAAAACTCTGGAAGCCATCCAGGAGCCTATCCACCAAGCGCTGGAATGTAGCTGGGGCATTCTTCATCCCAAACGGCATTACCCTAAACTGATATAAGCCGAATGGGGTGACGAATGCCGACTTGGGGATAGCCTCCGGGGCCAGGGGAATCTGCCAGTAACCTTTGCAGAGGTCAATAGTGGTCAGGTAATTTCCCCTGGCTATACGATCGAGTAGCTCGTCTACCCTGGGCATAGGGTAAGCGTCCGTCACGGTATTTTCATTGAGCCTCCGATAGTCTACACAGAACCGGGTGGTCCCATCTTTCTTGGGCACCAAGACAACTGGGGAGGCCCATGGACTATCGGAGGGCTCAATTACCCTGAGCTGGAGCATCTCATCGATCTCCTTCTTCATTCCTGTCCTAACTGCTTCGGGGATTCGGTACGGAGCCTGGCGCAAGGGAGCTTGTCCCGGAGTATCTACCTGGTGGGTGGTTAAAGTAGTGTACCCTGGCTTCGGGGAGAAGGTGAGGTGTTTGGACTGGAGGAGTTGGTTGAGCTGCTCCCTTTCAGTGGGGCTAAGTCGGTCCCCTATCTGAACCTGCGCCACTATACCTGTGGGGAGACTCTTTTCTAATAGGTCTGGAATGGGTAAACTGTCGGGGTCTTCCTGAGGGGAACAACATACGGCCGTCACGTTCTCTGGTCGCTCAAAATATTCCTTGAGCATGTTTACATGGAATGTCTTTCTAAGATTGTTGTCATG
The DNA here is from genome assembly GCF_027579735.1 of Bombina bombina. Taxonomy (NCBI): domain Eukaryota; kingdom Metazoa; phylum Chordata; class Amphibia; order Anura; family Bombinatoridae; genus Bombina; species Bombina bombina. Next base: position 4,460,998 of record NC_069506.1, on the reverse strand, counting down.
GCAGCTAGCTATCACATAAGTGGTGTCTCCCCTTTTCTCTACGATCTGGTAGGGACCCTGCCAGGACGCCTGCAATTTGTCTGTCTTCACCGGCTTAAGTACTAACACCTTTTGTCCTATGGTGAAGATTCTCTTTCGGGCCCCCCGATCGTACCATACTTTCTGTCTTCTCTGGGCCAACTGGAGATTAGCCCGCACGGATTTGGCTAATTGCTCCATTCGGTCCCTGAGTTCCAGCACGTATGGCACAATGGGGACACCGTCAGCCTCCATCTCTCCCTCCCAGTGCTCCCGGATCAGGTTTAGGGGTCCCCGTACCTTTCTTCCGTAGAGCAACTCGAAGGGAGAGAACCCTGTCGTTTCCTGGGGCACCTCCCGATAAGCAAATAGGAGGTGCGGCAGGAAGCGTTCCCAGTCTCGGTATTCCTGAGTGAACGTCTTGAGCATTTGCTTGAGGGTCCCATTGAACCTCTCACACAGCCCGTTCGTCTGGGGGTGGTATGGGGAGCTCAGGAGGGACTTAATTTTGCAAACCTGCCAGAGTTGTTGGGTTAATTCAGCCGTAAATTGGGTGCCTCGGTCGGATAGGATTTCTTTTGGAAATCCTACCCGGGAGAACACCTGTACTAGTGCATTCGCTACCGTATCCGCTTGTATGTTGGATAGGGCGACAGCCTCTGGGTACCTGGTAGCGTAGTCCACTACGGTAAGAATGTAGCGCTTACCGGAGGGACTAGGGGTAGCCAGTGGTCCCACTAGGTCAATAGCAACCCGGCTGAAGGGTTCCTCTACAATGGGCATATTTACTAGCTGGGCTTTAGGGTGATCGCCTCGCCTTCCTACTCGTTGACACACATCGCAGGTGTTACAGTAAGTTCTAACGTCAGCGTGCACCCCTGGCCAAAAGAACGTGTGAGTAATGCGGTGTAGGGTACGGGTAACGGCTAGGTGGCCTGCTAAGGAGATGTCGTGGCCTATTTTGAGGATTTCTTGACGGTATTTGTGGGGCACTACCAGCTGTCGCCTACGCTGTCCCCTTTTCTCTGTCCAGCGGTATAGTTTCCCTTTTTCCCATAAGAATGTTTCGTTATCTGCCCCGCCCCCTCCGGTCTCTGCTCGTTCCCGGTACTTTTGTAAGGTCGGGTCAGTCTTAGACTCTGCCTCGAAAGCATCTGGGGTGTCCCAGGGTATGGGGCCTAACCTGTCAGGCAAGGTCGGGGTAGGTCTTACCTGTGTCTCCCGCACTGGTGAGAGCTCTCGCTCCGTCCGGGCTTGGGCCCGTGTAGTCACTGGGTCCGCCTCGTTGTTGCATACTGGAGCATAGGCAGAAGTCATGGGGCCCAAATCGTTGCCCAGTAGTACTTCGGCAGGTAAATTATCCATTAGGCCCACGTTCACAGCCCCCTTTCCCGCTCCCCAATCAAGATGCACTTTAGCTGTTGGAATTTTGTACACATCCCCCCCCGCCACTCTAACGGCCACAGTCTGTCCGGATCGCTTGTGCTCTGGCACCAAATGACTCTGTACCAGCGTGATAGTAGCCCCTGTGTCTCGCAATCCCTCGGTAGATCGCCCCTCGAGCCATACCCTCTGCCGATGGTGCTGGCGGTTATCTGAGGCAGCATATACAGGGTCTGCCTCGTGAAGCGGCCCCACATATCCCTCCATAGGGGCCTCTTGGTTAACACAGAGGGCCCGGGCCGGACGATAGGACCCAGAGGGGTAATTGTAATTCCTGGGTGTCTGGTGCGTATTAAGGGGGCAGCTAGCCATGAAATGCCCTGGTTGCTTGCATCGGTGGCAAGTCGGTCTGTGATGCTCAGAGCTGTTATTGGGTGGTCCTGAGTGTCGGACGGGCCCTGTGGGCACCGGGGCTCGGAATTCAGCACGAGGGGGTGCACGGTAAACCTCTCTGGGTTCGACCCGTGCTGGAGCTCGGTAGTTCATGGGTTCGTGAAGACGGGAGTCATAATGTTCATCGGCCAATTTGGCTGCTTCTTCTAAGGTAGAAGGCCGCCTGTCTCGCAGCCATTCCTTCCCTTGCTGTTCCATGCCATTATAAAAATGTTCTAAGAGAAACAATTGTAAAATTTCCTCCCCAGTCACCGCTTTACTTCCGCTCAGCCAGTGATTTGCCGCTCTCCGCATTCGGTGCGCCCATTCCATATGGGTATCGTTAGGCTTCTTTTCCGTGCCCCGAAACTGTCGGCGATACGTGTCCGGAGTTACAGCGTACCGTCGCAACAGTGTCTCCTTAACTAGCTCATACTGTGTCACTTCCTTAGCACCCAGAGTACGAAAGGCTTCCAGGGCTCGCCCGGATAGTTTCCCAGACAATATCGTGGGCCACTCTCTGTTGGGAATCTGGTGCAGGGCACATTGCCTTTCGAAGTCCGCCAAATATTCATCAATCCCTGTCTCGCTCTCTAGAAAGGGTCGAAATGCTGTATAGGGTATCTTGGGCCTCCCAGCATTTTCGACAGGGATGATTACCTGCGGGGCTACAGCATTGCGGTGTGCGTTCGCTAGGTTGAGTTCGTGGGCTCGAGTCTCTCGTATATCCTCGTCCGCCTCCGCCATCAACTGCTGTACCAATTCCATGGAGGGGTTCGGCCCGTATAATGAGAGCCTTTCCCGAACAATCCTGGTTTTTTCGTCACTAATTGTGGTCGGTGTTTCCACCATTGTGAAGCTCTGATCCAGTTCGTTCAATTCTGCGATCAGCTCTCTCCTCGGCCGGTTGCTGGTGTACCCCCCTCTGCTTTCAAGTAAATCCTTTAGGGTTGTACGCTTCAATTTTTCGTAAGCGCTCTCCATCCGTTCTGTACCTCTCCTAGGAAATCCAGGAAAATCCCGCCGCTGCCGCCAAATGTTACGGTTACCCTTAGTCTCGCTGAGAGATGGACCGCTTAGTAGCCTGGATCCCTATTGCTAAAGAGGGGAGAAGCTGCTTTCCATAGTATTCTATATGAGTCTCGCAAATATAGAATAATCTCCCTTAGCTGTAGTACAGCTAGGATACCCTTCTGCCCACAAAAACGAGTCAACGCTGCGATTGAGGGTCAAACAAGAACTCAGCACTGGGATGCCCAGCCTGCTTTTTATTAAGGTTACATGCACACAGGGCACTCCCAGGGGGAGAGGGGGGGGGAAGCACAAAATCCCCCATCACACATTTAGATAGAGAGCACTGTCCTTTGACAGGCCACAATAGGATTACAGTACTTAAGATAACAAGTTTACAAGTTCATCTTATCAATTAGCAGTCTGGCTCCAGAGGTGATTAGACAATGGGATTGGTTATCCCTAAACTTAGAGCTGAGGCCAGCAAAAATGTGTATTTAGGCAATAGTTTCTAAAAGCTGAAAAAAAAGAGTTAACTCTTTATGAAATGATACTTGTTACGGTTTTCTTGGAGCCCTTCTTAGGCGCTGGCTTGCTGGTTCAGGCATTGCTGCTGGGAAATAAGCTCTTCACAACAAAATAACTAATGCTTCTGTAACAATTGTGTCCTGTCTAGTAGGGTGTGGGGGTTAGTAGAGGGTGTTATGTGGATTCCCTATACTGTTAGTTGAAGTGTGTTCACTTTTCAGAGATGTTGGAGTGTATACATACTGTCCAAGTTACTAGGGTTGAGTCAAAAGATGGGAAGTCACGGGTATTTAAGTAGTCAATGTGTTGTGGCACTATTTGACCTCAGCAAAGTCCCAGGTTGTGTATAGGAGATTGTATAAAATCTATAGAGGGATCTCTCTGTGAGAGCCATATGCATATGTTCAGTTTTGAGGTCCTAAAGAAGGGGATGGTTAGGTCCATTAGTATGGTTGAGTGTGTAGTAGAGGTGAGATATTGTCTTGTGACATGTTTAGAGTTCAAAAGCAATGTGTCAACGCTTGCAGGGAGATTGAAAACATCAGTGCAGGTATAACATATCAAACTCAGTGAATAACATAACATAACATAATAGAGCTTATCTTAATATGAAACATAGCTCAATACAAACAGAATATAATGCCCTTAGGTGGCTATAGCACCATAGTCTATATGTGATAGGCATCCTATGAATGGCGACAAGAGCCTAGAAAAAAAAAAAAGAAAAAGGGCGTATAATGGCAAACAGTACATTGCATTTACTCATCTGGTGGAGCCTGAGTCCATGGTGTCTCCTTGGTTCAGAAAGCCCGTTCAGTTTTATTGTGTTCTGTCTAGTGGGTTATGGGGGTTAGTAGAGGGTGTTGTGTGGATTTCCTATACTGTTAGTTGAAATGTGTTCACTTTCCAGAGATGATGAAATATATACACACTGTCCAAGTTATTGGGGTTGAGTCTAAAGTTGGCTAGTCACGGGAGCTTAAGTAGTCAATGTATTATGTCACTATTTAACCTCAGAAAAGTCCCAGGTTGTGTATAGGAGATTGTATAAAATCTATAAAGGGATCTCTCTGTGAGAGCCATATGCATATGTTCAGTTTTGAGGTCCTAAGGAAGGGGATGGTTAGGTCCATTGGTATGGTTAAGTGTGTAGTAGAGGAGAGATATTGTCTTGTGACAAGTTTAGAGTTCAAGAGCAATGTGTCAATGCTTGCAGGGAAACGTAAAACATCAGAACATGTATAACATATCAAACTCTGTGAATAGCATAACATAACATAATGGAGCTTATCTTAATATGAAACATAGCTCAATACAAACAGAATATATTGCCCTTAAGTGGTTATAGCACCATAGTCTATATGTGATGGGCATCCTATGTGTGGTGATCAGAGCCTAGCGAAAAAAGAGGCATATAAAGACAAACAGTACATTGCATTTACTCATCTGGTGGAGCCTGAGTCCATGGTGTCTGAGTTGGTGGAAGATATTTGCCTTCTCTTGTTCTGTTTAGAGTCGGTGTCTGGGTCTGGTCTCCTCTGGGATTTGGAGCCGGTTGAACCATCTTGAGGTCTTTGAGACGATTGATGATTTGTTGTATCCGGCGATGATATTTTTAAAATGTTGCAGAATCTGTGAATGTCAGATGGAGAAGAGCATTCCGTCTTCTTCCCGTTTTTCATCACTATTACTGAGGTAGGAAATCCCCATCTGTATGGGATATGAAGTGAACGGAGATGTGATGTTAGGGGTTGAAAGTCTCGCCTCTTCTGTAGTGTTCTGAGTGATAGGTCCTGGTAAATTTGGATTCGATGGTCTTGGAAATGTATAATTTGTTTTTTCCTGGCAGCATTATATATTTCCTCTTTTTGACGATAATTTTGGAAATGTACCACAATGTCTCTTGGAGGGGAGTCATCTGAGGGCTTCGGACGTAGTGCTCTGTGAGCTCTATCTAGTGGAATGTCTAGATTTTCAGGGGAGTTTTCTCTTAGTATGTCCGCAAATAAAGCCTGGAGATAGTCTTGTATATCATTGTTTAATACCGACTCTGGTATCCCCCTGAAGCGAAGATTTCCCATTCTGGCGCGACTTTCCAAATCGTCAATTTTGTCTTCAAGTTCTGAGATATGATGATCTTGTTGAGTTTGACTCGTTGAGAGGTGTGCTAGTTTTTGTGCTACCACAAACTCATGCTCCTCCAGAGTGTCTACCCTGTGGCCCAGGTCGCTGATCTCTTTCTTCAGATCAGCGCATTCATCCTTGATGCATGTCTTAACCTGCTCAATTAAGGTTGCAATAGCTTTGTATGTTATTGGTGTGTCCTCCTCCTGGGCCATGATTGTAGTTGCCGCTTCAATGGTTATAGGTGGACTATTGACTTGCTCCTCTTCTGTAACGTCCGAAGTGGACTCTGTTGTTTTAGTCGTAGGTGGGTGGTCTGTCTGCTTGAAGAAAGCATGAACTGCAGGCTGATTAGTTTGTAGCAGCTTTTGCGGTTTATCTTGACGAGTGTTTTTTCTTTGTGACATAGTGCCAGCAAGTGGTGTTGGGGCACTTGATTAAACTGAAAGTGTCGCCACACACTGCACCCCCTGGGGATTTTACCCTCACATGGCGATCACGGTGGAGGGAAAATGGGGTATGACCCGCCGCACCGTGGTGTGGCGGGAAAGGGCGCGGGGGTACGTGTGTGAAGCGCACAATGATTAAAGTCTCAGAATTAGGAGCATATGCGCTTAAATTATTTGTCTGCAACCATGAGATTCTTACAGTCTATATACACCATTAGCACTGAGGAAGGGGTCATTTCTTTCATGGGCTTGGGGCTCTGATGCTTAATGTCAAAAAGGATAAGTTAGGCCCCGACTGTGCTCCTGATATGAATGTCTACTTATTGAGATATATAAAAAACTTTTATTAAGCTGCGGCTGTGTATATTAGTGAGACAGCGCATATGGAGTTATGGTGGCGTACAGGGTAACCTTATCCGCTCTGGCGCCCAAGGAGCTGCGCATTTAGCAGTGAGCACAGCGTTATCAGTTAGGATGGCTTATTTATATGAGAGAAAAGAGTAACTTCTGATGCGTCCTTTAATTTGGGGTATTTAATGTTGCCCCACGTGGCTTTAAGGTTGAGGAGAGTGCCCTCTGGAAAACAGTCCTTATGTATATGTAATTTTCCTACACGTTAGTGTTCAAAGTAGTGCAGCAACAAGATGATTACAGCAGTTGCGTGCCTCATACATGTATCTTTGATCTCGTTTTGCCTTTGCAGAAGCACAGTCAGTGTATTAGAGTGGCTTCTGAGTTGTTCAGTTGGAAGCGTGTCCCCCAGGTGATGATTTGTGGTTAGGGCGAGGTGTAAGATGAAACGTGTGGGTCTTATGGCTTACCGGGCGTTGTAAAGCGTGGTCCGGTCCCAGGAAAGATCACAAGCTGCAGCGTTAGAAGTGCAGAGTGTTATGAGCTGCGAGAGAAGTTTCCCATGTGATCATCAAGTAGTGTCCCTGATCTTGCTTGTTCCGATCTATGTGCTGTTAGGTCCGGGTTTCAGAAGTGTTACTTGCTGCGGTAAAGGCTGCAAGCCTGAGAGGTCACTGCGATAGCGTACACGGTGAGGAGCTGGGCCACCGGGTCCCCAAACCGGCTACCAGATGTTAGGTATAGCTTACAATTGTTATGGGCTTATTACTCGAGCGTTTAGTTGTGTTTAAGGGCATTAGTACCCGGCCCGCATTCAGAGCCTCAGTGAAGTGCGGCCATTATGCTCGGCTGCTCGCTCCGCCCCTGATACATTGTATTTATAAGTAACCATCACATTGTATTTATAAAAACAAATCATACTCAGTGAATATTTATTATTTATAAACACTATGCTGTAATATTACCCCTGCTGATATTTATTATTAACCATCACATTTTATTTATAAAAACAAATCATACTCAGTGAATATTTATTATTTATAAACACTATGCTGTAATATTACCCCTGCTGATATTTATTATTAACCATCACATTGTATTTATAAAAACAAATCGTACTCAGTGAATATTTATTATTTATAAACACTATGCTGTAATATTCCCCCTGCTGATATTTATTATTAACCATCACATTGTATTTATAAAAACAAATCGTACTCAGTGAATATTTATTATTTATAAACACTATGCTGTAATATTCCCCCTGCTGATATTTATTATTAACCATCACATTGTATTTATAAAAACAAATCGTACTCAGTGAATATTTATTATTTATAAACACTATGCTGTAATATTCCCCCTGCTGATATTTATTATTAACCATCACATTGTATTTATAAAAACAAATCATACTCAGTGAATATTTGTTATTGATAAACAATATGCTGTAATATTCCCCCTGCTGATATTTATTATTAACCATCACATTGTATTTATAAAAACAAATCGTACTCAGTGAATATTTGTTATTGATAAACAATATGCTGTAATATTCCTGCTGCTGATATTTATTATCAACCAACACATTTTATTTATAAAACAAATCACATTTAGTGAATATTTGTTATTTATAAACACTATGCTGTAATATTCCCCCTGCTGATACATTGTATTTATTATTAACCATCACATTGTATTTATAAAAACAAATCATACTCAGTGAATATTTATTATTTATAAACACTATGCTGTAATATTCCCCCTGCTGATACATTGAGGCCTAGTTATCAACGTGTCAACTTACCTGCCTTCGCCGGCCCAATACGCCCGCCTAAGCTCGCCTCACATCGCCGCCGCGGACCTGCAAAATTTCGCCTAAGTTATCAAAAAAGCTGTCAAAAAGCCGCGCACCAAGTACGGGGCGATGAGCAGCGGACTGTGAGAGTTATCACTCATCCGATCTCGCTGCTCTTCGGCTTTTTGACAGCTTTATTGCTAGCCTGTCACTAAGCACCCACACTAACTACACTGTTCTACCCCCTATACCGGCGCCCCCGGAGCCCCCCGCAACTAAATAAAGTTATTAACCTCTAAACCGCCGCTCCTAGACCCCGCCGCAACTCTTATAAATGTATTAACCCCTAAACCGCCGCTCCCGTACACTGCCGCCACCTACATAATGCCTATTAACCCCTATCTTGCCCCCCCTATACCGCCGCCACCTATAATAAACTTATTAACCCCTATCCTGCCGATCCCGGACCTCGCCGCAACTAAATAAATAGTTTAACCCCTAAACCGCCGCTCCCGGGCCCCGCCACAACCTATATTAAACTTATTAACCCCTATCCTGCCCCCCCCTACACCGTTGCCACCTATAATAAATTTATTAACCCCTATCCTGCCCCCCCTACACCGCCGCCACTGTAATAAAATTATCAACCCCTAAACCTAAGTCTAACACTAACCCTAACACCCCCCTAACTTAAATATTAATTAAATAAATCTAAATAATATTTCTATTATTAACTAAATTAATCCTATTTAAAACTAAATACTTACCTTTAAAATAAACCCTAATATAGCTACAATATAAATAATAATTATATTGTAGCTATCTTAGGATTTATTTTTATTTTACAGGCAAATTTCAATTTATTTTAACTAGGTACAATAGCTATTAAATAGTTATTAACTATTTAATAGCTACCTAGCTAAAATCAAGAGAAATTAACCTGTAAAATAAAAACTAACCTAAGTTACAATTACACCTAACACTACACTATCATTAAATTAATTATTCCTATTTAAAACTAAATACTTACCTGTAAAATAAACCCTAAGATAGCTACAATATAATTAATAATTACATTGTAGCTATTTTAGGATTTATATTTATTTTACAGGTAACTTTGTATTTATTTTAGCTAGTTAGAATAGTTATTAAATAGTTATTAACTATTTAATAACTACCTAGCTAAAAGAAATACAAAATTACCTGTAAAATAAATCCTAACCTAAGTTACAATTAAACCTAACACTACACTATCATTAAATGAATTAAATAAATTAACTACAAATAACTACAATTAAATACAATTACATAAACTAACTAAAGTACAAAAAATAAAAAAAGCTAAGTTACAAAAAATAAAAAAAATAAGTTACAAACATTTAAAAAATATTACAACAATTTTAAGCTACTTACACCTAATCTAAGCCCCCTAATAAAATAACAAAGCCCCCCAAAATAAAAAAATGCCCTACCCTATTCTAAATTAAAAAAGTTCAAAGCTCTTTTACCTTACCAGCCCTTAAAAGGACCTTTTGTGGGGCATGCCCCAAAGAATTCAGCTCTTTTGCCTGTAAAAGAAAAATACAACCCCCCCCAACATTAAAACCCACCACCCACATACCCCTAATCTAACCCAAACCCCCCTTAAAAAAACCTAACACTACCCCCCTGAAGATCATCCTACCTTGAGTTGTCTTCAGCCAGCCGACCCACTGATGGAACCGAAGAGGAGATCCGGAGCGGCAGAAGTGATCCTCCAAGGGGCGCTGAAGGAGTCTTCCATCCAATGAAGTCATCATCCAGGCGGCGCTGAAGAAGTCTTCTATCCAGGCGATATCATCTTCCAAGCGGCGCTGAAGAAGTCTTCCATCCGGGCGATGTCATCTTCCAAGTGGGGTCTTCAATCTTCTTCTTCAGGATCCATCTTCATTCCGCCGACGTGGAACATCCTTCTTCCCTGACGGACTACCGACGAATGAAGGCTCCTTTAAGGGACGTCATCCAAGATGGCGTCCCTTCAATTCCGATTGGCTGATAGGATTCTATCAGCCAATCGGAATTAAGGTAGGAAAAATCTGATTGGCTGATTGAATCAGCCAATCAGATTGAGCTCACATTCTATTGGCTGATCGGAACAGCCAATAGAATGCGAGCTCAATCTGATTGGCTGATTGGATCAGCCAATCGGATTGAACTTCAATCTGATTGGCTGATTCAATCAGCCAATCAGATTTTTCCTACCTTAATTCCGACTGGCTGATAGAATCCTATCAGCCAATCGGAATTGAAGGGACGCCATCTTGGATTACGTCCCTTAAAGGAACCTTCATTCGTCGTTAGTCATAGGGAAGAAGAGGATGGCTCTGCGTCGGCTCGTCTGAAGATGGCTCCGCTCCGGATGGATGAAGATTGAAGACGCTGCTTGGATGAAGACTTCAATCGGATGGAAGACTTCTTCAGCGCCACCTGGATGATGACTTCTGCCGCTCCGGATCTCCTCTTCGGTTCCATCAGTGGGTCGGCTGGCTGAAGACAACTCAAGGTAGGATGATCTTCAGGGGGTAGTGTTAGGTTTTTTTAAGGGGGGTTTGGGTTAGATTAGGGGTATGTGGGTGGTGGGTTTTAATGTTGAGGGGGTTGTATTTTTATTTTACAGGCAAAAGAGCTGTTTTCTTTGGGGCATGCCCCGCAAAAGGCCCTTTTAAGGGCTGGTAAGGTAAAAGAGCTGGTAACTTTTTAATGTAGAATAGGGTAGGGCATTTTTTTATTTTGGGGGGCTTTGTTATTTTATTAGGGGGCTTACATTAGGTGTAAGTAGCTTAAAATTGTTGTAATATTTTTTAAATGTTTGTAACTTATTTTTTTTATTTTTTGTAACTTAGCTTTTTTTATTTTTTGTACTTTAGTTAGTTTATTTTATTTAATTGTAGTTATTTGTAGCTAATTTATTTAATTGATTTAATGATAGTGTAGTGTTAGGTTTAATTGTAACTTAGGTTAGGATTTATTTTACAGGTAATTTTGTATTTCTTTTAGCTAGGTAGTTATTAAATAGTTAATAACTATGTAATAACTATTCTAACTAGCTAAAATAAATACAAAGTTACCTGTAAAATAAATATAAATCCTAAAATAGCTACAATGTAATTATTAATTACATTGTAGCTATCTTAGGGTTTATTTTACAGGTAAGTATTTAGTTTTAAATAGGAATCATTTATTAAAGTATAGTGTAGTGTTAGGTGTAATTGTAACTTAGGTTAGGTTTTATTTTACAGGTTAATTTCTCTTTATTTTAGCTAGGTAGCTATTAAATAGTTAATAACTATTTAATAGTTATTGTACCTAGTTAAAATAAATTGAAATTTGCCTGTAAAATAAATATAAATCCTAAGATAGCTACAATATAATTATTATTTATATTGTAGCTATATTAGGGTTTATTTTAAAGGTAAGTATTTAGTTTTAAATAGATTAATTTAGTTAATAATAGAAATATTATTTAGATTTATTTAATTAATATTTAAGTTAGGGGGGTGTTAGGGTTAGTGTTAGACTTAGGTTTAGGGGTTAATAATTTTATTACAGTGGCGGCGGTGTAGTGGGGGGCAGGATAGGGGTTAATAAATTTAATATAGGTTGCGGCCGGGTCCAGGAGCGGCAGTTTAGGGGTTAAACTATTTATTTAGTTGCGGCGAGGTCCGGGATTGACAGGATAGGGGTTAATAACTTTATTATAGAGGGCGGCGGTATGGGGGGGGCAGGATAGGGGTTAATAGGTATCATGTAGGTGGCGGCGGGGTCTGGGTGCGGCGGTTTAGGGGTTAATACATATATTATAGTTGCGGCGGGGTCATGGAGCGGCGGTTTAGGGGTTAACATGTTTATTATAGTGGCGGTGGGCTCCGGGAGTGGCGGTTTAGGGGGTAATACATTTATTTAGTTGCGGCGGTGTAGTGGGGACAGATTAGGGGTGTTTAGACTCGGGGTACATGTTAGGGTGTTAGGTGTAGACAGCTCCCATAGAAATCAATGGGATGTCTGGCAGCTGCGAACATGAACTTTCGCTATGGTCAGACTCCCATTGATTCCTATGCCGCCTCCAGGGCGGATTGAAAACCAGGTACGCTGGGCCGGAAAAGTGCCGAGCGTACCTGCTAGTTTTTTGATAACTAGCAAAAGTAGTCAGATTGTGCCGCAAGAATCGATCTGTGTCGGACTGAGTCCGGCGGATCGAAGCTTACGTCACAAAATTCTACTTTTGCCGGTCTCTAGCGTTTCATAACTAAGGCGAATCAGCCTCGCCACAAATACGCTGCGGAATTCCAGCGTATTTGAGGTTGACGGCTTGATAACTACCCCCCCATTGTATTTATAAATAAGTAACAATCACATTTTATTTATAAAGACAAATCACATTCAGCCTGAGCTCATGCGGAAACAGGGGCAATTCGGCTCTTGATAAAATCGACCCCATTGTATTTATTAATAGCATCACATTTTATTTCTAAAGACAAATCACATTCAGTGAATATTTATTATTTATAAACAATATGCTGTAATATTCCCCCTGCTGATATTTATTATTAACCATCACATTGTATTTATAAAAACAAATCGTACTCAGTGAATATTTGTTATTTATAATCACTATGCTGTTATATTCCCTCTGCTGATACATTGTATTTATTATTAACCATCACATTTTATTTATAAAGACAAATCACATTCAGTGAATATTTGTTATTTATAAACACTATGCTGTTATATTCCCCCTGCTGATATTTATTATTAACCATCACATTGTATTTATAAAAACAAATCGTACTCAGTGAATATTTGTTATTTATAATCACTATGCTGTTATATTCCCCCTGCTGATACATTGTATTTATAAAACAAATCACATTTAGTGAATATTTATTATTTATAAACACTATGCTGTTATATTCCCCCTGCTGATAGATTGTATTTATAAAGACAAATCATACTCAGTGAATATTTGTTATTTATAAACACTATGCTGTTATATTCCCCCTGCTGATAGATTGTATTTATAAAGACAAATCATACTCAGTGAATATTTGTTATTTATAAACACTATGCTGTAATATTCCCCCTGCTGATACATTGTATTTATAAAACAAATCACATTTAGTGAATATTTATTATTTATAAACACTATGCTGTAATATTCCCCCTGCTGATACATTGTATTTATAAAACAAATCACATTTAGTGAATATTTATTATTTATAAACACTATGCTGTAATATTCCCCCTGCTGATACATTGTATTTATAAAGACAAATCACATTTAGTGAATATTTATTATTTATAAACACTATGCTGTAATATTCCCCCTGCTGATACATTGTATTTATAAAGACAAATCACATTTAGTGAATATTTATTATTTATAAACACTATGCTGTAATATTCCCCCTGCTGATACATTGTATTTATAAAACAAATCACATTTAGTAAATATTTATTATTTATAAACACTATGCTGTAATATTCCCCCTGCTGATACATTGTATTTATAAAGACAAATCACATTCAGTGAATATTTGTTATTTATAAACACTATGCTGTAATATTCCCCCCTGCTGATACATTGTATTTATAAGTAAACATCACATTGTATTTATAAAAACAAATCATTCAGTGAATATTTATTATTTATAAACACTATGCTGTAATATTCCCCCCTGCTGATACATTGTATTTATAAAGACAAATCATACTCAGTGAATATTTGTTATTTATAAACACTATGCTGTAATATTCCCCCTGCTGATACATTGTATTTATAAGTAACCATCAAAATAGTTGGTTAATTACTGACCTGGCAGAGACAGAAGCTGTAAGCTTGTCCAGTTAGTGAGTCACCCAACTGACCTCTGCCTATTTACATCCATGTGTCTGTGCCATTTCAGTATATAGATTGTAAGCTCATATGTCCCCATAACCCGGAGCTATTGTCTGTTATATACAATTGTACAGCTGTTTAGGGCTGCTGTGACACATGACACAACAGACTTACATCACAAGTACACAATATAAAGACAACTTGTCAGTCCTACCTGTAAACTGCTGAGCAGGTAAAGGTGAGCTTAGCTGAGCGTTACTTCCAGAGCTTGTGTATCCCTGTAAAGTGCCATCTAAACCCATGTTTGGGGCATTGTTTACACTTAAGTCACAATCCAAACGGCTTTGCCACATCGTGGCTGTAAGGTAAGTGTCACCTGCACAGCTGATTGTGCTATTGTGAACACGTGATTTTAATCTTCTCTGGGTCTGGATGCATGGCACTTTATAAACAGTGTGACGTCTGCTTGTCTGTGCTGTAATGACTCACTCTTTTCTATGGAACACCTCACTGGGAGTTTTGTCATGTAAACTATATATTACATAATCCAGAAAATCACAGTCAAGGAGGTATATATTGTAACATAAAAAAGCAGTTACTGTGGTCTTCTATGTGATATTAACATCCTGTACACTATTTCTTGCTCCTAAAAAGAAAAGGAAACGCAACAAATCAAAATAATTGTGTTAATTTTAATAACAAACTTACGTAAAATACATAATATATTATTTTACAGTATAAAACATGCATGTAATATACTATATACATATGTACAATATACTCACACCCCTAGCTCATATAATAATATTATTCATGTACAAGTTTCAATATTGTAGGGTTACAACTAGAAATGTGCATTCAGTTTTGCCAGAAAGGCAAATTTATGACTCAACGAAAATCCAAATAAAATGCACCACAAAGTTTAAAGAAAATGCATAAATATTAACAAAATTCATCAGTGTTCATTTGTTTCTTATAAACAGTTAAATATTTACCTCTAGCTCACTAGAGAGCTAAACCCTCCTCTTCCTCAGTGAGCTTAGCTAGAGAGCTGCACTAACCTGCTCCTCCTCTTCACTGAGTTTAGCTAGATAGCTGCGCTAACCTGCTCCTCCTCTTCACTGAGCTTAGCTAGAGAGCTGCGCTAACCTGCTCCTCCTCATCACTGAGTTTAGCTAGAGATCTGCGCTAACCTGCTCCCCTTCATCACTGAGCTTAGCTAGAGAGCTGCGCTAACCTGCTCCTCTTCATCACTGAGCTTAGCTAGAGATCTGCGCTAACCTGCTCCTCCTCTTCACTGAGCTTAGCTAGAGATCTGCGCTAACCTGCTCCTCCTCTTCACTGAGCTTAGCTAGAGAGCTGTGCTAACCTGCTCCTCCTCTTCACTGAGCTTAGCTAGAGAGCTGCGCTAACCTGCTCCTCCTCTTCATCACTGAGCTTAGCTAGAGAGCTGTGCTAAGCTGCTCCTCCTCTTCATCACTGAGTTTAGCTAGAGAGCTGTGCTAACCTGCTCCTAATCTTCATCACTGAGCTTAGCTAGAGAGCTGCGCTAACCTGCTCCTCCTCTTCACTGAGCTTAGCTAGAGATCTGCGCTAACCTGCTCCTACTCTTCACTGAGCTTAGCTAGAGAGCTGTGCTAACCTGCTCCTCCTCTTCACTGAGCTTAGCTAGAGAGCTGCACTAACCTGCTCCTCCTCTTCATCACTGAGCTTAGCTAGAGAGCTGTGCTAAGCTGCTCCTCCTCTTCATCACTGAGTTTAGCTAGAGAGCTGTGCTAACCTGCTCCTAATCTTCATCACTGAGCTTAGCTAGAGAGCTGCGCTAACCTGCTCCTCCTCTTCATCACTGAGCTTAGCTAGAGAGCTGCACTAACCTGCTCCTCCTCTTCATCACTGAGTTTAGCTAGAGAGCAGCACTAACCTGCTCCTCCTCTTCATCACTGAGCTTAGCTAGAGAGCTGTGCTAACCTGCTCCTCCTCTTCACTGAGCTTAGCTAGAGAGCTGTGCTAACCTGCTCTTCCTCTTCACTGAGCTTAGCTAGAGAGCTGCGCTAACCTGCTCCTCCTCTTCACTGAGCTTAGCTAGAGAGGTGCGCTAACCTGCTCCTCCTCTTCCTCACTGAGCTTAGCTAGAGAGCTGTGCTAACCTGCTCCTCCTCTTCATCACTGAGTTTAGCTAGAGAGCAGCACTAACCTGCTCCTCCTCTTCATCACTGAGCTTAGCTAGAGAGCTGCGCTAACCTGCTCCTCTTCCTCACTGAGCTTAGCTAGAGAGCTGCGCTAACCTGCTCCTCCTCTTCACTGAGCTTAGCTAGAGAGCTGCGCTAACCTGCTCCTCCTCTTCACTGAGCTTAGCTAGAGAGCTGCGCTAACCTGCTCCTCCTCTTCACTGAGCTTAGCTAAAGAGCTGCGCTAACCTGCTCCTCCTCTTCACAGAGCTTAGCTAGAGATCTGCGCTAACCTGCTCCTCCTCTTCACTGAGCTTAGCTAGAGATCTGCGCTAACCTGCTCCTCCTCTTCACTGAGTTTAGGTAGAGAGCTGCGCTAACCTGCTCCTCCTCTTCACTGAGCTTAGCTAGAGAGCTGCCCTAACCTGCTCCTCCTCTTCACCGAGTTTAGCTAGAGAGCTGCGCTAACCTGCTCCTCCTCTTCACTGAGCTTAGCTAGAGCTGCGCTAACCTGCTCCTCTTCCTCACTGAGCTTAGCTAGAGAGTTGCGCTAACCTGCTCCTCTTCCTCACTGAGCTTAGCTAGAGAGCTGCACTAACCTGCTCCTCCTCTTCACTGAGATTAGCTAGAGATCTGCGCTAACCTGCTCCTCCTCTTCACTGAGCTTGGTTAGAGAGCTGCGCTAACCTGCTCCTCCTCTTCACTGAGATTAGCTAGAGAGCTGCACTAACCTGCTCCTCCTCTTCACTGAGCTTAGCTAGAGATCTGCGCTAACCTGCTCCTCCTCTTCCTCACTGAGCTTAGCTAGAGAGTTGCACTAACCTGCTCCTCCTCTTCCTCACTGAGCTTAGCTAGAGAGCTGCGCTAACCTGCCCCTCCTCTTCCTCACTGAGTTTAGCTAGAGAGCTGCGCTAACCTGCTTCTCCTCTTAACTGAGCTTAGCTAGAGAGCTGCGCTAACCTGCTCCTCCTCTTCACTAAACTTAGCTAGAGAGCTGCGCTAACCTGCTCCTCTTCCTCACTGAGCTTAGCTAGAGAGCTGCACTAGCCTGCTCCTCCTCTTCACTGAGCTTAGCTAGAGAGCTGCGCTAACCTGCTCCTCCACTTCACTGAGCTTAGCTAGAGCTGTGCTAACCTGCTCCTCTTCCTCACTGAGCTTAGCTAGAGAGCTGCGCTACCCTGCTCCTCTTCCTCACTGAGCTTAGCTAGAGAGCTGCACTAACCTGCTCCTCCTCTTCACTGAAATTAGCTAGAGATCTGCGCTAACCTGCTCCTCCTCTTCACTGAGCTTGGTTAGAGAGCTGCGCTAACCTGCTCCTCTTCCTCACTGAGCTTAGCTAGAGAGCTGCACTAACCTGCTCCTCCTCTTCACTGAGATTAGCTAGAGAGCTGCACTAACCTGCTCCTCCTCTTCCTCACTGAGCTTAGCTAGAGAGCTGCACTAACCTGCTCCTCCTCTTCCTCACTGAGCTTAGCTAGAGAGCTGCGCTAACCTGCTCCTCCTCTTCCTCACTGAGTTTAGCTAGAGAGCTGCGCTAACCTGCTCCTCCTCTTCACTGAGCTTAGCTAGAGAGCTGCGCTAACCTGCTCCTCCTCTTCACTAAACTTAGCTAGATAGCTGCGCTAACCTGCTCCTCTTCCTCACTGAGCTTAGCTAGAGAGCTGCACTAGCCTGCTCCTCCTCTTCACTGAGCTTAGCTAGAGAGCTGCGCTAACCTGCTCCTCCTCTTCACTGAGCTTAGCTAGAGAGCTGCGCTAACCTGCTCCTCTTCATCACTGAGCTTAGCTAGAGAGATGCGCTAACCTGCTCCTCCTCTTCACTGAGCTTAGCTAGAGAGCTGCGCTAACCTGCTCCTCCTCTTCACTGAGTTTAGCTAGAGAGCTGCGCTAACCTGCTCCTCCTCTTCACTGAGATTAGCTAGAGAGCTGCGCTAACCTGCTCCTCCTCTTCACTGAGCTTGGTTAGAGAGCTGCGCTAACCTGCTCCTCCTCTTCACTGAGTTTAGCTAGAGAGCTGCGCTAATCTGCTCCTCCTCTTCACTGAGCTTAGCTAGAGAGCTGCGCTAACCTGCTCCTCCTCTTCACTGAGTTTAGCTAGAGAGCTGTGCTAAGCTGCTCCTCCTCTTCACTGAGCTTAGCTAGAGAGCTGCGCTAACCTGCTCCTCCTCTTCACTGAGCTTAGCTGGAGAGCTGTGCTAACCTGCTCCTCCTCTTCACTGAGCTTAGCTAGAGAGCTGCGCTAACCTGCTCCTCCTCTTCACTGAGTTTAGCTAGAGAGCTGCGCTAACCTGCTCCTCCTCTTCACTGAGCTTAGCTAGAGAGCTGCGCTAACCTGCTCCTCTTCCTCACTGAGCTTAGCTAGAGAGCTGCGCTAACCTGCTCCTCTTCCTCACTGAGCTTAGCTAGAGAGCTGCGCTAA
This sequence comes from Bombina bombina, assembly GCF_027579735.1. Lineage (NCBI taxonomy): Eukaryota > Metazoa > Chordata > Amphibia > Anura > Bombinatoridae > Bombina > Bombina bombina. Next base: position 4,442,443 of record NC_069506.1, on the reverse strand, counting down.
CCTGCTCCTCCTCTTCACTGAGTTTAGCTAGAGAGCTGCGCTAACCTGCTCCTCCTCTTCACTGAGTTTAGCTAGAGAGCTGCGCTAACCTGCTCCTCCTCTTCACTGAGCTTGGTTAGAGAGCTGCGCTAACCTGCTCCTCCTCTTCACTGAGTTTAGCTAGAGAGCTGCGCTAACCTGCTCCTCCTCTTCACTGAGCTTAGCTAGAGAGCTGCACTAACCTGCTCCTCCTCTTCATCACTGAGCTTAGCTAGAGAGCTGTGCTAACCTGCTCCTCCTCTTCATCACTGAGCTTAGCTAGAGAGCTGTGCTAAGCTGCTCCTCCTCTTCACTGAGCTTAGCTAGAGAGCTGCGCTAACCTGCTCCTCCTCTTCACTGAGCTTAGCTAGAGAGCTGCGCTAACCTGCTCCTCCTCTTCACTGAGCTTAGCTAGAGAGCTGCGCTAACCTGCTCCTCCTCTTCACTGAGTTTAGCTAGAGAGCTGCGCTAACCTGCTCCTCCTCTTCACTGAGCTTAGCTAGAGAGCTGCGCTAACCTGCTCCTCTTCCTCACTGAGCTTAGCTAGAGAGCTAGGCTAACCTGCTCCTCCTCTTCACTGAACTTAGCTAGAGAGCTGCGCTAACTTGGTCCTCCTCTTCACTGAGCTTAGCTAGAGAGCTGCGCTAACCTGCTCCTCCTCTTCACTGAGCTTAGCTAGAGAGCTGCGCTAACCTGCTCCTCCTCTTCACTGAGCTTAGCTAGAGATCTGCGCTAACCTGCTCCTCCTCTTCACTGAGCTTAGCTAGAGAGCTGCGCTAACCTGCTCCTCCTCTTCACTGAGCTTAGCTAGAGAGCTGCGTTAACCTGCTCCTCCTCTTCACTGAGCTTAGCTAGAGAGCTGCGCTAACCTGCTCCTCCTCTTCACTGAGCTTAGCTAAAGAGCTGCGCTAACCTGCTCCTCCTCCTCACCGAGTTTAGCTAGAGAGCTGCGCTAACCTGCTCCTCTTCCTCACTGAGCTTAGCTAGAGAGCTGCGCTAAGCTGCTCCTCTTCCTCACTGAGCTTAGCTAGAGAGCTGCGCTAACCTGCTCCTCTTCCTCACTGAGCTTAGCTAGAGAGCTGCGCTAACTTGCTCCTCCTCTTCATCACTGAGCTTAGCTAGAGAGCTGCGCTAACCTGCTCCTCTTCCTCACTGAGCTTAGCTAGAGAGCTGCGCTAACCTGCTCCTCTTCCTCACTGAGCTTAGCTAGAGAGCTGCGCTAACCTGCTCCTCTTCCTCACTGAGCTTAGCTAGAGAGCTGCGCTAACCTGCTCCTCCTCTTCACTGAGTTTAGCTAGAGAGCTGCGCTAACCTGCTCCTCCTCTTCACTGAGTTTAGCTAGAGAGCTGCGCTAACCTGCTCCTCCTCTTCACTGAGCTTTGTTAGAGAGCTGCGCTAACCTGCTCCTCCTCTTCACTGAGTTTAGCTAGAGAGCTGCGCTAATCTGCTCCTCCTCTTCACTGAGCTTAGCTAGAGAGCTGCACTAACCTGCTCCTCCTCTTCATCACTGAGCTTAGCTAGAGAGCTGTGCTAACCTGCTCCTCCTCTTCATCACTGAGCTTAGCTAGAGAGCTGTGCTAAGCTGCTCCTCCTCTTCACTGAGCTTAGCTAGAGAGCTGCGCTAACCTGCTCCTCCTCTTCACTGAGCTTAGCTAGAGAGCTGCGCTAACCTGCTCCTCCTCTTCACTGAGCTTAGCTAGAGAGCTGCGCTAACCTGCTCCTCCTCTTCACTGAGTTTAGCTAGAGAGCTGCGCTAACCTGCTCCTCCTCTTCACTGAGCTTAGCTAGAGAGCTGCGCTAACCTGCTCCTCTTCCTCACTGAGCTTAGCTAGAGAGCTAGGCTAACCTGCTCCTCCTCTTCACTGAACTTAGCTAGAGAGCTGCGCTAACTTGGTCCTCCTCTTCACTGAGCTTAGCTAGAGAGCTGCGCTAACCTGCTCCTCCTCTTCACTGAGCTTAGCTAGAGAGCTGCGCTAACCTGCTCCTCCTCTTCACTGAGCTTAGCTAGAGAGCTGCGCTAACCTGCTCCTCCTCTTCACTGAGCTTAGCTCGAGAGCTGCGCTAACCTGCTCCTCCTCTTCACTGAGCTTAGCTAGAGAGCTGCGTTAACCTGCTCCTCCTCTTCACTGAGCTTAGCTAGAGAGCTGCGCTAACCTGCTCCTCCTCTTCACTGAGCTTAGCTAAAGAGCTGCGCTAACCTGCTCCTCCTCCTCACCGAGTTTAGCTAGAGAGCTGCGCTAACCTGCTCCTCTTCCTCACTGAGCTTAGCTAGAGAGCTGCGCTAAGCTGCTCCTCTTCCTCACTGAGCTTAGCTAGAGAGCTGCGCTAACCTGCTCCTCTTCCTCACTGAGCTTAGCTAGAGAGCTGCGCTAACTTGCTCCTCCTCTTCATCACTGAGCTTAGCTAGAGAGCTGCACTAACCTGCTCCTCCTCTTCATCACTGAGTTTAGCTAGAGAGCAGCACTAACCTGCTCCTCCTCTTCATCACTGAGCTTAGCTAGAGAGCTGTGCTAACCTGCTCCTCCTCTTCACTGAGCTTAGCTAGAGAGCTGTGCTAACCTGCTCCTCCTCTTCACTGAGCTTAGCTAGAGAGCTGCGCTAACCTGCTCCTCCTCTTCACTGAGCTTAGCTAGAGAGGTGCGCTAACCTGCTCCTCCTCTTCCTCACTGAGCTTAGCTAGAGAGCTGTGCTAACCTGCTCCTCCTCTTCATCACTGAGCTTTGCTAGAGAGCTGCGCTAACCTGCTCCTCTTCCTCACTGAGCTTAGCTAGAGAGCTGCGCTAACCTGCTCCTCCTCTTCACTGAGCTTAGCTAGAGAGCTGCGCTAACCTGCTCCTCCTCTTCACTGAGCTTAGCTAGAGAGCTGCGCTAACCTGCTCCTCCTCTTCACTGAGCTTAGCTAAAGAGCTGCGCTAACCTGCTCCTCCTCTTCACAGAGCTTAGCTAGAGATCTGCGCTAACCTGCTCCTCCTCTTCACTGAGCTTAGCTAGAGATCTGCGCTAACCTGCTCCTCCTCTTCACTGAGCTTAGGTAGAGAGCTGCGCTAACCTGCTCCTCCTCTTCACTGAGCTTAGCTAGAGAGCTGCCCTAACCTGCTCCTCCTCTTCACCGAGTTTAGCTAGAGAGCTGCGCTAACCTGCTCCTCCTCTTCACTGAGCTTAGCTAGAGCTGTGCTAACCTGCTCCTCTTCCTCACTGAGCTTAGCTAGAGAGCTGCGCTAACCTGCTCCTCTTCCTCACTGAGCTTAGCTAGAGAGCTGCACTAACCTGCTCCTCCTCTTCACTGAGATTAGCTATAGATCTGCGCTAACCTGCTCCTCCTCTTCACTGAGCTTGGTTAGAGAGCTGCGCTAACCTGCTCCTCTTCCTCACTGAGCTTAGCTAGAGAGCTGCACTAACCTGCTCCTCCTCTTCACTGAGATTAGCTAGAGAGCTGCACTAACCTGCTCCTCCTCTTCACTGAGCTTAGCTAGAGATCTGCGCTAACCTGCTCCTCCTCTTCCTCACTGAGCTTAGCTAGAGAGCTGCACTAACCTGCTCCTCCTCTTCCTCACTGAGCTTAGCTAGAGAGCTGCGCTAACCTGCTCCTCCTCTTCCTCACTGAGTTTAGCTAGAGAGCTGCGCTAACCTGCTCCTCCTCTTCACTGAGCTTAGCTAGAGAGCTGCGCTAACCTGCTCCTCCTCTTCACTAAACTTAGCTAGAGAGCTGCGCTAACCTGCTCCTCTTCCTCACTGAGCTTAGCTAGAGAGCTGCACTAGCCTGCTCCTCCTCTTCACTGAGCTTAGCTAGAGAGCTGCGCTAACCTGCTCCTCCACTTCACTGAGCTTAGCTAGAGCTGCGCTAACCTGCTCCTCTTCCTCACTGAGCTTAGCTAGAGAGCTGCGCTACCCTGCTCCTCTTCCTCACTGAGCTTAGCTAGAGAGCTGCACTAACCTGCTCCTCCTCTTCACTGAAATTAGCTAGAGATCTGCGCTAACCTGCTCCTCCTCTTCACTGAGCTTGGTTAGAGAGCTGCGCTAACCTGCTCCTCTTCCTCACTGAGCTTAGCTAGAGAGCTGCACTAACTTGCTCCTCCTCTTCACTGAGATTAGCTAGAGAGCTGCACTAACCTGCTCCTCCTCTTCCTCACTGAGCTTAGCTAGAGAGCTGCACTAACCTGCTCCTCCTCTTCCTCACTGAGCTTAGCTAGAGAGCTGCGCTAACCTGCTCCTCCTCTTCCTCACTGAGTTTAGCTAGAGAGCTGCGCTAACCTGCTCCTCCTCTTCACTGAACTTAGCTAGAGAGCTGCGCTAACCTGCTCCTCCTCTTCACTAAACTTAGCTAGATAGCTGCGCTAACCTGCTCCTCTTCCTCACTGAGCTTAGCTAGAGAGCTGCACTAGCCTGCTCCTCCTCTTCACTGAGCTTAGCTAGAGAGCTGCGCTAACCTGCTCCTCCTCTTCACTGAGCTTAGCTAGAGAGCTGCGCTAACCTGCTTCTCTTCATCACTGAGCTTAGCTAGAGAGATGCGCTAACCTGCTCCTCCTCTTCACTGAGCTTAGCTAGAGAGCTGCGCTAACCTGCTCCTCCTCTTCACTGAGTTTAGCTAGAGAGCTGCGCTAACCTGCTCCTCCTCTTCACTGAGTTTAGCTAGAGAGCTGCGCTAACCTGCTCCTCCTCTTCACTGAGCTTGGTTAGAGAGCTGCGCTAACCTGCTCCTCCTCTTCACTGAGTTTAGCTAGAGAGCTGCGCTAATCTGCTCCTCCTCTTCACTGAGCTTAGCTAGAGAGCTGCGCTAACCTGCTCCTCCTCTTCACTGAGTTTAGCTAGAGAGCTGTGCTAAGCTGCTCCTCCTCTTCACTGAGCTTAGCTAGAGAGCTGCGCTAACCTGCTCCTCCTCTTCACTGAGCTTAGCTGGAGAGCTGCGCTAACCTGCTCCTCCTCTTCACTGAGCTTAGCTAGAGAGCTGCGCTAACCTGCTCCTCCTCTTCACTGAGTTTAGCTAGAGAGCTGCGCTAACCTGCTCCTCCTCTTCACTGAGCTTAGCTAGAGAGCTGCACTAACCTGCTCCTCTTCCTCACTGAGCTTAGCTAGAGAGCTGCGCTAACCTGCTCCTCCTCTTCATCACTGAGTTTAGCTAGAGAGCTGCGCTAACCTGCTCCTCCTCTTCACTGAGTTTAGCTAGAGAGCTGCGCTAATCTGCTCCTCCTCTTCACTGAGCTTAGCTAGAGAGCTGCACTAACCTGCTCCTCCTCTTCATCACTGAGCTTAGCTAGAGAGCTGTGCTAACCTGCTCCTCCTCTTCATCACTGAGCTTAGCTAGAGAGCTGTGCTAAGCTGCTCCTCCTCTTCACTGAGCTTAGCTAGAGAGCTGCGCTAACCTGCTCCTCCTCTTCACTGAGCTTAGCTAGAGAGCTGCGCTAACCTGCTCCTCCTCTTCACTGAGCTTAGCTAGAGAGCTGTGCTAACCTGCTCCTCCTCTTCACTGAGTTTAGCTAGAGAGCTGCGCTAACCTGCTCCTCCTCTTCACTGAGCTTAGCTAGAGAGCTGCGCTAACCTGCTCCTCTTCCTCACTGAGCTTAGCTAGAGAGCTACACTAACCTGCTCCTCCTCTTCACTGAACTTAGCTAGAGAGCTGCGCTATCTTGGTCCTCCTCTTCACTGAGCTTAGCTAGAGAGCTGCGCTAACCTGCTCCTCCTCTTCACTGAGCTTAGCTAGAGAGCTGCGCTAACCTGCTCCTCCTCTTCACTGAGCTTAGCTAGAGAGCTGCGCTAACCTGCTCCTCCTCTTCACTGAGCTTAGCTAGAGAGCTGCGCTAACCTGCTCCTCCTCTTCACTGAGCTTAGCTAGAGAGCTGCGTTAACCTGCTCCTCCTCTTCACTGAGCTTAGCTAGAGAGCTGCGCTAACCTGCTCCTCCTCTTCACTGAGCTTAGCTAAAGAGCTGCGCTAACCTGCTCCTCCTCCTCACCGAGTTTAGCTAGAGAGCTGCGCTAACCTGCTCCTCTTCCTCACTGAGCTTAGCTAGAGAGCTGCGCTAAGCTGCTCCTCTTCCTCACTGAGCTTAGCTAGAGAGCTGCGCTAACCTGCTCCTCTTCCTCACTGAGCTTAGCTAGAGAGCTGCGCTAACCTGCTCCTCCTCTTCATCACTGAGCTTAGCTAGAGAGCTGCACTAACCTGCTCCTCATCTTCATCACTGAGTTTAGCTAGAGAGCAGCACTAACCTGCTCCTCCTCTTCATCACTGAGCTTAGCTAGAGAGCTGTGCTAACCTGCTCCTCCTCTTCACTGAGCTTAGCTAGAGAGCTGCCCTAACCTGCTCCTCCTCTTCACCGAGTTTAGCTAGAGAGCTGCGCTAACCTGCTCCTCCTCTTCACTGAGCTTAGCTAGAGCTGCGCTAACCTGCTCCTCTTCCTCACTGAGCTTAGCTAGAGAGCTGTGCTAACCTGCTCCTCTTCCTCACTGAGCTTAGCTAGAGAGCTACACTAACCTGCTCCTCCTCTTCACTGAGCTTAGCTAGAGAGCTGCGCTATCTTGGTCCTCCTCTTCACTGAGCTTAGCTAGAGAGCTGCGCTAACCTGCTCCTCCTCTTCACTGAGCTTAGCTAGAGAGCTGCGCTAACCTGCTCCTCCTCTTCACTGAGCTTAGCTAGAGAGCTGCGCTAACCTGCTCCTCCTCTTCACTGAGCTTAGCTAGAGAGCTGCGCTAACCTGCTCCTCCTCTTCACTGAGCTTAGCTAGAGAGCTGCGTTAACCTGCTCCTCCTCTTCACTGAGCTTAGCTAGAGAGCTGCGCTAACCTGCTCCTCCTCTTCACTGAGCTTAGCTAAAGAGCTGCGCTAACCTGCTCCTCCTCCTCACCTGAGTTTAGCTAGAGAGCTGCGCTAACCTGCTCCTCCTCTTCACTGAGTTTAGCTAGAGAGCTGCGCTAACCTGCTCCTCCTCTTCACTGAGCTTAGCTAGAGAGCTGCGCTAACCTGCTCCTCTTCCTCACTGAGCTTAGCTAGAGAGCTACACTAACCTGCTCCTCCTCTTCACTGAACTTAGCTAGAGAGCTGCGCTATCTTGGTCCTCCTCTTCACTGAGCTTAGCTAGAGAGCTGCGCTAACCTGCTCCTCCTCTTCACTGAGCTTAGCTAGAGAGCTGCGCTAACCTGCTCCTCCTCTTCACTGAGCTTAGCTAGAGAGCTGCGCTAACCTGCTCCTCCTCTTCACTGAGCTTAGCTAGAGAGCTGCGCTAACCTGCTCCTCCTCTTCACTGAGCTTAGCTAGAGAGCTGCGTTAACCTGCTCCTCCTCTTCACTGAGCTTAGCTAGAGAGCTGCGCTAACCTGCTCCTCCTCTTCACTGAGCTTAGCTAAAGAGCTGCGCTAACCTGCTCCTCCTCCTCACCGAGTTTAGCTAGAGAGCTGCGCTAACCTGCTCCTCTTCCTCACTGAGCTTAGCTAGAGAGCTGCGCTAAGCTGCTCCTCTTCCTCACTGAGCTTAGCTAGAGAGCTGCGCTAACCTGCTCCTCTTCCTCACTGAGCTTAGCTAGAGAGCTGCGCTAACCTGCTCCTCCTCTTCATCACTGAGCTTAGCTAGAGAGCTGCACTAACCTGCTCCTCATCTTCATCACTGAGTTTAGCTAGAGAGCAGCACTAACCTGCTCCTCCTCTTCATCACTGAGCTTAGCTAGAGAGCTGTGCTAACCTGCTCCTCCTCTTCACTGAGCTTAGCTAGAGAGCTGCCCTAACCTGCTCCTCCTCTTCACCGAGTTTAGCTAGAGAGCTGCGCTAACCTGCTCCTCCTCTTCACTGAGCTTAGCTAGAGCTGCGCTAACCTGCTCCTCTTCCTCACTGAGCTTAGCTAGAGAGCTGTGCTAACCTGCTCCTCTTCCTCACTGAGCTTAGCTAGAGAGCTACACTAACCTGCTCCTCCTCTTCACTGAACTTAGCTAGAGAGCTGCGCTATCTTGGTCCTCCTCTTCACTGAGCTTAGCTAGAGAGCTGCGCTAACCTGCTCCTCCTCTTCACTGAGCTTAGCTAGAGAGCTGCGCTAACCTGCTCCTCCTCTTCACTGAGCTTAGCTAGAGAGCTGCGCTAACCTGCTCCTCCTCTTCACTGAGCTTAGCTAGAGAGCTGCGCTAACCTGCTCCTCCTCTTCACTGAGCTTAGCTAGAGAGCTGCGTTAACCTGCTCCTCCTCTTCACTGAGCTTAGCTAGAGAGCTGCGCTAACCTGCTCCTCCTCTTCACTGAGCTTAGCTAAAGAGCTGCGCTAACCTGCTCCTCCTCCTCACCGAGTTTAGCTAGAGAGCTGCGCTAACCTGCTCCTCTTCCTCACTGAGCTTAGCTAGAGAGCTGCGCTAAGCTGCTCCTCTTCCTCACTGAGCTTAGCTAGAGAGCTGCGCTAACCTGCTCCTCTTCCTCACTGAGCTTAGCTAGAGAGCTGCGCTAACCTGCTCCTCCTCTTCATCACTGAGCTTAGCTAGAGAGCTGCACTAACCTGCTCCTCCTCTTCATCACTGAGTTTAGCTAGAGAGCAGCACTAACCTGCTCCTCCTCTTCATCACTGAGCTTAGCTAGAGAGCTGTGCTAACCTGCTCCTCCTCTTCACTGAGCTTAGCTAGAGAGCTGCCTAACCTGCTCCTCCTCTTCACCGAGTTTAGCTAGAGAGCTGCGCTAACCTGCTCCTCCTCTTCACTGAGCTTAGCTAGAGCTGCGCTAACCTGCTCCTCTTCCTCACTGAGCTTAGCTAGAGAGCTGCGCTAACCTGCTCCTCTTCCTCACTGAGCTTAGCTAGAGAGCTGCACTAACCTGCTCCTCCTCTTCACTGAGATTAGCTAGAGATCTGCGCTAACCTGCTCCTCCTCTTCACTGAGCTTGGTTAGAGAGCTGCGCTAACCTGCTCCTCTTCCTCACTGAGCTTAGCTAGAGAGCTGCACTAACCTGCTCCTCCTCTTCACTGAGATTAGCTAGAGAGCTGCACTAACCTGCTCCTCCTCTTCACTGAGCTTAGCTAGAGATCTGCGCTAACCTGCTCCTCCTCTTCCTCACTGAGCTTAGCTAGAGAGCTGCACTAACCTGCTCCTCCTCTTCCTCACTGAGCTTAGCTAGAGAGCTGCGCTAACCTGCTCCTCCTCTTCCTCACTGAGTTTAGCTAGAGAGCTGCGCTAACCTGCTCCTCCTCTTCACTGAGCTTAGCTAGAGAGCTGCGCTAACCTGCTCCTCCTCTTCACTAAACTTAGCTAGATAGCTGCGCTAACCTGCTCCTCTTCCTCACTGAGCTTAGCTAGAGAGCTGCACTAGCCTGCTCCTCCTCTTCACTGAGCTTAGCTAGAGAGCTGCGCTAACCTGCTCCTCCTCTTCACTGAGCTTAGCTAGAGAGCTGCGCTAACCTGCTTCCTCTTCATCACTGAGCTTAGCTAGAGAGATGCGCTAACCTGCTCCTCCTCTTCACTGAGCTTAGCTAGAGAGCTGCGCTAACCTGCTCCTCCTCTTCACTGAGTTTAGCTAGAGAGCTGCGCTAACCTGCTCCTCCTCTTCACTGAGATTAGCTAGAGAGCTGCGCTAACCTGCTCCTCCTCTTCACTGAGCTTGGTTAGAGAGCTGCGCTAACCTGCTCCTCCTCTTCACTGAGTTTAGCTAGAGAGCTTGCGCTAATCTGCTCCTCCTCTTCACTGAGCTTAGCTAGAGAGCTGTGCTAACCTGCTCCTCCTCTTCACTGAGTTTAGCTAGAGAGCTGTGCTAAGCTGCTCCTCCTCTTCACTGAGCTTAGCTAGAGAGCTGCGCTAACCTGCTCCTCCTCTTCACTGAGCTTAGCTGGAGAGCTGCGCTAACCTGCTCCTCCTCTTCACTGAGCTTAGCTAGAGAGCTGCGCTAACCTGCTCCTCCTCTTCACTGAGTTTAGCTAGAGAGCTGCGCTAACCTGCTCCTCCTCTTCACTGAGCTTAGCTAGAGAGCTGCGCTAACCTGCTCCTCTTCCTCACTGAGCTTAGCTAGAGAGCTGCGCTAACCTGCTCCTCCTCTTCATCACTGAGTTTAGCTAGAGAGCTGTGCTAACCTGCTCCTCCTCTTCACTGAGTTTAGCTAGAGAGCTGCGCTAACCTGCTCCTCCTCTTCACTGAGCTTGGTTAGAGAGCTGCGCTAACCTGCTCCTCCTCTTCACTGAGTTTAGCTAGAGAGCTGCGCTAATCTGCTCCTCCTCTTCACTGAGCTTAGCTAGAGAGCTGCACTAACCTGCTCCTCCTCTTCATCACTGAGCTTAGCTAGAGAGCTGTGCTAACCTGCTCCTCCTCTTCATCACTGAGCTTAGCTAGAGAGCTGTGCTAAGCTGCTCCTCCTCTTCACTGAGCTTAGCTAGAGAGCTGCGCTAACCTGCTCCTCCTCTTCACTGAGCTTAGCTAGAGAGCTGCGCTAACCTGCTCCTCCTCTTCACTGAGTTTAGCTAGAGAGCTGCGCTAACCTGCTCCTCCTCTTCACTGAGCTTAGCTAGAGAGCTGCGCTAACCTGCTCCTCTTCCTCACTGAGCTTAGCTAGAGAGCTACGCTAACCTGCTCCTCCTCTTCACTGAACTTAGCTAGAGAGCTGCGCTAACTTGGTCCTCCTCTTCACTGAGCTTAGCTAGAGAGCTGCGCTAACCTGCTCCTCCTCTTCACTGAGCATAGCTAGAGAGCTGCGCTAACCTGCTCCTCCTCTTCACTGAGCTTAGCTAGAGAGCTGCGCTAACCTGCTCCTCCTCTTCACTGAGCTTAGCTAGAGAGCTGCGCTAACCTGCTCCTCCTCTTCACTGAGCTTAGCTAGAGAGCTGCGTTAACCTGCTCCTCCTCTTCACTGAGCTTAGCTAGAGAGCTGCGCTAACCTGCTCCTCCTCTTCACTGAGCTTAGCTAAAGAGCTGCGCTAACCTGCTCCTCCTCCTCACCGAGTTTAGCTAGAGAGCTGCGCTAACCTGCTCCTCTTCCTCACTGAGCTTAGCTAGAGAGCTGCGCTAAGCTGCTCCTCTTCCTCACTGAGCTTAGCTAGAGAGCTGCGCTAACCTGCTCCTCTTCCTCACTGAGCTTAGCTAGAGAGCTGCACTAACCTGCTCCTCCTCTTCACTGAGATTAGCTAGAGAGCTGCGCTAACCTGCTCCTCCTCTTCACTGAACTTAGCTAGAGAGCTGCGCTAACTTGCTCCTCCTCTTCACTGAGCTTAGCTAGAGAGCTGCGCTAACCTGCTCCTCCTCTTCACTGAGCTTAGCTAGAGAGCTGCGCTAACCTGCTCCTCCTCTTCACTGAGCTTAGCTAGAGAGCTGCGCTAACCTGCTCCTCCTCTTCACTGAGCTTAGCTAGAGAGCTGCGCTAACCTGCTCCTTCTCTTCACCGAGTTTAGCTAGAGAGCTGCGCTAACCTGCTCCTCCTCTTCACCGAGCTTAGCTAGAGAGCTGCGCTAACCTGCTCCTCTTCTTCACTGAGCTTAGCTAGAGAGCTGCGCTAACCTGCTCCTCTTCCTCACTGAGCTTAGCTAGAGAGCTGCACTAACCTGCTCCTCCTCTTCACTGAGATTAGCTAGAGAGCTGCGCTAACCTGCTCCTCCTCTTCACTGAGCTTAGCTAGAGAGCTGCGCTAACCTGCTCCTCCTCTTCACTAAGCTTAGCTAGAGAGCTGCGCTAACCTGCTCCTCCTCTTCACTGAGATTAGCTAGAGAGCTGCGCTAACCTGCTCCTCCTCTTCACTGAGTTTAGCTAGAGAGCTGCGCTAACCTGCTCCTCCTCTTCACTGAGCTTAGCTAGAGAGCTGCGCTAACCTGCTCCTCCTCTTCACTGAGCTTAGCTAGAGAGCTGCGCTAACCTGCTCCTCCTCCTCACCGAGTTTAGCTAGAGAGCTGCGCTAACCTGCTCCTCTTCCTCACTGAGCCTTAGCTAGAGAGCTGCGCTAAGCTGCTCCTCTTCCTCACTGAGCTTAGCTAGAGAGCTGCGCTAACCTGCTCCTCTTCCTCACTGAGCTTAGCTAGAGAGCTGCACTAACCTGCTCCTCCTCTTCACTGAGCTTAGCTAGAGAGCTGCGCTAACCTGCTCCTCCTCTTCACTGAGCTTAGCTAGAGAGCTACGCTAACTTGCTCCTCCTCTTCACTGAACTTAGCTAGAGAGCTGCGCTAACTTGCTCCTCCTCTTCACTGAGCTTAGCTAGAGAGCTGCGCTAACCTGCTCCTCCTCTTCACTGAGCTTAGTTAGAGAGCTGCGCTAACCTGCTCCTCCTCTTCACTGAGCTTAGCTAGAGAGCTGCGCTAACCTTCTCCTCCTCTTCACTGAGCTTAGCTAGAGAGCTGCGCTAACCTGCTCCTTCTCTTCACCGAGTTTAGCTAGAGAGCTGCGCTAACCTGCTCCTCCTCTTCACTGAGCTTAGCTAGAGAGCTGCGCTAACCTGCTCCTCTTCTTCACTGAGCTTAGCTAGAGAGCTGCGCTAACCTGCTCCTCCTCTTCACTGAGATTAGCTAGAGAGCTGCGCTAACCTGCTCCTCCTCTTCCTCACTGAGCTTAGCTAGAGAGCTGCGCTAACCTGCTCCTCCTCTTCACTGAACTTAGCTAGAGAGCTGCGCTAACCTGCTCCTCCTCTTCACTGAGTTTAGCTAGAGAGCTGTGCTAACCTGCTCCTCCTCTTCACTGAATTTAGCTAAAGAGCTGCGCTAACCTGCTCCTCCTCTTCACTGAGCTTAGCTAGAGAGCTGCGCTAACCTGCTCCTCCTCTTCACTGAGTTTAGCTAGAGAGCTGCGCTAACCTGCTCCTCCTCTTCACTGAGTTTAGCTAGAGAGCTGCGCTAACCTGCTCCTCCTCTTCACTGAGCTTAGCTAGAGAGCTGCGCTAACCTGCTCCTCCTCTTCACTGAGATTAGCTAGAGAGCTGCGCTAACCTGCTCCTCCTCTTCACTGAGTTTAGCTAGAGAGCTGCGCTAACCTGCTCCTCCTCTTCACTGAGCTTAGCTAGAGAGCTGCGCTAACCTGCTCCTCCTCTTCACTGAGCTTAGCTAAAGAGCTGCGCTAACCTGCTCCTCCTCCTCACCGAGTTTAGCTAGAGAGCTGCGCTAACCTGCTCCTCTTCCTCACTGAGCTTAGCTAGAGAGCTGCGCTAAGCTGCTCCTCTTCCTCACTGAGCTTAGCTAGAGAGCTGCGCTAACCTGCTCCTCTTCCTCACTGAGCTTAGCTAGAGAGCTGCACTAACCTGCTCCTCCTCTTCACTGAGATTAGCTAGAGAGCTGCGCTAACCTGCTCCTCCTCTTCACTGAGCTTAGCTAGAGAGCTACGCTAACTTGCTCCTCCTCTTCACTGAACTTAGCTAGAGAGCTGCGCTAACTTGCTCCTCCTCTTCACTGAGCTTAGCTAGAGAGCTGCGCTAACCTGCTCCTCCTCTTCACTGAGCTTAGTTAGAGAGCTGCGCTAACCTGCTCCTCCTCTTCACTGAGCTTAGCTAGAGAGCTGCGCTAACCTTCTCCTCCTCTTCACTGAGCTTAGCTAGAGAGCTGCGCTAACCTGCTCCTTCTCTTCACCGAGTTTAGCTAGAGAGCTGCGCTAACCTGCTCCTCCTCTTCACTGAGCTTAGCTAGAGAGCTGCGCTAACCTGCTCCTCTTCTTCACTGAGCTTAGCTAGAGAGCTGCGCTAACCTGCTCCTCCTCTTCACTGAGATTAGCTAGAGAGCTGCGCTAACCTGCTCCTCCTCTTCCTCACTGAGCTTAGCTAGAGAGCTGCGCTAACCTGCTCCTCCTCTTCACTGATCTTAGCTAGAGAGCTGCGCTAACCTGCTCCTCCTCTTCACTGAGTTTAGCTAGAGAGCTGTGCTAACCTGCTCCTCCTCTTCACTGAATTTAGCTAAAGAGCTGCGCTAACCTGCTCCTCCTCTTCACTGAGCTTAGCTAGAGAGCTGCGCTAACCTGCTCCTCCTCTTCACTGAGTTTAGCTAGAGAGCTGCGCTAACCTGCTCCTCCTCTTCACTGAGCTTAGCTAGAGAGCTGTGCTAACCTGCTCCTCCTCTTCACTGAGTTTAGCTAAAGAGCTGCGCTAACCTGCTCCTCCTCTTCACTGAGCTTAGCTAGAGATCTGCGCTAACCTGCTCCTCCTCTTCACTGAGTTTAGCTAGAGAGCTGCACTAACCTGCTCCTCCTCTTCACTGAGCTTAGCTAGAGAGCTGCGCTAACCTGCTCCTCCTCTTCACTGAACTTAGCTAGAGAGCTACGCTAACCTGCTCCTCCTCTTCACTGAGTTTAGCTAGAGAGCTGCGCTAACCTGCTTCTCCTCTTCACTGAGTTTAGCTAGAGAGCTGCGCTAACCTGCTCCTCCTCTTCACTGAGCTTAGCTAGAGAGATGCGCTAACCTGCTCCTCCTCTTCACTGAGTTTAGCTAGAGAGCTGCGCTAACCTGCTCCTCCTCTTCACTGAGTTTAGCTAGAGAGATGCGCTAACCTGCTTCTCCTCTTCACTGAGTTTAGCTAGAGAGCTGCGCTAACCTGCTCCTCCTCTTCACTGAGTTTGGCTCTAGCTAAGCTCAGTGAAGAGGAGGAGCAGGTTAGCGCATCTCTCTAGCTAAGCTCAGTGAAGAGGAAGCACAGGTTAGCGCAGCTCTCTAGCTAAACTCAGTGAAGAGGAGGAGCAGGTTAGCACAGCTCTCTAGCTAAGCTCAGTGAAGAGGAGGAGCAGGTTAGCGCATCTCTCTAGCTAAGCTCAGTGAAGAGGAGGAGCAGGTTAGCGCAGCTCTCTAGCTAAGCTCAGTGAAGAGGAGGAGCAGGTTAGCGCATCTCTCTAGCTAAGCTCAGTGAAGAGGAGGAGCAGGTTAGCGCAGCTCTCTAGCTAAGCTCAGTGAAAAGGAGGAGCAGGTTAGCGCACCTCTCTAGCTAAGCTCAGTGAAGAGGAGGAGCAGGTTAGTGTAGCTCTCTAGCTAAGCTCAGTGAAGAGGAGGAGCAGGTTAGCGCACCTCTCTAGCTAAGCTCAGTGAAGAGGAGGAGCAGGCTAGCGCAGCTCTCTAGCTAAACTCAGTGAAGAGGAGGAGCAGGTTAGCGCAGCTCTCTAGCTATACTCAGTGAAGGGGAGGAGCAGGTTAGTGCAGCTCTCTAGCTAAACTCAGTGAAGAGGAGGAGCAGGTTAGCGCAGCTCTCTAGCTAAACTCAGTGAAGAGGAGGAGCAGGTTAGCGCAGCTCTCTAGCTAATCTCAGTGAAAAGGAGGAGCAGGTTAGCACAGCTCTCTAGCTAATCTCAGTGAAGAGGAGGAGCAGGTTAGTGCAGCTCTCTAGATATACTCAGTGAAGGGGAGGAGCAGGTTAGTGCAGCTCTCTAGCTAAACTCAGTGAAGAGGAGGAGCAGGTTAGCGCAGCTCTCTAGCTAAGCTCAGTGAGTAAGAGGAGCAGGTTAGCGCAGCTCTCTAGCTAAACTCAGTGAAGAGGAGGAGCAGGTTAGCGCAGCTCTCTAGCTAAGCTCAGTGAAGAGGAGGAGCAGGTTAGCGCAGCTCTCTAGCTAAGCTCAGTGAAGAGGAGGAGCAGGTTAGCGCAGCTCTCTAGCTAAGCTCAGTGAGGAAGAGGAGCAGGCTAGCGCAGCTCTCTAGCTAAGCTCAGTGAAGAGGAGGAGCAGGTTAGCGCAGCTCTCTAGCTAAACTCAGTGAAGAGGAGGAGCAGGTTAGCGCAGATCTCTAGCTAAACTCAGTGAAGAGGAGGAGCAGGTTAGCGCAGCTCTCTAGCTAAGCTCAGTGAAGAGGAGGAGCAGGTTAGCACAGCTCTGTAGCTAAGCTCAGTGAAGAGGAGGAGCAGGTTAGTGCATCTCTCTAGCTAAGCTCAGTGAAGAGGAGGAGCAGGTTAGCGCAGCTCTCTAGCTAAGCTCAGTGAAGAGGAGGAGCAGGTTAGAGCAGGTTTCTAGCTAAGCTCAGTGAGGAGGAGCAGGTTAGCGCAGCTCTCTAGCTAAGCTCAGTGAAGAGGAGGAGCAGGTTAGCGCAGATCTCTAACTAAGCTCAGTGAGGAGGAGGAGCAGGTTAGCGCAGCTCTCTAGCTAAGCTCAGTGAAGAGGAGGAGCAGGTTAGCGCAGCTTTCTAGCTAAGCTCAGTGAGGAGGAGCAGGTTAGCGCAGCTCTCTAGCTAAGCTCAGTGAAGAGGAGGAGCAGGTTAGCGCAGATCTCTAACTAAGCTCAGTGAGGAGGAGGAGCAGGTTAGTGCAGCTCTCTAGCTAAGCTCAGTGAAGAGGAGGAGCAGGTTAGCGCAGCTCTCTAGCTAAGCTCAGTGAAGAGGAGGAGCAGGTTAGCTCAGCTCTCTAGCTAAGCTCAGTGAAGAGGAGGAGCAGGTTAGCGTAGATCTCTAACTAAGCTCAGTGAGGAGGAGGAGCAGGTTAGCGCAGATCTCTAGCTAAGCTCAGTGATGAAGAGGAGCAAGTTGGCGCAGATCTCTAGCTAAGCTCAGTGATGAAGAGGAGCAGGTTAGCGCAGATCTCTAGCTAAGCTCTGTGAAGAGGAGGAGCAGTTTAGCGCAGCTCTCTAGCTAAACTCGGTGAAGAGGAGGAGCAGGTTAGGGCAGCTCTCTAGCTAAGCTCAGTGAAGAGGAGGAGCAGGTTAGCGCAGCTCTCTACCTAAGCTCAGTGAAGAGGAGGAGCAGGTTAGCGCAGCTCTCTAGCTAAGCTCAGTGAAGAGGAGGAGCAGGTTAGCACAGCTCTCTAGCTAAGCTCAGTGAAGAGGAGGAGCAGGTTAGTGCAGCTCTCTAGCTAAGCTCAGTGAAGAGGAGGAGCAGGTTAGCGCAGCTCTCTACCTAAGCTCAGTGAAGAGGAGGAGCAGGTTAGCGCAGCTCTCTAGCTAAGCTCAGTGAAGAAGAGGAGCAGGTTAGCGCAGCTCTCTAGCTAAGCTCAGTGAAGAGGAGGAGCAGGTTAGCGCAGCTCTCTAGCTAAGCTCAGTGAGGAGGAGGAGCAGGTTAGCGCAGATCTCTAGCTAAGCTCAGTGATGAAGAGGAGCAGGTTAGCGCAGATCTCTAGCTAAGCTCTGTGAAGAGGAGGAGCAAGTTAGCGCAGCTCTCTAGCTAAGCTCAGTGAAGAGGAGGAGCAGGTTAGCGCAGCTCTCTAGCTAAGCTCTGTGAAGAGGAGGAGCAGGTTAGCGCAGATCTCTAGCTAAGCTCAGTGATGAAGAGGAGCAGGTTAGCGCAGATCTCTAGCTAAGGTCAGTGAGGAGGAGCAGGTTAGCGCAGATCTCTAGCTAAGCTCAGTGAGGAGTAGGAGCAGGTTAGCACAGCTCTCTAGCTAAGCTCAGTGAGGAGGAGGAGCAGGTTAGCGCAGATCTCTAGCTAAGCTCAGTGAAGAGGAGGAGCAGGTTAGCGCAGATCTCTAGCTAAGTTCAGTGAGGAGGAGGAGCAGGTTAGCGCAGATCTCTAGCTAAGCTCAGTGAAGAGGAGCAGGTTAGCGCAGCTCTCTAGCTAAGCTCAGTGATGAAGAGGAGCAGGTTAGCACAGCTCTCTAGCTAAGCTCAGTGATGAAGAGGAGGAGCAGGTTAGCACAGCTCTCTAGCTAAGCTCAGTGAGGAAGAGGAGGAGCAGGTTAGTGCAGCTCTCTAGCTAAGCTCAGTGATGAAGAGGAGGAGCAGGTTAGTGCAGCTCTCTAGCTAAGCTCAGTGAGGAAGAGGAGCAGGTTAGCGCAGCTCTCTAGCTAAACTCAGTGATGAAGAGGAGGAGCAGGTTAGCGCAGATCTCTAGCTAAGCTCAGTGATGAAGAGGAGCAGGTTAGCGCAGCTCTCTAGCTAAACTCAGTGATGAAGAGGAGTAGCAGGTTAGCACAGCTCTCTAGCTAAACTCAGTGATGAAGAGGAGCAGGTTAGCGCAGCTCTCTAGCTAAACTCAGTGATGAAGAGGAGGAGCAGGTTAGCACAGCTCTCTAGCTAAGCTCAGTGAAGAGGAGGAGCAGGTTAGCGCAGCTCTCTAGCTAAGCTCAGTGAAGAGGAGGAGCAGGTTAGCGCAGCTCTCTAGCTAAGCTCAGTGAAGAGGAGGAGCAGGTTAGCGCAGATCTCTAGCTAAGCTCAGTGATGAAGAGGAGCAGGTTAGCGCAGCTATACTTGAACTTCTTCACCTTTAGCTTTGGAACATTTATATTTGTTTAATGAAAACTAATGTAAACGTTTTACGAATGTTAAGTTTTCGCTTCGTGTTAAATGAATACCAGATAGTGCAGCCAACAGATATTCAGCAAAACTACATTTCCTTGAATATTTGTTCAAACTGATTTTTTTTTTGCTGCACAAGTCTAGTTACCACTTACGTAGTTTGATACAAATACAGCTTTTCCTTCATCTATTCAATGGTTTATACTGACATCTTGTGGTCATATTTGAAATAACCACTAAATTACCATTAGAAGAAACAGGACTTTTATTAACTTTTTTTTCTGACGTCACAATCATTCTATATTTCTGCCAGTGATGTCACCACTATAGTCTGTAAGGGGGCTGCCTATTTAAGCTGCTTTATTTTATTTATTTATAACATTCAGGGGGGGGCCTAGATCTTTGCTACTTTTGTTATATTTGCACTTGATGGCTGCACATTTTAGTTACGTTCTTGCCATTTTATCTCTGTGCTATTTTGAGAACGGAGAGCCAAATAGGCTAGGAGAGACTTCAGGGTTAAGGTCTGCAGGGAGAGGGAAGTTAAGGAGGGAAGTTGCTGGCTCTGCAAACAATGTTGCTGTTTGGGGGGGGGAGTGTCACTACTACCTGTTAAGAAGGCTCTGCACCAGGCTTGGGGCCTCTTCTTCCTCTGGGACAGCTGCAAGTTTTTTCCCTCCCTCCCACACTGGATCATGGTTGGCAGCGTGAGTTCTACGGCTGCCGTTTTGGGCGGTTATTTTCCGTTCAAAAATATCACCCCTTGGCGAAGTTAGGGTTACTCGAGCAATTCTTCTTGAGTCCAGGGCCAGTAGTTTTAAGCTTCCCTTGCTAGGGAACCGGAACCAAACGGCAGGTACCAGCAGGGCCCCCCTAAGGGTTGAAGCGCCTAAATTTACACTCTGAAGGCGGGAAGTCATGGCCTGTTCCATTTGCAGATAGAGAGGTTGGGGTGGAGTAATGAGCAGACGGCAAAGGACGGGCAATGCCTTAGGTAATTCCGAGGAGCCCCGCCTTTGTCTTTGGGTCTTTGCAACTCCCGACAACCTCATTGCCTCTATCCCGAGCAGAGTGTTCCTTCGCTGCTGCCCTTGGCCATTGACCTCCTGTCGTGTTGAGGCTAATTTAGATCTCACTTGCCCCCATCCAAGTTTGCAGCCGGTTTTACGGTTGTTGTTTAAGTTATATTTAAATAAAATTGCCAGCAATGGTTTTACCCTCCACTCTCGTGTCAGTATTTTATTTATAGCTTTAGCATAAGGTTAAGTTATTATGTTATATGTGTCCACCTTATCTGGTAGCGACCAGCTAGGCTTTTTACCCTTAAGTGTTTTATTGTTTTTTTAAATAAATAAAATATTATAAAAGTGTTTCCATTTCTTGTTCTGTAGTTTGTATTTGACTATATAATTTGTGAATGCATTTTCTATATGCTTTTTCCTTTGGTTTGTGTCTTTAAAGTAGTGCTATGGTTTTTGATATTTGTTTTTTAAATAAAACGTTAAATAGAAATATTAGTGAGCAAGAATGTGTAGATATATTATACTTCTTTTCAAGAACTTTTCAGTTTTTAACAAAACAACTTAAGTTTTAATTAAAGAGTTTTCAAATAACAACAAAGCCCTGAAATTACAAATTATAACCTCTTTTCTACACTCTGACTTCCTGTATTTCTCGCCCTTTTAGTGGTATTATACACATATATATATATACACACACATGTATGTGTATATATGTTGTATGTATGTGTATATATGTTAGTGTGTGTATTGCATGTATGTGTATATATGTTGTATGTATGTGTATATATGTTAGTGTGTGTATTGCATGTATGTGTATATATGTTGTATGTATGTGTATATATGTTGTATGTATGTGTATATATGTTGTATGTATGTGTATATATGTTAGTGTGTGTATTGCATGTATGTGTATATATGTTGTATGTTGTATGTGTATATATGTTGCATGTATGTGTATATATGTTGGTGTATGTGTGTGTTGTATGTATGTGTATATATGTTGTATGTATGTGTATATATGTTAGTGTGTGTATTGCATGTATGTGTATATATGTTGTATGTATGTGTATATATGTTGTATGTATGTGTATATATGTTGTATGTATGTGTATATATGTTGTATGTATGTGTATATATGTTAGTGTGTGTATTGCATGTATGTGTATATATGTTGTATGTTGTATGTGTATATATGTTGCATGTATGTGTATATATGTTGGTGTATGTGTGTGTTGTATGTATGTGTATATATGTTGTATGTATGTGTATATATGTTGGTGTGTGTTGCATGTATGTGTATATATGTTGTATGTATGTGTATATATGTTAGTGTGTGTATTGCATGTATGTGTATATATGTTGTATGTATGTGTATATATGTTAGTGTGTGTATTGCATGTATGTGTATATATGTTGTATGTATGTGTATATATGTTAGTGTGTGTATTGCATGTATGTGTATATATGTTGTATGTATGTGTATATATGTTAGTGTGTGTATTGCATGTATGTGTATATATGTTGTATGTATGTGTATATATGTTAGTGTGTGTATTGCATGTATGTGTATATATGTTGTATGTATGTGTATATATGTTAGTGTGTGTATTGCATGTATGTGTATATATGTTGGTGTGCATGTGTTGCATGTATGTGTATATATGTTAGTGTGTGTATTGCATGTATGTGTATATATGTTAGTGTGTGTATTGCATGTATGTGTATATATGTTAGTGTGTGTATTGCATGTATGTGTATATATGTTGGTGTGCATGTGTTGCATGTATGTGTATATATGTTGTATGTATGTGTATATATGTTAGTGTGTGTATTGCATGTATGTGTATATATGTTAGTGTGTGTATTGCATGTATGTGTATATATGTTGTATGTATGTGTATATATGTTAGTGTGTGTATTGCATGTATGTGTATATATGTTGTATGTATGTGTATATATGTTAGTGTGTGTATTGCATGTATGTGTATATATGTTGGTGTGTGTGTGTGTGTGTATATATATATATATATATATATATATATATTGGTGTGCATGTGTTGCATGTATGTGTATATATGTTGTATGTATGTGTATATATGTTGTATGTATGTGTATATATATGTTGGTGTATGTGTGTGTTGTATGTATGTGTATATATGTTGTATGTATGTGTATATATGTTGGTGTGGGTGTTGCATGTATGTGTATATATATTGGTGTGCGTGTGTTTAAGGGATTAAATGCCCTACGTCTCCTGAGTGTCTGCTCTTAACATAACTAAGTAATAACTTAACACTTAACTTAACCGTTGAACTTTTATCACTTTGACAATAATACTCGACACGTTAGGTGGGTGAAAGACCCGTGGGTCGTATTTATTAATACCAGCAATGGGAACTGGCAACGACAGGTAATAAAACATGGGTGGCGGCAATCGGGGCCTACAGGACTAACTATATATAACCCATTCTAGAAAAATGGCCAGGGGACACTGCTGCAGACCACAAGGCGGAGATATACAACGCAGCTTTGAAATGTAGGGGTTCTCGGCCCATCAATAACAAGCCAGAGCACGCCCAAGCTACTGAGCCTGTGGCATCACCCTGACTGCAATGGCCGTCATTCAAACCTCCTTCCAGCCTGCAGCCGTGATCGCTGACCACCCGCCACAAGAGACAGTCCTGCAAATTAAATGGTCCAGACTCTTGCCGCCACCACTATACCTTTAGGAGTAATGCCTGCCTGCCGGTTCTAAATGAATCCCATCCCTATATAAACCCTCATGAGCTGCTGAGATGTTCCCATGCTCAATAATAGAACCCTTGAGGTCCCTAACCTGCTTCCTTAGGTCCCTATCTATCTTTTTCCTGACCTGGAAAGCCACCTTATGGCACACCATGTGCTTCCACTTCAATCACATTCGACCACCCGATTCGCACACCTGGAAACCAGAGTTGAAACTGCTGCAGAACAGCCTGCATTGCTCGGATTAAATCTCGTGTTGGGATAGCCCCCACACCATTGCCGCCAGCGTGTAAGATTAAAATATGGGATTTTTCCTATCTTTTCGCAGCATCCTGTAACAATGCAGGCAGATCTGCCCAGGACAAACACCTGCACCCTAGCCAACGTAACACAGTCTTGGACGATGGAAATCCCAACTGTTGTCCTCCCGGCATGGCCACAGCTGGAATTGCAGCTCTCTTATGCGTACAAAGGCATGACATAGGATCTGTACCGCTGAGATCTCCAACACCCCAAGGAGCGAATACGATCAGAGGACCAACCCAGCTCTGCCACTGTCATCGCCGCCCCCACTCTGAATGAGTGGGGGGCGATATGCGACCCATCGAAACCAGCACGCTGCGCTACATGACTTAACACCTTCCTGAACTGGTATCTGGTCAGCGGGTCTCCGTTCGCATGGATAAGAATCCTGGAGGAGCCTCCTGGCCGCACTTCCAGGTATGAAGAAACCAGACATAATGGGCAACAGGTGACCCCTGGCTGCCCCGGCAGGAAAATCCAGGCTCCCCGACTCTCCTGGTCCATCTTAGACCTGGGGATAAAAAGAAGCACTGAATCATCCACCAACCTAATGTGACTGTGCATGATTCCCCTGGATACCGCCATCTTGGCATGTGGAAAAAGCTCCCCCACTCTCACCGCACCAAGAAACGCCAGCCCAAAAGCCGCCCCGAAGAGCTGAGCCTCAAAAGGCAGAGAACAGATCTCTGGCAGTACCGCCAGCAATTTAACCAGCCGGTCCGCTGTAATGGGTTCCATAGCATCACACCTCGGGACCTCCATTCGGCCCCAGCCCCGAATTAACTTTCACAAAGAAGGAGCGCAACGCATCCTGAAATGAATGCAACCTACAAAAGAAGGCTACTGCTGAATGCCTGGAGACCACTGTCCCCTTTTTCACTTGCTTACCTCTCAGGTCAGCCAGCCACTGTAGAAGGAATCCCTGTACGACTTCACAAAAAGAAAAAAACTCATGGAGGTCGCAGAAACTTACCCACTCACTCCAATACCTCACATAGGCCGACCAGGTGTTTGGTGCCAAAAAAGCCAGCAGCAGGGGGATCAGCCGCTGCAGTCCTTCGCCATCTGCCACAGAAAGGAAGGCTAAGAAATACTATTAAGAGCCGCAGTCAGCGCCGCCACTATGTTCTGCACCCCGGGAACATGGCGAGCTCTGAAATCAATGTTCAACTACAGACATCTCAACACCACAGGCGACAAAGCTGAAAGTCTGTTCATGGCAAAAACCACACTGAGATTATCCGTCCAGAAAATCACAGCCCAGTTGCTAAAAAAGGTGACCCCACAGCTCAACTGCCACTATAATGGGATCAAACAGTTCCAAGAAGCAAAGGTTGCGAGTAAGCCCTAGGCCCGCCCACTCAAACGACCAAGTCTCCGCACTCCAAGCCCCTTCAAAATATGTACCGTATCCGGATGCCCCTGCCGCATCTGTGAAAAGATGCAGTGACTGATTGGACACAGGGTCACCCCTCCACATTTCAACGCCATTGAAATCCCATAGGAACCTTTCCCAGACCCTCAAGTCCACCACGAGATCCCCATGATTCGGATGCATGACAATGCTGTCCTGCCGCCCCCCCCCCCAATCTCCGTTCTAGCCTTTTGCTAAAAATCCTACCCCACGGGATAACTCTCCCCGCAAAGTTTAGGAGACCCAGGAGCGACTGCAGTCTACATTTCATCGCCACAGAGTCTATTTCTATGCCCAGGAATGTCAAGCACGTGCAAGGTCCCTCCGTTTTGTCCTCAGCGAGAGGAACCCCGAACCTAGCCATCATGAACCTCATGACGTTTATCAAGGAGGCACATTCTGATGAATTGGCAGATCCCACTTGTAGGAAATCATCCAAATATCCAATCTTGTCACTTCCCGCGGCTGATGCAACCGCCCAGTGTAGGAAAGTACTAAACGCCTCAAAATAGGCACAGGATATGGAACAGCCCATGGGCAGGCAACGGTCCACATAATAATCCCCATCGAACCAGCACCCCATCAGTCTGAAGGAAGACGGATGGATTGGGGGAAGCCGGAATGCGGACTGGCCCTTAGGGTAGAATAGATGTTGTATTAGCCGAAACTTACCCGTCTCCTTTTTGGGAACCACTCCCAGTGGAGAAATTACCAAATCCGGAATTGGCAAGTCCACAAAAGGGTCTGCGACCTTGCCTAGAGCTACTTCCTTACCAAGCTTTTCCCTGACCTCCTCTGGGAACTGAGAGGCTGACTTCAAGTTCCTCTTAACCTTAGACCCAGCACCTGGCCCACTACCGGAATAGTAAAAACCATGGCGCAGACGGGCATCCAACAATCTAGCCGCCCTGTTCGGGTACCTGCTCAACGACTTACCGATGATAGGGACTCTAAGTGGCGCAGCGCTTCCTTTTGCCCCAAACCATTCAGTTTGGGAGTCCCGCTTCTTGCAGCAATCAGCCCCAGGGTGTTGACCACTGCAGAACTTACAGACATGCTTAAATGGGCAGGACGTGCCCCTTTCGCAGGACTTATCTTGGTAACGCCAGCACACTCCCC
The DNA here is from genome assembly GCF_027579735.1 of Bombina bombina. Classification (NCBI taxonomy): domain Eukaryota; kingdom Metazoa; phylum Chordata; class Amphibia; order Anura; family Bombinatoridae; genus Bombina; species Bombina bombina. Next base: position 4,417,790 of record NC_069506.1, on the reverse strand, counting down.
CTTGCCACCGTCGAAAGCGCAGGGGCTGCCTGGGCCCGTGAGGGACGACTCCGGGGGGCGCTTGTGCCACCTGTTCCGAGTTGAGATGTGACCAGAGGTGGAGATCCATGGTCCCAAAGTCCAGCAATGGGTTACCCACCTTCTTTTTTTGGTAAATCATGTCATACTCTCTCCAGGCTCCATCAGCAAATTTTAACGTATGGCATCTATCGTATCAACATACTTAAACAAAGCGGTACCCTGATCTGGGAACCTCTCCAGGTAGCATGTAGCATATACCCAGAAACACTGATGCCATTCGTCAAATGTGTCGGGCCGTTTAAATATTTTTGGGCCCGTCCCATCCTCCACCATTTCTTTGAATTTAAATGCTTCCGTGGATAATTCAAACATGTTGACATACTTACCGTCCTGGATACGCTTCACCATCTTTGAGTTCAGGTGGGCATGCATGCTATGTACCTGACATGAGTATGTATCCCCATGCACTGCAGCCTTTCTATTCACAGCCTGTGGTGTGCCCACCTGTACCCCCGGGGATTGAGATGCCTGTACCGAACTACTGACATTACCCTCCCCGGGTTTTCCCCTGCACATTTTCCTCAACATCCTATACATCCTTCTATGGCCTTTCGTGTGTAAACCCAGCTTCTATCTCAGACCCGGACCCAGACCCACTGGAACTAGAGGAGTCACACCTTCCCCGAGAAAAAACAAAATTGTCCCTCACCGGATGAAGATGCCACAGGACCTTGGCCGGATCTGAATGGGGTCACCCGCACGTGTCACCACTCTAGGCACGAGGGCTCTGGAATTCTGGGTAGCCACATCTCTGCTGGATGAAGATGCCATGGGGACCTGACACACAGAGGACAAGAGGAGAGTACCACAGGAAGAGCCAGCTGTCTCCTCCCTATCCTCCCCAGCCCCATATCCCCTATACCCCTCACAGTCACTGTCACTCACACCATACCGCAAGCTGTGATCCTCATCCATACTTGCAGCCTACCCACATTCATAATCCTCCATAAATCTAATGGCCCTGTTGCGCCCTTGTGGCTTCACCACCCTGGCAGGACTAACTGTCCCCGTGTCAGCGCCCTCTAGGCCTTCACCTGGGCTAGCAGTAATACTAGAGTGCCCCCTCTTCACCACCCCTCTCGTAACTACCTGCCCTGACCTGGCCGCTAAGGTCATGCTGGGTGATACCGTACCATGCAGGCCTGCTGCATGCGGCTCCAGACCAATGGCACCGCTAACCAGGGCCCCAGTTGTGCGAGACCCCTTAGGCACTGCTCTAGCCACAGGGACCTTTCCTTTTCCTTGAGCCCCAGCGCGGGAGCCGCTTGGCCTTGCTACCACCTGAATTAGGCAGCGAGCTAGCTAGCTGTTGCCAAAACCCTTGTGTGCACACCTTGCTGTGTGGCACCTGCCGAGCCCTCCAGATGCACTTGCTGCCCCGCATCCTAAGTCACATTTGCCCCTTGTCTCATGTCTGCCGAAACCCCCACCGGCCTAGAATGGGCCCCCCCAGCCTTCTGATGGCTAACATGCATGCCCCCCTGAGTGGGTGTCCCCCCCATGGAACTCCCTTCTTACCACCAGAGCCTGAGGGGGATGATCTGCTCTGCCCGACGACCAAGGTTTGACTGCCGAGGGTGGAGGTGACGTTGGGATGCACAACCTAACTGGAAGTCGATGCGGCAGCCATCTTGAATGGGGAAAACGACGAGGACCGGACGGAGGCCTGTGCACCACGTGGATCGGAAGCCTAGGACTGCACTACCGCCGCACCCGACGATGACACCCCTGCGAGGACCGACGCCAAGGACTGCAGAAACGCCACTGCTGTTGCGACAGATTCCCCTGAAAGAACTACCGACGCAAGTAAGGCCGCAACACTCCCACTACCCACGCCACTGGTAACTGGGCCTACCAAGCCTTTCCTGGAGTAAAACCCTGAACTCTCCTGAGACCCCCTAGCTCCTAATAGTTGGGACCCCTGCCTAAGACCCACGCTCGCACCATGCACCTCAGGCCCAGCACCCCCTGTGACCATGGACTTATATCAGGCCCACTGGCTGATAAGCCTGGGCAGGCCTAGCCTCCTCAACCCGCTCCTCCCGTACAGGAGAAGGGTACAAGTTAGGACTACTCTCCCCAACCGAAGGGGAAGTGGGAATAGACAGCCCGGAAACATGGCCCTGACCCACCGTGATAGTCCCTGATGGGGATGGTGCGACCCATTCGATATCTTCAAGATCCATCTCTTCCCACTCCACAGGTTCGCCTTCCATTGAAATTCTGCTGTAAACCATGTTGTAGAAAGAGCTTCCAGGGATCCACCGGAACAAAGAGGAAGCGGACTCCCTGCACATCCCCTATATAAGGTTGGTAAACCCCTCCCAACACAATGCAACATTGTAACAAACACACATACAGCAGCAGCACTCACTCAACCAGACCTTAACCCTTAGCTACGCTCCGGGCTAGTTGCCCTGCACTTTCTGTATGTATATATATAGGTGTGTGTGTGTTGCATGTATGTGTATATATATAGGTGCGTGTGTTGCATGTATGTGTGATGTGTGTGTATATATGTTTATATATATTGTTACAAACTGCTATTTGTAACTGGCCCTTTAAATGGAAAATTGCCCTGCTTCCCTGGATTTTGGAGAAGCCTATTTGCCAGCCTCCTTCCACATGACTATGGCCCCTGGAAGATTGTGCCCCTGAAAACATATTAACTTTAATTGGGTGTGTATGGCCCTTTAAGAACCGTCTGGGGACATATTGTGACTTTGGTGAACAATGCCCCTTTAAGACTATGTCCCCAGACCTGTGAAATGACTTGTCCCTGGCTTTCTCCCACTTGGTTCAGTTTCATTGTGTGCCATTAAGTGCTATGTGACAGACCCTTCGGTCAGAACTACAGAGATAACTTTGTTCAGCTTCAAGAAGCATTCTAAATACAAGTTTGCTGGGATCAGCTCTAATTAAGTTTAGTGATAAAACATTCCCATTGTCTAATCAGACTTCTAGTATTGATAAGGTGGACTGCATTGTTTTATTGTGTGTAAAATGTTATCTGCTAAAGTAATGTTGTGGCCTGTCAAAGGGAGTGTCTCTCTATCTAATATCAAATGTGTGATGGGGGATTTTATGCCTCCCCCTGAGAGTGTCCTGTTTGCATGTGACCTCAATAAAAAGCAGGCTGTGTGCTCCAGCACTTCAGACCTATTTCTGACCCTCTAACTTGCAGCTTTGACAGCTTCAGCTATAATCACTACAGGGATTGCTATGCTTTTCATACTCCCTTAGCTACGGGGATTGCTACAGAAGGAAGAGGTTCACCTACTGGAGCCTGGTCGTAGGTCCAGGGCGCAGAGCAGACGGCGAGATACCAGCCCAGCAGCGGTGATTCATAGAGTCTGCGTTACTTATGGTGGCTACGCAGTAGTTATAGAGTCTACGGTGCTGCTGCTCCTTTGGTGAGCGCTAGGAGCATCCTTTTCTACGGTCCAACTTCCAGCCAGCCTGGAGGCAACCGTAACATTTGGCGGCAGCGGTGGGATCGCGTCCTAGCGCAAGGAGCAGCACCACAACAGCACTGGTATCGTAGGAGAGTAATTGAGGGCAACGCTAGCCACTGCGCAGCGTCCCTACCTACAGCAGCATGGAGCTGACAAGACACTGGTCAGAACCCTGTGAAGAGCACCTCAACCTGATCCGTCGCTATGAGGGCGCTGATTTCGTTCCAGAGGTAAAGAGGCGGCTAGTCCGATATGGTGCAGACCCTGCACAGGAGGTAGTCAGTCGCCTCATCCGGGAATTGGCTACTGAGAACGAAGCGGCACGAGCCTTTGAGCGCCAACTGTGGAGTTTGAGGGTATGGACACCTGGTCTCTCTCCCCAGCCGCAGCATGTTCCACAGGGAGAGGAGAGCAGCGACCTCCCTCCCCAGCGGCAGTATACTGTGCAGAGGGAAGAGACAACCGGTCTCCTTCCCCAAACCCAACCAGAGATACCAGAGGCAGCAGGCCTCATAGACTGGTCCTGGGAGGACCCCCAGCAGGCAGGTGGAGATGGGACCGCAGTCTCTCTACCGGCCCAACAGGGATGCTGGGCAGGCGGCCCAGATCCCCAGCGACAGACCCAGCTACAGGGAGGGGAGAGCATCGACCTCCCTCCCCAGCCGGAGTGTGCCTTCCAGGGAGAGGAGACAACCGGTCTCTCTCCCCAGCCGCAGCATGTTCCACAGGAAGCGGAGAGCATCGACCTCCCTTCCCAACGGCCTCCGGAGTATCAGGAGGAGGAGGTAAGCCAATCTCCCCCTCCCCAGCTAACTCCTAACTTGGGCCCAGGGTTAACAGTGGAGATGTTAAACCCCACTGACCTCCAAGTTCCCTTTGCCACCGGGCAGGACTATGCCCCAATTCCCCCAGCAGAAGAGCTGGCATCAGGACAGAGCGCTGCTGGCTTCTGCCCTACAGACCTTGTCCTTGTTACAGGACTGGCCTGCAAACCCCTCACCCCAGCAGAAGCGCTGGCACCAGGGCAGAGTGCCGCTGGCCTCTGCCCCCCAAGTACCATCATCTATTTGCCCAGCTGCGCCAGGAAGGCCGAGGATGCTACACTTTCATCCTACAACCTGGAACTTACAGGCCAGTACTACGTATTGTGGGGGGGCTACTTTGCTGCTAATGATTATTTGTGGGTGGGTTGCGAGACTAACTTAGGCACTGACCGGCAGAAGGTCAGGTGCCTGGTTAGTCTCCCTCCAAAAGGGGAGATATGTTACAAACTGCTATTTGTAACTGGCCCTTTAAATGGAAAATTGCCCTGCTTCCCTGGATTTTGGAGAAGCCTATTTGCCAGCCTCCTTCCACATGACTATGGCCCCTGGAAGATTGTGCCCCTGAAAACATATTAACTTTTATTGGGTGTGTATGGCCCTTTAAGAACCGTCTGGGGACATATTGTGACTGGTGAACAATGCCCCTTTAAGACTATGTCCCCAGACCTGTGAAATGACTTGTCCCTGGCTTTCTCCCACTTGGTTCAGTTTCATTGTGTGCCATTAAGTGCTATGTGACAGACCCTTCGGTCAGAACTACAGAGATAACTTTGTTCAACTTCAAGAAGCATTCTAAATACAAGTTTGCTGGGATCAGCTCTAATTAAAGGGACAGTATACTGTAAAATAGTTTTCCCTTAATGTGCTTACAATTGCTTTTTTTACCAACTGCAGAGTAAAAAAATGTATGAAAATTAGCTTTTTAAGGTTTATTTGTGAATATTAAAGCTCTGATTTTGTGTTTTGAAGCCACAACCTTATAAAATGGGTTGAGCTTGTAGGTATAATCCGATCTCATTACTGTATCACATTGTGCAAATATACCTGCTTCTTTATCTTATATCTGTCCTTAAAACAATCACCAGTACTTGGAGAGAACAATGGAAAATCAAAAATTTTTTACCTTATCTCTGCTATATCCTACTGGGAGTGTAATATCTTCTGCTGGCTGTGTTTACAAAGCTTATCTATAGCTGGGACCTGCGGCCACAAACTTTCAGAATAGGTGTGGATACCACATGCTAAATCAACTATTTCAAATGCCAATATAAGGGTAAAGGATCTACTTGTAAACAATTTAATACACTCCAGCAGGTAAAGTGGATCATTGGGAACAAATTAAAGGGGAGAACATTTTTGAGTAAACTGTCCCTTTAAGTTTAGTGATAAAACATTCCCATTGTCTAATCAGACTTCTAGTATTGATAAGGTGGACTGCATTGTTTTATTGTGTAAAATGTTATCTGCTAAAGTAATGTTGTGGCCTGTCAAAGGGAGTGTCTCTCTATCTAATATCAAATGTGTGATGGGGGATTTTATGCCTCCCCCTGAGAGTGTCCTGTTTGCATGTAACCTCAATAAAAAGGAGGCTGTGTGCTCCAGCACATCAGACCTATTTCTGACCCTCTAACTTGCAGCTTTGACTCATGTTTGTAGGGGACAGCTTCAGCTATAATCACTACAGGGATTGCTATGCTTTTCATACTCCCTTAGCTACGGGGATTGCTACAGAAGGAAGAGGTTCACCTACTGGAGCCTGGTCGTAGGTCCAGGGCGCAGAGCAGACGGCGAGATACCAGCCCAGCAGCGGTGGTTCATAGAGTCTGCGTTACTTATGGTGGCTACGCAGTAGTTATAGAGTCTACGGTGCTGCTGCTCCTTTGGTGAGCGCTAGGAGCATCCTTTTCTACGGTCCAACTTCCAGCCAGCCTGGAGGCAACCGTAACATATATGTATGTGTGTATATGTTTATATATGTATGTATGTATGTATGGGTTGCTTGTATGTGTTAATGTGCGTCTATGCATATGTATGTGAGCATATTTTTATGTATGTGTGCATAGGTTGTTTGTATGTATTAATGTCTGTGTGCATATCTTTATATATATATCTATCTTTATATCTATATCTATCTTTATGTCTATATCTATCTAAATATATCTATCTATATCTATATCTATCTAAATATATCTATATCTATATCTATATATCTATACACAATCACAAATTTGCGATTGTATCTACTTATATGCACCACACCTGGGCAGATGATTTCAACAAACGAGAGTGCTTGGTGTCAAACGTTTGGATATATATATATATGTATGTATGTGTGTGCATATGTGTATAGGTTGTTTGTATGTGTCAATGTGTGAGTATGCATATGTTTATATGTGTGTGTATATATATATATATATATATATATATATATATATATATATATATATATGGTAACATGACGGATAGTGCAACAACTGAGTTGGATATACTTAGCACGCTCAGTGGTACTGGCGGCGAAGAGAGATATGAAGATATATTCACCTTTACTGACGAAGATGCCGAAAACATCAGATTTGGCTCTGTGGAAGAGCAACAAATTGAAGAATCACATCAGTCGCTATACAACACACCGGCTAAACTAAAACAGCGTGAGATCGACCTTAACTTACATGGCACCTATTTGTCGGATTATCACCGAAGAAGGATGATACCCAGGTGTTTTAGAGTGAGAAATATCCCTACGATTGGCCGCTCTAGCAATGAATTCTGCATCAAGTGGAGTAAGATCTTGAACAAATGTTCCTTTGATCTGATGCTATTAGTCATCAGAGAAGCAGGACGTTTATTAAAAGAAGTGAGACATGAAATACAACAGTTTGAACGCGAGAAATTAAGTACCCTTGAGGCTGACACTGATTGGTTAACTAAATTATCCACACAAGTGAAGCTGTACAAACAGGAGCTGATCGCTTTCAAAAATAGGAAGCTACAAACGGTGACCCAGGATTACACACAGAAGAGCATATATAGGTGGATGATGTCACCTGAGGAAAGGAGGATTCTGAGACCAAGGAGGGACAGAAGACACACCAAAAGAGCTCTAACCACTGTTGATACCAGCTCTCGGGACAGCACAGATTCTGACGTCCCTACTGTTTCCAATGAGGCTCTGAGGCAAGGCATCATTACCAGGTCAAGGGGCAGTAGGGCACATTGGGAGCTTACTGATAGGAGCAACACGGCACTGGCCGCTCTTCCACCATTGGCACCGTTTTCTTCCACCTCTCATTTTTTAGGCCGAGGCACCGGCCACACACGAGGAGGGGCGGGCACTGCCCGCTGCCCTCCCCGGCGGAGGAGGTAGAGACTAATGTGGTGAATATCAGTTCTCGTCCACTGACCAAGGCTGAAGAAAGTTTATTAAATAAGGGACTTTCATTTGTTCTGACCACGAGAATAAGTGGTTTTGATGCGTACATTGATATCAAGAAATATGCTAGAACACTAAGATTTAAAGAATTTTTCAAGTCTGACACTGATATTGATCCCAAGCGGCACTTAGACACAAAGGTTCCTTTGATCCAGGATCCAATAATTGTACAATTAACACCATTACTAACTATTTGGTGCACCAGATCCCACAACTTGTGACAAGACACCATCGGGACAACTTGAACAGAGAGGAGAGAAGGGCCATTAAGATGCTACAGGATAATGCTAACATCATAATTCGCCTCGCCGACAAGGGCAGTGCCATTGTCATTATGGATCTTACCTATTATGAAGCAGAGATATTGCAACAATTATCTGACACTGATACTTACCGACCGTTACAGAGTGACCCTTCTTTTCAACTGAAAAAGAAAATTGATGGCATACTACTTGAGTGGGAGACCAGCGCGATTATCAGCACCTCTGATGCCAAATTCTTACGGCAGGACTTTCCGATGACACCAATACTGTATACACTGCCTGAAGATCCACAAAGATTTAACCAAGCCCCCTGGGAGACCCATAGTCTCTGCCAGGGGATCATTGTTACAACCCTTGGCACAGTATGTGGATCATTATCTACAACCGATGGTTAAGATGATGAAATCTTATGTCCAGGTCTCTACAGACTTCATCACGAAGATCCTAAGCATAGAAGATGTGAGCCCAACAGATCTACTGGCAACACTAGACGTGTCTAGCTTATACACCATCATTCCGCACTCCACTGGTATAACAGCTGTCACTAACAGTCTTAGACAAGCAGCCTATATTGGACCACCAGAGGAGGTACTTATCACGCTACTTACTCTGTGTCTGACTGAGAACTATTTTAGGTTCAAAAAGACCTTTTACCTACAGTTATTAGGGACTGCGATGGCGTCGAATGTGGCCCCATCATTCGCAAACCTTTATATGGCAGATTATGAGATGGTACAGATGAAGATTTATGAAACTACACAGATTATTTTTTACTGCCGGTACATAGATGATCTGTTTCTGATATGGCGTGGTGATGAGCACTCACTATTGAATTGGGTTAAACATCTGAATGACATTGAGAGTACCATTCGATTCACATACACATGTAGCATGGAGACAGTTGACTATCTTGATGTGCGTGTATTTAAAGATGGAGAGCATTTGGGTACGACATTATTCAGGAAACCGACCGACCGTAACTCAGTGTTACATGCCAACAGTTGTCATCTGCCATCGTTGATTAAGAACATACCAAAGGCACAGTACCAAAGGGTCATAAGAAACAACACTAACAGACAGACATGTGATGCACAGTTGGAGGAAATGACACAGAGATTTTGCCATAGGGGCTACAGGAAGAATAACCTAACTAAAATGTTGACATCTGCCCTTGAGCCTGGAGCTGAGGTTACTCAGAAGGAGACTCGACAACTAACATTTGTCACTACATACACGCCAGATAGCCATCTGATTACTAGAGTGGTCAAGGAGGAATGGAAACACTTGGAGACAGACTCCAAATTGCCCTTCAAGGGATGGGATGCCCCACGGATTTCCTATAGAAGGGGTAGGAGTCTGAGGGACATGCTTATGAAGACTGATGTTCTACCGGACACCCCACAACAGTCCTGGTTGAAGAGAAAACGAGGATGCTTTAGGTGCCCAAGCTGCGTGACCTGTAACAGCATGCTAAGTGGCAAGCATTTCAATCACCCAGAGCGGAGAAGGAGATATGAATTGAAGTACTTGATGGATTCTATTGGCTTATTGGAACAGCCAATAGAATGTGAGCTCAATCCTATTGGCTGATTGGAACAGCTAATATTATTGAACTTCAATCCTATTGGCTGATTGATTCAGCCAATAGGATTTTTCCTACCTTAATTCCGATTGGCTGATAGAATCCTATCAGCCAATCGGAATTCAAGGGATGCCATCTTGGATGACGTCATTTAAAGGTCGTTGGTCTGGATGGATGCACGTTTTTCCAGCTCACCGCTACCGTAAGCAACGCTGGTATTGAGGTGAGATGTGGAGCTAAATTTTGCTCTACGTTCACTTTTTTGCGGATAACGCCGGGTTTAAAAAAAACTGTAATACCAGCGTTGTCTTAAGTGAGCGGTGAGAAAAAAAAGGTTTGTTAACACTGCAAGCCTTACCGACAAAAACTTGTAATCTAGCAAAGTGAGTTTCATGTTACTGATAAAGAGATGTCAGTATGTACAGCACTGTACAGTCTTTACTAAAGAGCTAAGGTACTGTCATATAGATACACACAGTGAGATACATGTTACTGATAAAGATATGTCAGTATGTACAGCACTGTACAGTCTTTACTAAAGAGCTTAGGTACTGTCATATAGATACACACAGTGAGTTTCATGTTACTGATAAAGAGATGTCAGTATGTACAGCACTGTACAGTCTTTACTAAAGAGCTAAGGTACTGTCATATAGATACACACAGTGAGTAACATGTTACTGATAAAGAGATGTCAGTATGTACAGCACTGTACAGTCTTTACTAAAGAGCTTAGGTACTGTCACATAGATACACACAGTGAGTTTCATGTTACTGATAAAGAGATGTCAGTATGTACAGCACTATACAGTCTTTACTAAAGAGCTAAGGTACTGTCATATAGATACACACAGTGAGTAACATGTTACTGATAAAGAGATGTCAGTATGTACAGCACTATACAGTCTTTACTAAAGAGTTAAGGTACTGTCACATAGATACACACAGTGAGTTTCATGTTACTGATAAAGAGATGTCAGTATGTACAGCACTGTACAGTCTTTACTAAAGAGCTTAGGTACTGTCATATAGATACACACAGTGAGTTACATGTTACTGATAAAGAGATGTCAGTATGTACAGCACTGTACAGTCTTTACTAAAGAGCTAAGGTACTGTCATATAGATACGCACAGTGAGTTACTGATAAAGAGATGCATCAGTATGTACAGCACTGTACAGTCTTTACTAAAGAGCTTAGGTACTGTCATATAGATACACACAGTGAGTTTCATGTTACTGATAAAGAGATGTCAGTATGTACAGCACTGTACAGTCTTTACTAAAGAGCTTAGGTACTGTCATATAGATACGCACAGTGAGTTACATGTTACTGATAAAGAGATGTCAGTATGTACAGCACTATACAGTCTTTACTAAAGAGCTAAGGTACTGTCATATAGATACACACAGTGAGTAACATGTTACTGATAAAGAGATGTCAGTATGTACAGCACTATACAGTCTTTACTAAAGAGTTAAGGTACTGTCACATAGATACACACAGTGAGTTTCATGTTACTGATAAAGAGATGTCAGTATGTACAGCACTGTACAGTCTTTACTAAAGAGCTTAGGTACTGTCATATAGATACACACAGTGAGTTTCATGTTACTGATAAAGAGATGTCAGTATGTACAGCACTGTACAGTCTTTACTAAAGAGTTAAGGTACTGTCACATAGATACACACAGTGAGTTTCATGTTACTGATAAAGAGATGTCAGTATGTACAGCACTGTACAGTCTTTACTAAAGAGCTAAGGTACTGTCAATATAGATACACACAGTGAATTACATGTTACTGATAAAGAGATGTCAGTATGTACAGCACTGTACAGTCTTTACTAAAGAGCTAAGGTACTGTCATATAGATACACACAGTGAGTTTCATGTTACTGATAAAGAGATGTCAGTATGTACAGCACTGTACAGTCTTTACTAAAGAGCTAAGGTACTGTCATATAGATACACACAGTGAGTTTCATGTTACTGATAAAGAGATGTCAGTATGTACAGCACTGTACAGTCTTTACTAAAGAGCTAAGGTACTGTCATATAGATACGCACAGTGAGTTTCATGTTACTGATAAAGAGATGTCAGTATGTACAGCACTGTACAGTCTTTACTAAAGAGCTTAGGTACTGTCATATAGATACACACAGTGAGTTTCATGTTACTGATAAAGAGATGTCAGTATGTACAGCACTATACAGTCTTTACTAAAGAGCTAAGGTACTGTCATATAGATACACACAGTGAGTAACATGTTACTGATAAAGAGATGTCAGTATGTACAGCACTGTACAGTCTTTACTACAGAGCTAAGGTACTGTCATATAGATACGCACAGTGAGTTACTGATAAAGAGATGCATCAGTATGTACAGCACTGTACAGTATTTACTAAAGAGCTAAGGTACTGTCATATAGATACACACAGTGAATTTCATGTTACTGATAAAGAGATGTGTCAGTATATACAGCACTGTACAGTCTTTACTAAAGAGCTTAGGTACTGTCATATAGATACACAGTGAGTTTCATGTTACTGATAAAGAGATGTCAGTATGTACAGCACTGTACAGTCTTTACTAAAGAGCTAAGGTACTGTCATATAGATACGCACAGTGAGTTTCATGTTACTGATAAAGAGATGTCAGTATGTACAGCACTGTACAGTCTTTACTAAAGAGCTAAGGTACTGTCATATAGATACACACAGTGAGTAACATGTTACTGATAAAGAGATGTCAGTATGTACAGCACTATACAGTCTTTACTAAAGAGTTAAGGTACTGTCATATAGATACACACAGTGAGTTTCATGTTACTGATAAAGAGATGTCAGTATGTACAGCACTGTACAGTCTTTACTAAAGAGCTAAGGTACTGTCATATAGATACGCACAGTGAGTTACATGTTACTGATAGAGATGTCAGTATGTACAGCACTGTACAGTCTTTACTAAAGAGCTAAGGTACTGTCATATAGATACGCACACAGCTAGTTCCTTTTTTACTGATGCATATACGGTTTAATGGTTAAACAGCTGGTATATAGTTGGCATCTGCAGGTGCCAATAAGCAGTGAAATGTCCCGTTTGCCATATGGTTAATAACAAACTATTAGATGATAGAAAAATAAAGTACATTTAAGTATAATAAATTTAACTGGAAATGTCAGTTGTTATCAAAAGAATTTGTGTAAAGCAGTTGTTTAATCTGCAGTCATAGACCTGTTAAATGCGGCAACTTTATCATCAAATGAAAATTATACAATAATTTTATTAAACATTTTACAAATAAGATATTTATGGAACTACAGGGAGTGCAGAATTATTTGGCAAACTGTATGTTTGAGGATTAATTTTATTATTGAACAACAACCATGTTCTCAATGAACCCAAAAAACTCATTAATATCAAAGCTGAATAGTTTTGGAAGTAGTTTTTAGTTTGTTTTTAGTTATAGCTATTTTAGGGGGATATCTGTGTGTGCAGGTGACTATTACTGTGCATAATTATTAGGCAACTTAACAAAAAACAAATATATACCCATTTCAATTATTTATTTTTACCAGTGAAACCAATATAACATCTCAACATTCACAAATATACATTTCTGACATTCAAAAACAAAACAAAAACAAATCAGTGACCAATATAGCCACCTTTCTTTGCAAGGACACTCAAAAGCCTGCCATCCATGGATTCTGCCAGTGTTTTGATCTGTTCACCATCAACATTGCGTGCAGCAGCAACCACAGCCTCCCAGACACTGTTCAGAGAGGTGTACTGTTTTCCCTCCTTGTAAATCTCACATTTGATGATGGACCACAGGTTCTCAATGGGGTTCAGATCAGGTGAACAAGGAGGCCATGTCATTAGATTTTCTTCTTTTATACCCTTTCTTGCCAGCCACGCTGTGGAGTACTTGGACGCGTGTGATGGAGCATTGTCCTGCATGAAAATCATGTTTTTCTTGAAGGATGCAGACTTCTTCCTGTACCACTGCTTGAAGAAGGTGTCTTCCAGAAACTGGCAGTAGGACTGGGAGTTGAGCTTGACTCCATCCTCAACCCGAAAAGGCCCCACAAGCTCATCTTTGATGATACCAGCCCAAACCAGTACTCCACCTCCACCTTGCTGGCGTCTGAGTCGGACTGGAGCTCTCTGCCCTTTACCAATCCAGCCACGGGCCCATCCATCTGGCCCATCAAGACTCACTCTCATTTCATCAGTTCATAAAACCTTAGAAAAATCAGTCTTGAGATATTTCTTGGCCCAGTCTTGACGTTTCAGCTTGTGTGTCTTGTTCAGTGGTGGTCGTCTTTCAGCCTTTCTTACCTTGGCCATATCTCTGAGTATTGCACACCTTGTGCTTTTGGGCACTCCAGTGATGTTGCAGCTCTGAAATATGGCCAAACTGGTGGCAAGTGGCATCTTGGCAGCTGCACGCTTGACTTTTCTCAGTTCATGGGCAGTTATTTTGCGCCTTGGTTTTTCCACACGCTTCTTGCGACCCTGTTGACTATTTTGAATGAAACGCTTGATTGTTTGATGATCACGCTTCAGAAGCTTTGCAATTTTAAGAGTGCTGCATCCCTCTGCAAGATATCTCACTATTTTTGACTTTTCTGAGCCTGTCAAGTCCTTCTTTTGACCCATTTTGCCAAAGGAAAGGAAGTTGCCTAATAATTATGCACACCTGATATAGGGTGTTGATGTCATTAGACCACACCCCTTCTCATTACAGAGATGCACATCACCTAATATGCTTAATTGGTAGTAGGCTTTCGAGCCTATACAGCTTGGAGTAAGACAACATGCATAAAGAGGATGATGTGGTCAAAATACTCATTTGCCTAATAATTCTGCACTCCCTGTAATCTCTGCCTAAAACAGTTATTTAGGTCCAAAGGACAGAAAAGAGCAAAACTAAACTTCTGGCCTATGTGTTTAGTAATAAAGCACTCATAGTTACAGCATGTGCTGCATACAGAGGTAGGTGATATGTGTTTAGGGCTGGAGCACTTACAGTTACAGCATGTGCTGCATACAGAGGCAGGTGATATGTGTTTAGGGCTGGAGCACTTACAGTTACAGCATGTGCTGCATACAGAGGCAGGTGATATGTGTTTAGGGCTGGAGCACTTACAGTTACAGCATGTGCTGCATACAGAGGTAGGTGATATGTGTTTAGGGCTGGAGTACTTACAGTTAGAGCATGTGCTGCATACAGAGGCGGGAGATATGTGTTTAGGGCAGGAGCACTTACAGTTACAGTATGTGCTGCATACAGAGGCAGGAGATATGTGTTTAGGGCAGGAGCACTTACAGTTACAGCATGTGCTGTATACAGAGGCAGGTGATATGTGTTTAGGGCTGGAGCACTTACAGTTACAGCATTTGCTGCATACAGAGGCAGGTGATATGTGTTTAGGGCAGGAGCACTTACAGTTACAGCATGTGCTGCATACAGAGGCAGGTGATATGTGTTTAATGCTGGAGCACTTACAGTTACAGCATGTGCTGCATACAGAGGCAGGTGATATGTGTTTAGGGCTGGAGCACTTACAGTTACAGCATGTGCTGTATACAGAGGCAGGTGATATGTGTTTAGGGCAGGAGCACTTACAGTTACAGCATGTGCTGCATACAGAGGCAGGTGATATGTGTTTAGGGCTGGAGCACTTACAGTTACAGCATGTGCTGTATACAGAGGCAGGTGATATGTGTTTAGGGCTGGAGCACTTACAGTTACAGCATGTGCTGCATACAGAGGCAGGTGATATGTGTTTAGGGCTGGAGTACTTACAGTTACAACATGTGCTGCATACAGAGGCATATGATATGTGTTTAGGGCAGGAGCACTTACAGTTACAGCATGTGCTGCATACAGAGGCAGGTGATATGTGTTTAGGGCTGAAACACTTACAGTTACAGCATGTGCTGCATACAGAGGCAGGTGATATGTGTTTAGGGCAGGAGCACTTACAGTTAGAGCATGTGCTGCATACAGAGGCAGGTGATATGTGTTTATGGCAGGAGCACTTACAGTTACAGCATGTGCTGCATACAGAGGTAGGTGATATGTGTTTATGGCAGGAGCACTTACAGTTACAGCATGTGCTGCATACAGAGGCAGGTGATATGTGTTTAGGGCAGGAACACTTACAGTTACAGCATGTGCTGCATACAGAGGCAGGTGATATGTGTTTAGGGCTGGAGCACTTGCAGTTACAACATGTGCTGCATACATAGGTAGGTGATATGTGTTTAGGGCAGGAGCACTTACAGTTACAGCATGTGCTGCATACAGAGGCAGGTGATACGTGTTTAGGGCTCGAGCACTTACAGTTACAGCATGTGCTGCATACAGAGGCAGGTGATATGTGTTTAGGGCAGGAGCACTTACAGTTACAGCATGTGCTGCATACAGAGGCAGGTGATACGTGTTTAGGGCTGGAGCACTTACAGTTACATCATGTGCTGTATACAGAGGCAGGATATATGTGTTTAGGGCTGGAGCACTTACAGTTACAGCATGTGCTGTATACAGAGGCAGGTGATATGTGTTTAGGGCAGGAGCACTTACAGTTACAGCATGTGCTGCATACAGAGGCAGGTGATATGTGTTTAGGGCAGGAGCACTTACAGTTACAGCATGTGCTGCATACAGAGGCAGGTGATATGTGTTTAATGCTGGAGCACTTACAGTTACAGCATGTGCTGCATACAGAGGCAGGTGATATGTGTTTAGGGCTAGAGCACTTACAGTTACAGCATGTGCTGTATACAGAGGCAGGTGATATGTGTTTAGGGCTGGAGCACTTACAGTTACAGCATGTGCTGCATACAGAGGCAGGTGATATGTGTTTAGGGCTGGAGCACTTATAGTTACAGCATGTGCTGCATACAGAGGCAGGTGATATGTGTTTAGGGCTGGAGTACTTACAGTTACAGCATGTGCTGCATACAGAGGCAGGTGATGTGTTTAGGGCTGGAGCACTTACAGTTACAGCATGTGCTGCATACAGAGGCAGGGGATATGTGTTTAGGGCTGGAGTACTTACAGTTACAGCATGTGCTGCATACAGAGGCAGGCGATATGTGTTTAGGGCTGGAGCACTTATAGTTACAGCATGTGCTGTATACAGAGGTAGGTGATATGTGTTTAGGGCAGGAACACTTACAGTTACAGCATGTGCTGCATACAGAGGCAGCTGATATGTGTTTAATGCTGGAGCACTTACAGTTACAGCATGTGCTGCATACAGAGGCAGGTGATATGTGTTTAGGGCAGGAACACTTACAGTTACAGCATGTGCTGCATACAGAGGCAGGCGATATGTGTTTAGGGCAGGAACACTTACAGTTACAGCATGTGCTGCATACAGAGGCAGGCGATATGTGTTTAGGGCTGGATCACTTACAGTTACAGCATGTGCTGCATACAGAGGCAGGCGATATGTGTTTAGGGCTGGATCACTTACAGTTACAGCATGTGCTGCATACAGAGGCAGGTGATATGTGTTTAGGGCTGAAGCACTTACAGTTACAGCATGTGCTGCATACAGAGGCAGGTGATATGTGTTTAGGGCTGGAGCACTTACAGTTACAGCATGTGCTGCATACAGAGGCAGGTGATATGTGTTTAGGGCAGGAACACTTACAGTTACAGCATGTGCTGCATACAGAGGCAGGTGATATGTGTTTAGGGCAGGAACACTTACAGTTACAGCATGTGCTGCATACAGAGGCAGGTGATATGTGTTTAGGGCTGGAGCACTTACAGTTACAGCATGTGCTGCATACAGAGGCAGGTGATATGTGTTTAGGGCAGGAACACTTACAGTTACAGCATGTGCTGCATACAGAGGCAGGTGATATGTGTTTAGGGCAGGAACACTTACAGTTACAGCATGTGCTGCATACAGAGGCAGGTGATATGTGTTTAGGGCAGGAACACTTACAGTTACAGCATGTGCTGCATACAGAGGCAGGTGATATGTGTTTAGGGCTGGAGCACTTACAGTTACAGCATGTGCTGCATACAGAGGCAGGTGATATGTGTTTAGGGCAGGAACACTTACAGTTACAGCATGTGCTGCATACAGAGGCAGGTGATATGTGTTTAGGGCAGGAGCACTTACAGTTACAGCATGTGCTGCATACAGAGGCAGGGGATATGTGTTTAGGGCAGGAGCACTTACAGTTACAGCATGTGCTGCATACAGAGGCAGGTGATATGTGTTTAGGGCTGGAGCACTTACAGTTACAGCATGTGCTGCATACAGAGGCAGGTGATATGTGTTTAGGGCTGGAACACTTACAGTTACAGCATGTGCTGCATACAGAGGCAGGTGATATGTGTTTAGGGCTGGAGCACTTACAGTTACAGCATGTGCTACATACAGAGGCAGGTGATATGTGTTTATGGCAGGAGCACTTACAGTTACAGCATGTGCTGCATACAGAGGCAGGTGATATGTGTTTAGGGCTGGAGCACTTACAGTTACAGCATGTGCTGCATACAGAGGCAGGTGATATGTTTTTAGGGCAGGAGCACTTACAGTTACAGCACGTGCTGCATACAGAGGCAGGTGATATGTGTTTATGGCAGGAGCACTTACAGTTACAGCATGTGCTGTATACAAAGGCAGGGGATATGTGTTTAGGGCTAGAGCACTTACAGTTACAGCATGTGCTGTATACAAAGGCAGGGGATATGTGTTTAGGGCTGGAGCACTTACAGTTACAGCATGTGCTGGTATACAGAGGTAGGTGATATGTGTTTAGGGCTGGAGCACTTACAGTTACAGCATGTGCTGCATACAGAGGCAGGTGATATGTGTTTAGTGCAGGATCACTTACAGTTACAGAATGTGCTGCATACAGAGGCAGGTGATATGTGTTTAGGGCTGGAGCACTTACAGCATGTGCTGCATACAGAGGCAGGTGATATATGTTTAGGACTGGAGCACTTACAGTTACAGTATAGGCTGGCGTACAGAGGTAGGGGATATGTGTTTAGTGCTGGAGCACTTACAGTTACAGCATGTGCTGCATACAGAGGCAGGTGATATGTGTTTAGGGCTGGAGCACTTACAGTTACAGCATGTGCTGCATACAGAGGCAGGTGATATGTGTTTAATGCTGGAGCACTTACAGTTACAGCATGTGCTGCGTACAGAGGCAGGTGATATGTGTTTAGGGCAGGAGCACTTACAGTTACAGCATGTGCTGCATACAGAGGCAGGTGATATGTGTTTAGGGCAGGAACACTTACAGTTACAGCATGTGCTGCATACAGAGGCAGGTGATATGTGTTTAGGGCTGGAGCACTTACAGCTACAGCATGTGCTGCATACAGAGGCAGGTGATATGTGTTTAAGGCTGGAGCACTTACAGTTACAGCATGTGCTGCATACAGAGGCAGGTGATATGTGTTTAAGGCTGGAGCACTTACAGTTACAGCATGTGCTGCATACAGAGGCAGGTGATATGTGTTTAGGGCTGGAGTACTTACAGTTACAGCATGTGCTGCATACAGAGGCAGGTGATATGTGTTTAGGGCTGGAGTACTTACAGTTACAGCATGTGCTGCATACAGAGGCAGGTGATATGTGTTTAAGGCTGGAGCACTTACAGTTACAGCATGTGCTGCATACAGAGGCAGGTGATATGTGTTTAGGGCTGGAGCACTTACAGTTACAGCATGTGCTGCATACAGAGGCAGGTGATACGTGTTTAGGGCTGGAGCACTTACAGTTACAGCATGTGCTGCATACAGAGGCAGGTGATATGTGTTTAGGGCAGGAGCACTTACAGTTACAGCATGTGCTGGTATACAGAGGCAGGTGATATGTGTTTAAGGCTGGAGCACTTACAGTTACAGCATGTGCTGCATACAGAGGCAGGTGATATGTGTTTAGGGCTGGAGCACTTACAGTTACAGCATGTGCTGCATACAGAGGCAGGTGATATGTGTTTAGGGCTGGAACACTTACAGTTACAGCATGTGCTGCATACAGAGGCAGGTGATATGTGTTTAGGGCTGGAGCACTTACAGTATGTGCTGCATACAGAGGTAGGTGATATGTGTTTAGGGCTGTAGCCAGCGGTCACGTCCAGCAGGAACGGATGGGAAAGCAGTTCCTGCACTATTTTTGCAGGAGGATCAAAGTTCCCCCTGGACAGAGAACATAAACACTGCTGCTGTTGGTGGGAGGAGCTGGAGCACAGTCTGGTTAGAGGGATAGTGAGATCCTCTAGTAATGGGCAGAAGCACTTTCTACACCACACTAAATGCGAGCCTGTCAACATTCCTGCCGTGTGATACACATGGTGCTTACATTTGTGCATGCTTTACTCTGGGGTTATTTAGCTCCTCTCAGCAGAAATAGGCCTATTGCACCTTAAGTGGGTGAGACTCGATGACAGAAGAGGCGTCTTAGGTTTAAAGGCAACCATTCAACCCTTTATTGGTTTTAATTTGCTTTCATTAACTAAAGTGTATAGATTATATACATATAAATACAATGGGGTCTATTTATTAAGCTCTGAATGGAGCTTGATGTCCTTTGTTTCCGGCGAGCCTTCAGTCTAAAGACCGCTGCTCCATAACTTTTCCGTCTGCTCTGAGGCGGCAGACAGAAATCAACCCAATCGAATATGATCGGGTTGATTGACACCCCCTGCTATCGGCCAATTGTCCGCGAATCTGCAGGGGGCGTTATTGCACCAGCAGTTTACAAGAACTACTGTGTTTCCAGTAAATATATATGCTGATATACATATATATTTACAAATTGCTGCCATCACTGCGCTACTTACCCCCTGCGCTGCGCGAGTTCTCATGCCATGTCTCACAGCATGAGAATGAGTCTCCCATTATAGCCTATGGAAGCTCGCTCTTGTGATAATACCAGCGCACATTAGCGCACACACGGGGGTCCATTTATCATTGTTCTGACAGACATGATCCGCTATAGCGAACCATGTTCGCCGCACATCAATAAATGCTAACAGCATACTGCTTTTTTTCTAATACCCCACAGCCGCCAACTTTAAAGCCCCAAAAATTTAATTACAAAAATTATATATATATATATATATATATATATATAATTTTTGTAATTCAATTCCTGTTTACTGCCCCTTTATGCAAGGACTTTCCAGATGCCAGGAAGCATTTCATCTAAGATTTTTGCATCTGCATAAAATAATATGCTCTAAGATTGCTCTGTGTTTGAAATGAGACAGGTTAACTTAACATTGTTCAGTTTACACTACAGCTGACTTAATTTTGAAATACATACAAACTAGCCTAAATCCTGCATTTAACCAGATCTAATGGTATAAGACTGAGTACCACAGCTTATGGTTCCACCAAGACCATATAGAGTACAGCATTTTCAAAATCCACAAGTACAGTTGACAGATGGGAACATTTGTACACCATATTTGAAGTAGTGCTCTTGGTTGGGGAAAATGGGGGGGGGGGAAATAATATGTCAACCTTTCAAAATTTACTTTTCTTAATCTACCCATTCTGACAGATCATTAATGTACAATTTTGAATTCACAGAAGTATTTTTGTTTGCACATTTATAAATATGATCTCATAATTTCACAGAAGTATTTTTGTTTGCACATTTATAAATATGATCTCATAATTTCTGCTATTTTTTTATCATGCTTGTCACACAGTTGATTTAGGGGATGGCAGAAATGTTACCTCCTGTGAGTGTTTCTGTGGGTGTCTGTCTTTATGATTTTGTTGTTGTCTCTATGAGTGTGACTGTGTATGTATTTTTTGTGGGTCTCTCTGGGAGGGTGTGTGTGTGTGTGTGTGTGTCTGCCTTTATGCATTTTCTGTGGATGTCTCTGTGAGGATGTGTGCATATGTCTTTGTGCATTTTCTGTGGATGTCTCTGCGAGGGTGTGTGTGTGTGTTTTCTGTGGATGTCTCTGTGTGTGTGTGTGTGTTTTCTGTGGATGTCTCTGTGAGTGTGTGTGTGTGTGTATTTTATGTGGATGTCTCTGAGAGTGTGTGTGTGTGTTTTCTGTGGATGTCTCTGTGAGTGTGTGTATTTTCTGTGGATGTCTCTGTTAGTCTGTGTGTGTGTGTGTATTTTATGTGGATGTCTCTGTGAGGGTGGGTGTGTGTTTTCTGTGGATGTCTCTGTGCATTGTGTGAGTGTGTGTCTCTGTGAGGGTATGTGCATATGTCTTTGTGCATTTTGTGTGGGTGTCTCTGCAAGGGTGTGTGTGTGTTGGTGTGTGTGTTGGTGTGTGTGTGTGTGTATTTTCTGTGGATGTCTCTGTGAGGGTGGGTGTGGGTTTTCTGTGGATGTCTCTGCGCATTGTGTGTGTGTGTGTCTCTGTGAGGGTATGTGCATATGTCTTTGTGCATTTTGTGTGGGTGTCTCTGCAAGGGTGTGTGTTTTGGCGTGTGTGTGTGTTTTGGTGTGTGTATGTTTGGGCGTGTGTGTGTTTTGGCGTGTGTGATGGTGTGTGTTGGTGTGTGATGGCATGTGTGTGTGTGTTGGTGTGTATATGTGTGTGTGTATGTGTTGGTGTGTGTGTGTGTTGGTGTGTGCATTTGTCTGTATTTTCCGTGGGTGTCTCTTAAGGATGGGCGAATGTTTCTAAAATTTCTAAATTTAAAACAAAATTTTGATACATTTGTTAGAATAGAATTTAGAATGTTTATATAACATTCTATTTTTTAATTTTCGTTTTCAAATTTTTCAATAAAATTCAAAAATATTTGTTTGAATAATAGAATGTTTAGCTATGTATTCATTCAACTTTGAAATGTAATATACGAATTCGAAATAGTATTTCTAGTCTACAACTATGTTTAATAAATGTAATATTCAAATTCAACATTTGAATGTCACATTCGAATTCGAAATAGTATTTCTGGGCTAATACTGCGTTTTATAAATGTAATATTCGAATTCAAATGTGACATTCAAACTCGAAATAGTATTTCTAGTCTACAATTGTGTTTTATAAATGTAATATTCGAATTGGAATGTCACATTCGAAAACTGTAAATAACATTCGATAATAGAATTTTTAAGAATATTCGTTCTTAACATTCTATTATGTACATCGAATTTCTACAATTACATTCGTTCTAACATTCAAATTTGAATATAAAAACATTCTCCCATCCTTAGGGGCACATTTATCAAGCTCCGCAAGGAGCTTGTAGGCCCGTGTTTCTGGCGAGTCTTCAGACTCGCCAGAAACAGCAGTTATGAAGCAGCGGTCACAAAGACCGCTGCTTCATAACCCTGTCTGCCTGCCTGCTCTAAACAGGTGGACAGGAATCGCCAGAATTCAACCCGATCGAGTACGATCGGGTTGATTGACACCCCCTGCTGGCGGCCGCGAGTCTAATAAAAAAAAAAGTCTAAATAAAAAGAGAGAAGCGCTCAACCTGAGAACGAACAATAGCATAATAGCTTGTTCTATGGCAAGTTACCACCCAAGAAGCAGCCTCTTCTTGCTCAACAAATGCCTTTCAAAGAGAAGAACTTTCCTGAAGCATATCAGTCTGATCCTGACTTCACAGTACAGTCCCTAAGTGTGATGCGGGAATCCAGACGTGGACCCGTTGCTCAGTGTGCCTAGAGGGATATGGCTGCATCTCACTGACGAGGCCCACAATAAGCCGAAACGTATGTCTGGGGTTTTGCTGTTTCTCTTGTTCAGAGAGGGATTGCCTAGTATTTTGGGGCTGGACTGTACTGTGAAGTCAGGATCAGACTGATATGCTTCAGGAAAGTTCTTCTCTGTGAAAGGCACATATTGAGCAAAAAGAGGCTGCTTCTTGCATGGTAACTAGCCATAGAACAAGCTATTATGCTATTGTTTGTTCCCAGGTTGAGCGCTTCTCTCTTTTTATTTATGCAAATTATGACAAGTCTCCCTAAGTGTGATGCGGGAATCCAGACGTGGACCCGTTGCTCAGTGTGCCTAGAGGGATATGGCTGCACCTCACTGACGAGGCCCACAATAGGCCGAAACGTACGTCTGGGGTTTTGCTGTTTCTCTCGTTTAGAGAGGGATTGCCTGGTATTTCGGTGCTGGACTGTACTGTGAAGTCAGGATCAGACTGATATGCTTCAGGAAAGTTCTTCTCTGTGAAAGGCACATATTGAGCAAAAAGAGGCTGCTTCTTGCATGGTAACTAGCCATAGAACAAGCTATTATGCTATTATTCGTTTCCAGGTTGAGCGCTTCTCTCTTTGTATGTATGTATGTCTTTGTGTGTTTTCTGAGGCTTTCTCTGTCAGTGTTTCCTTGGGTGTATGTGCAAGTTTGTGTTCGTGTGTGTGTCCATTGTCTGTTCCTTTTTAGGATATTTTGACCTTACTACTGATTATTCACATCTTTCTACAGACTTTTAGACTAATGCGACATTTCCAGAAGTCACCAATCCACCACTTAACCTTTAAATTATTTTTTAGGCAGTTCAGGACCCTTCCTTTCAGCCACTGCATGCTGTTGTCATTATATAGTTGTCATGTCCCTTGACAAAAAGATAATCAGAAATCCGTATTTTGTCTTGTAAATCTCCTTTTTTGACAAATCTGTAGCTACCTAATTTCTTGTCAGCTCAATGTAAACAAGTGCCGAGTGTCTATGTGGGTGTCTGAGTGTGTTTGTGTGTTTCTTTGCGTGTCTGCTAGAGTGTCTATATGTGAATCCTTATGTGTGAGTGTGTGTTTCAGTGTATGAGTGTGTGTGTGTTTCTGTGTTTGTGTGTTACTACCTTTACAACATTTCCAAGTTTGACTACACATAAGAATAAAGTGCATATACGTTTTAGTCCCTTGGTCAAAAATTGCACATGTAAAAAAGGGGGGCCCTGATCAATGGTTAAGTCAGGGGCCCCAAAATTTCTAGTGGCAGCCCTGGTTGGAGGTAACATTCGGAAAAACAGCCCAATCAATGGGTTTTCTAATTATTTACAAATATAAAAGGTCTTGAATTTGAAAACCGCACAAAAGCCATTTTCAAATGGATTGGACTGAACGCCACTGCTTAAAATGGCTGAGCCTGCCTAAAGAACCCCAAGGGGACGCTCATACACTGAACGAGAAGCTTGCTGCTGTATCCAGGCAAACACAAAGGAATACTTGTGTAGTGTCAATATTTATTTTGTATAAGATGTTACAGTAATCTGCAGCTTTTAATTCCAGAGAATCAGGCTGGTTTACTAACTAAAGTTTGTCTCCAATACAGACGTCCTTAAAAACTAAATAAAAATACCTGAGATAAGGTGATAGGAGTGTTTGAGATAAAATCTCTCCCCAAGCCAAAATATTCTGTTAATGAATAATTCTATTAAATTACATTTCAGTTTGGTGCAATCTTCTAATCAAAAGAGAGAGCACAGATGGAAATCATATGAAACGATAAAGCTGTAACTTAATATAATATAACTATTAGAGAACTATGTATGAACAATCAGTCAGATACTAAACTAGCTGTAACTTACTAATATAATATACATATTACAGAACTATATATGAACAATCAGATACTAGACTAGCTGTAACTTACTAATATAATATAAATATTACAGAACTATATATGAACAATCAGATACTAGACTAGCTGTAACTTACTAATATAATATAAATATTACAGAACTATATATGAACAATCAGATACTAGACTAGCTGTAACTTACTAATAAAATATAAATATTACAGAACTATGTATGAACAATCAGTCAGATACTAGACTAGCTGTAACTTACTAATATAATATAAATATTACAGAACTATATATGAACAGTCAGATACTAGACTAGCTGTAACTTACTAATATAATATAAATATTACAGAACTATATATGAATAGTCAGAAACTAGACTAGCTGTAACTTACTAATATAATATAAATATTACAGAACTATATATGAACAGTCAGATACTAAACTAGCTGTAACTTACTAATATAATATAAATATTACAGAACTATATATGAACAGTCAGATACTAAACTAGCTGTAACTTACTAATATAATATAAATATTACAGAACTATGTATGAACAGTCAGATACTAGACTAGCTGTAACTTACTAATATAATATAAATATTACAGAACTATATATGAACAGTCAGATACTAGACTAGCTGTAACTTACTAATATAATATAAATATTACAGAACTATATATGAACAGTCAGATACTAGACTAGCTGTAACTTACTAATATAATATAAATATTACAGAACTATGTATGAACAGTCAGATACTAAACTAGCTGTAACTTACTAATATAATATAAATATTACAGAACTATATATGAACAGTCAGTCAGATACTAGACTAGCTGTAACTTACTAATATAATATAAATATTACAGAACTATGTATGAACAGTCAGATACTAAACTAGCTGTAACTTACTAATATAAATATTACAGAACTATATATGAACAGTCAGATACTAGACTAGCTGTAACTTACTAATATAATATAAATATTACAGAACTATGTATGAACAGTCAGATACTAGACTAGCTGTAACTTACTAATAAAATATAAATATTAGAGAACTATGTATGAACAGTCAGATACTAGACTAGCTGTAACTTACTAATATAATATAAATATTACAGAACTATGTATGAACAATCAGTCAGATACTAGACTAGCTGTAACTTACTAATAAAATATAAATATTAGAGAACTATGTATGAACAGTCAGATACTAGACTAGCTGTAACTTACTAATATAATATAAATATTACAGAACTATGTATGAACAATCAGTCAGATACTAGACTAGCTGTAACTTACTAATATAATATAAATATTACAGAACTATAGATGAACAGTCAGATACTAGACTAGCTGTAACTTACTAATATAATATAAATATTACAGAACTATATATGAACAGTCAGATACTAGACTAGCTGCAACTTACTAATATAATATAAATATTACAGAACTATGTATGAACAGTCAGATACTAGACTAGCTGTAACTTACTAATATAATATAAATATTACAGAACTATATATGAATAGTCAGAAACTAGACTAGCTGTAACTTACTAATATAATATAAATATTACAGAACTATGTATGAACAGTCAGATACTAGACTAGCTGTAACTTACTAATAAAATATAAATATTACAGAACTATGTATGAACAGTCAGATACTAGACTAGCTGTAACTTACTAATATAATATAAATATTACAGAACTATAAATATTACAGAACTATATATGAACAGTCAGATACTAAACTAGCTGTAACTTACTAATATAATATACATATTACAGAACTATAAATATTACAGAACTATGTATGAACAGTCAGATACTAGACTAGCTGTAACTTACTAATAAAATATAAATATTACAGAACTATATATGAACAGTCAGTCAGATACTAGACTAGCTGTAACTTACTAATATAATATAAAAATTACAGAACTATATATGAACAGTCAGATACTAGACTAGCTGTAACTTACTAATATAATATAAATATTACAGAACTATGTATGAACAATCAGATACTAGACTAGCTGTAACTTACTAATAAAATATAAATATTACAGAACTATGTATGAACAGTCAGATACTAAACTAGCTGTAACTTACTAATAAAATATAAATATTACAGAACTATGTATGAACAGTCAGATACTAGACTAGCTGTAACTTACTAATATAATATAAATATTACAGAACTATATATGAACAGTCAGATACTAGACTAGCTGTAACTTACTAATAAAATATAAATATTAGAGAACTATATATGAACAGTCAGTCAGATACTAGACTAGCTGTAACTTACTAATATAATATAAATATTACAGAACTATAGATGAACAGTCAGATACTAGACTAGCTGTAACTTACTAATATAATATAAATATTACAGAACTATATATGAACAGTCAGATACTAGACTAGCTGTAACTTACTAATATAATATAAATATTACAGAACTATGTATGAACAGTCAGATACTAGACTAGCTGTAACTTACTAATATAATATAAATATTACAGAACTATATATGAACAGTCAGATACTAGACTAGCTGTAACTTACTAATATAATATAAATATTACAGAACTATAGATGAACAGTCAGATACTAGACTAGCTGTAACTTACTAATATAATATAAATATTACAGAACTATATATGAACAGTCAGATACTAGACTAGCTGTAACTTACTAATATAATATAAATATTACAGAACTATAGATGAACAGTCAGATACTAGACTAGCTGTAACTTACTAATATATTATAAATATTACAGAACTATATATGAACAGTCAGTCAGATACTAGACTAGCTGTAACTTACTAATATAATATAAATATTACAGAACTATATATGAACAGTCAGATACTAGACTAGCTGTAACTTACTAATATAATATAAATATTACAGAACTATAGATGAACAGTCAGATACTAGACTAGCTGTAACTTACTAATATATTATAAATATTACAGAACTATATATGAACAGTCAGTCAGATACTAGACTAGCTGTAACTTACTAATATAATATAAATATTACAGAACTATATATGAATAGTCAGATACTAGACTAGCTGTAACTTACTAATATAATATAAATATTACAGAACTATGTATGAACAGTCAGATACTAGACTAGCTGTAACTTACTAATATAATAACTTACTAATATAATATAAATATTACAGAACAGTAACACATCTGTAAACAGGACTGTGCACTAACCATATCTGTAAACAGGACTGTGCACTAACACATTTATAAACAGGGCCGTCCACTAACACATCTGTAAACAGGATTGTGCGCAACAAAATATCACTATGATTTACTTATCAGGGATTAAAAGCTACTAGCCCAGAGGCAAAAAGTTAATACTCCATTCAATGTTAAAGATAGGAAAAATTTGTCCCCTGCCATTTCTAAGTCATCTGGGACCACAGGAAGTATCAAGCTCTGTATATATGTATTTATCTGTTTATATGTGTATCTATGTAGGCAAATACATAAACACATAAATACATATGTACACACACATATATATATTTAGACATGTTTGTAGGCATCTCTATGTTAAAGCCTTTTGCAGCTTTATTATGAGTGCAACTGTACTGTGCAATGTATCTTTATTAGACAGGGTTATTATGAGTGTAACTGTAAAGTACAATGTATTTTATTAGACGTGGTTATTATAAGTGTAACTGTACTGTACAATGTATCTTTATTAGACAGGGTTATTATAAGTGTAACTGTACAGTACAATGTATCTTTATTAGACAGGGTTATTATAAGTGTAACTGTACAGTACAATGTATTTTATTAGACAGGGTTATTATAAGTGTAACTGTACAGTACAATGTATCTTTATTAGACAGGGTATTATAAGTGTAACTGTACAGTACAATGTATCTTTATTAGACAGGGTATTATAAGTGTAACTGTACAGTACAGTGTATTTTATTAGACAGGGTTATTATAAGTGTAACTGTACAGTACAATGTATCTTTATTAGACAGGGTATTATAAGTGTAACTGTACAGTACAATGTATCTTTATTAGACAGGGTTATTATAAGTGTAACTGTACAGTACAATGTATCTTTATTAGACAGGGTATTATAAGTGTAACTGTACAGTACAATGTATCTTTATTAGACAGGGTATTATAAGTGTAACTGTACAGTACAGTGTATTTTATTAGACAGGGTTATTATAAGTGTAACTGTACAGTACAATGTATCTTTATTAGACAGGGTATTATAAGTGTAACTGTACAGTACAATGTATCTTTATTAGACAGGGTTATTTTAAGTGTAACTGTACAGTACAATGTATTTTATTAGACAGTGTTATTATAAGTGTAACTGTACAGTACAATGTATCTTTATTAGACAGGGTTATTATAAGTGTAACTGTACAGTACAATGTATCTTTATTAGACAGGGTATTATAAGTGTAACTGTACAGTACAATGTATCTTTATTAGACAGGGTTATTATAAGTGTAACTGTACAATGTATTTTATTAGACAGGGTTATTATAAGTGTAACTGTACAGTACAATGTATCTTTATTAGACAGGGTTATTATAAGTGTAACTGTACAGTACATTTTATTAGACAGGGTTATTATAAGTGTAACTGTACAGTACAATGTATTTTATTAGACAGTGTTATTATAAGTGTAACTGTACAGTACAATGTATTTTATTAGACGTGGTTATTATAAGTGTAACTGTACAGTACAATGTATCTTTATTAGACAGGGTTATTATAAGTGTAACTGTACAGTACAATGTATTTTATTAGATAGTGTTATTATAAGTGTAACTGTACAGTACAATGTATTTTATTAGATAGTGTTATTATAAGTGTAACTGTACAGTACAGTGTATTTTATTAGACAGGGTTATTATAAGTGTAACTGTACAGTACAATGTATTTTATTAGACAGGGTTATTATAAGTGTAACTGTACAGTACAATGTATTTTATTAGATAGTGTTATTATAAGTGTAACTGTACAGTACAATGTATTTTATTAGATAGTGTTATTATAAGTGTAACTGTACAGTACAGTGTATTTTATTAGACAGGGTTATTATAAGTGTAACTGTACAGTACAATGTATTTTATTAGATAGTGTTATTATAAGTGTAACTGTACAGTACAATGTATTTTTATTAGACAGGGTTATTATAAGTTTAACTGTACTGTACAATGTATTTTATTAGACAGGGTTATTATAAGTGTAACTGTACAATGTATTGTTATTAGACAGGGTTATTATAAGTGTAACTGTACAGTACAATGTATTTTATTAGACATGGTTATTATAAGTGTAACTGTACTGTACAATGTATTTTATTAGACAGGGTTATTATAAGTGTAACTGTACAATGTATTTTATTAGACAGGGTTATTATGAGTGTAACTGTACTGTACAATGTATTTTATTAGACAGTGTTATTATAAGTGTAACTGTACAGTACAATATATTTTATTAGACATAGTTATTATAAGTGTAACTGTACAGTACAATGTATTTTATTAGACAGGGTTATTATAAGTGTAACTGTACAATGTATTTTATTAGACAGGGTTATTATAAGCGTAACTGTACAATGTATTTTATTAGACAGGGTTATTATGAGTGTAACTGTACAATATATTTTATTAGACATAGTTATTATAAGTGTAACTGTACAGTACAATGTATTTTATTAGACAGGGTTATTATAAGTTTAACTGTACTGTACAATGTATTTTATTAGACAGGGTTATTATAAGTGTAACTGTACAGTACAATGTATTTTATTAGACAGGTTTATTATAAGTTTAACTGTACTGTACTGTACAATGTATTTTATTAGACAGGGTTATTATAAGTGTAACTGTACAGTACAATGTATCTTTATTAGACAGGGTTATTATAAGTGTAACTGTACAGTACAATGTATTTTATTAGATAGTGTTATTATAAGTGTAACTGTACAGTACAGTGTATTTTATTAGACAGGGTTATTATAAGTGTAACTGTACAGTACAATGTATTTTATTAGATAGTGTTATTATAAGTGTAACTGTACTGTACAATGTATTTTTATTAGACGTGGTTATTATAAGTGTAACTGTACAGTACAATGTATTTTATTAGATAGTGTTATTATAAGTGTAACTGTACAGTACAATGTATTTTTATTAGACAGGGTTATTATAAGTGTAACTGTACAGTACAATGTATTTTTATTAGACGTGGTTATTATAAGTGTAACTGTACAGTACAATGTATTTTATTAGATAGTGTTATTATAAGTGTAACTGTACAGTACAATGTATTTTTATTAGACAGGGTTATTATAAGTTTAACTGTACTGTACAATGTATTTTTATTAGACAGGGTTTTTATAAGTGTAACTGTACAGTACAATGTATTTTATTAGACAGGGTTATTATAAGTGTAACTGTACAGTACAATGTATTTTATTAGACAGGGTTATTATAAGTGTAACTGTACAGTACAATGTATTGTTATTAGACAGGGTTATTATAAGTGTAACTGTACAGTACAATGTATTTTATTAGACATGGTTATTATAAGTGTAACTGTACAGTACAATGTATTTTATTAGACAGGGTTATTATAAGTGTAACTGTACAGTACAATGTATTGTTATTAGACAGGGTTATTTTAAGTGTAACTGTACTGTACAATGTATTTTATTAGACAGGGTTATTATGAGTGTAACTGTACTGTACAATGTATTTTATTAGACAGTGTTATTATAAGTGTAACTGTACAGTACAATATATTTTATTAGACATAGTTATTATAAGTGTAACTGTACAGTACAATGTATTTCATTAGACAGGGTTATTATAAGTGTAACTGTACAATGTATTTTATTAGACAGGGTTATTATAAGTGTAACTGTACAATGTATTTTATTTGACAGGGTTATTATAAGTGTAACTGTACAATGTATTTTATTAGACAGGGTTATTATGAGTGTAACTGTACAATATATTTTATTAGACATAGTTATTATAAGTGTAACTGTACAGTACAATGTATTTTATTAGACAGGGTTATTATAAGTGTAACTGTACTGTACAATGTATTTTATTAGACATGGTTATTATAAGTTTAACTGTACTGTACAATGTATTTTATTAGACAGGGTTATTATAAGTGTAACTGTACTGTACAATGTATTTTATTAGACAGGGTTATTATAAGTGTAACTGTACAGTACAATGTATCTTTATTAAACAGGGTTATTATAAGTGTAACTGTACAATGTATTTTATTAGACAGTGTTATTATAAGTGTAACTGTACAGTACAATGTATCTTTATTAGACAGGGTTATTATAAGTGTAACTGTACTATATCATTTATTGTTATTAGAATAGACAGTGTTATTATGAGTGTAACGGTACAATGTATTTTTATTAGACATTGTTATTATAAGTGTAACTGTACAGTACAATGCATTTTTGTTAGACAGGGTTATTTTAAGTGTAACTGTACAGTACAATGTATTTTATTAGACAGTGTTATTATAAGTGTAACTGTACTGTACAATGTATCTTTATTAGACAGGGTTATTATAAGTGTAACTGTACAATGTATTGTTATTAGACAGGGTTATTATAAGTGTAACTGTACAGTACAATGTATCTTTATTAAACAGGGTTATTATAAGTGTAACTGTACAGTACAATGTATCTTTATTAAACAGGGTTATTATAAGTGTAACTGTACAGTACAATGTATTTTTATTAGACAGGGTTATTATAAGTGTAACTGTACAATGTATTTTATTAGACAGGGTTATTATAAGTGTAACTGTACTGTACAATGTATTTTATTAGACATGGTTATTATAAGTTTAACTGTACTGTACAATGTATTTTATTAGACAGGGTTATTATAAGTGTAACTGTACTGTACAATATATTTTATTAGACAGTGTTATTATAAGTGTAACTGTACTGTACAATGTATCTTTATTAGACAGGGTTATTATAAGTGTAACTGTACTATATCATTTATTGTTATTAGAATAGACAGTGTTATTATGAGTGTAACGGTACAATGTATTTTTATTAGACAGTGTTATTATGAGTGTAACTGTACAATGTATTTTATTAGACATGGTTATTATAAGTGTAACTGTACAGTACAATGTATTTTATTAGACATGGTTATTATAAGTGTAACTGTACAGTACAATGTATTTTATTAGACAGGGTTATTTTAAGTGTAACTGTACAGTACAATGTATTTTATTAGACATGGTTATTATAAGTGTAACTGTACAGTAAAATGTATTTTATTAGACAGTGTTATTATAAGTGTAACTGTACTGTACAATGTATCTTTATTAGACAGGGTTATTATAAGTGTAACTGTACAATGTATTTTATTAGACAGGGTTATTATAAGTGTAAATGTACTATATAATTTATTGTTATTAGAATAGACAGTGTTATTATGAGTGTAACGGTACAATGTATTTTTATTAGACAGGGTTATTATGAGTGTAACCGTACTGTACAATGTATTTTATTAGATATGGTTATTATAAGTGTAACTGTACTATATATTTTATTATTAGAATAGACAGTGTTATTATGAGTGTAACGGTACAATGTATTTTTATTAGACAGGGTTATTAGGTGGCCAGCAACAAAGTTGCAGGACAACCTATTGTTATTGTTCGGATTATTATTATTATTATTCTTTTTATTCCGCCAAGCGTTGTATTCAATTGCCCATAACTGCTTAACTGTTTTTGCAAAGCTCTTAAAATCAGGTATGCTGGTACAGCCTATTGCTGTGCTACATCTCATGCAAAATTGAACTCATAGGTCACATGCTCTGGCAGCCATATTGCTTTTTGCGCCAAATTTCGACAAACGCTTAAAAATCTTTAGCTCTGGAACTGCTTATGTTACAACTTTGAAACTCGCTGTGCTTAGTGCTACTATGACCTGAAATTGCTATTGCTCAAGAGAAGTGCCTTGGTCACATGATGTGGCAGCCATCTTGCATTTTGCAAAAATATTCAAACATCTTCTTCTCCTAAACCGCTTAGTGCAATGACGCGCAATTTTGCACATATGCTCCTTGCAAGGTCCTCTACCAAGTTTGTTCAAACTTCCTATTTTTCCATAATCAACATGGCTGCTGTAAGACATTAACCTTTTTATCGCCATTTAATTGCGTAATTTTGCACTTTATACATTAGTTTTACAATATTTAACAATATTACAGTGTAATAGACACATGATTACACAGTCATAACCCTTAAAGACAATATTGCAGTTAAAATTTGCATTGCGCAATCGCCTTCGTGAAATAAAACATTTGCAAATTTTCATGAAACTTCTGCAAATTGTAGAGGTCTATAGTGAGCATTAGTATGTGCAATTTGAAAGCCATACATTGCATAGCTTGGCGGCCATTTTGTTTTGTATGCGCCATTTTTAAAAATTATAAAAATCTTCTTCTCCGAAACCGCTTATGGGACAGACTTGAAATTTTGTTTATAGAGTTATCTTATGACTAACATTCAGATTTGTTCAAGAGAAGTTGATACGTCATGTGGTTTGGCAGCCATTTTGAATTGTTCAAAATTGCTTAACGATATATTTAAATTAATAATAAAACAAAAACCGTTTTACAAAAATGCTTTATTTTTGCCATGTTTATTGACATCTATAGTGAGCACTATTGTGCACAATATGGAGGCTGTATATCTTACGATCGGGCAGCCATCTTGGTTTCCGCGAAAATTTCGAAAGTCTATTTTCTCTGCAACCGCTTATGTAATAATTGCTCATTAGGAGAGAATCAGTCACATGATGCGGCAGCAATATCGGTTTTATGTTTATCGTAATTATTTTTAATTCAATACTTCCTCTTTTGAGTCAATTGCTCACAGAACACAAATTACTTATGCTAAACTCTTGAAATCATGTATGCTGGTACAGCCTATTGCTATGCTACATCTCATGCAATATTGAACTCATTGGTCATAAGGTTACGCAGCCATATTGTTTTTTGCGACAAATTTCGAGAACTGCTTAATAATCTTTAGCTCTGGAACTGCTTATGTTGCAACTTTGAAACTTGCTGAGCTTAGTGAAGCTATGACCTAGATTTTCCATTGCTCAACAGAAGTGACTTGGTCACATGATGTAGCAACCATCTTGCATTTTGTGAAAATCTTTAAACATCTTCTTCTCTTAAACCGCTTAGTGCAATAAAGCGCAATTTTGCACGTATGCTCCTTGCAAGGTCCTCTACCAAGATTCTTAAAATTGTGATTTTTCCATAATCAACATGGCTGCTGTGAGACATTAACCTTTTTATCGCCATTTAATTGCGTAATTTTGCACTTTATACATTAGTTTTACAATATTTAACAATATTACAGTGTAATAGACACATGATTACACATAGTCATAACCCTTAAAGACAATATTGCAGTTAAAATTTGCATTGCGCAGTTGCCTTCGTGAAATAAAACATTTGCAAATTTTCATGAAACTTCTGCAGATTGTAGAGGTCTATAGTGAGCATTAGTATGTGCAATTTGAAAGCCATACATTGCATAGCTTGGCGGCCATTTTGTTTCGTATGCGCCATTTTTAAAAACTATAAAAATCTTCTTCTCCGAAACCGCTTATGGGACAGACTTGAAATTTTGTTTATAGAGTTATCTTATGGCTAACATTCAGATTTGTTCAAGAGAAGTTGATACGTCATGTGGTTTGGCAGCCATTTTGAATTGTTCAAAATTGCTTAACGATATATTTAAATTCATAATAAAATAAAAAACGTTTTACAAAAATGCTTTATTTTTGCCATGTTTATTGACATCTATAGTGAGCACTATTGTGCATAATATAGAGGCTGTATAACTTACAATCGGGCAGCCA
Organism: Bombina bombina; assembly: GCF_027579735.1. NCBI lineage: Eukaryota > Metazoa > Chordata > Amphibia > Anura > Bombinatoridae > Bombina > Bombina bombina. Next base: position 4,381,651 of record NC_069506.1, on the reverse strand, counting down.
TCTTGGTTTACGCAAAAATTTTGAAAGTCTATTTTCTCTGCAGCCGCTTATGTAAGAACTGTGAAATTTGCTGTACAGTCTTATATTGTGACCTAGAGTCACAGTTGTTCATATTGAAGGAATTAGTCACAAGCTGTGGCAGCCATATTGGTTTACGCAAAAATGTTGAAACTGTGTTTTCTTTCCAACCGCTTATGTTAAAGCTGTGAAATTTGCTGTATAACCATATATTGTCACCTAGAGTTACATTTCTTCATGTTGAAAGTATAGGTCATATGGTGTGGCAGCCATTTTAAATAACACAAACATTTCGAAAATGTGTTTTTTTTCCAAATGCTTATGTTAGAACTGTAAACAGTTGTTGTATAGCTTTATTTTGTGACATAACTACTTATATGGCTTTGCAAAAATGATGTGCTGGCCACCTCTATTGCTGCTTGCAGCTATATTTATAAGTGTAACTGTACAGTACAATGTATCTTTATTAGACAGGGTTATTATAAGTGTAACTGTACAGTACAATGTATTTTATTAGACAGGGTTATTATAAGTGTAACTGTACTATATAATTTATTGTTATTAGAATAGACAGGGTTATAAGGGATTAAATGCTTACCGGATCCTTCTTCACAGAGGAGAGAATTTATCATAACTTAATTTAAATAACTATGTACATGTGCATGTAGTGCGAAATAACGACAGACAAGCTTTTTATGGGAAAATTTTGTGACCGTCACAGGCCATAAAATTTTATTAACCTAACAAACTAGATAGAACTGATCGAACTGAAAAAATATGGCAGCATAGAGACCAGCTAACCCAGAACAGCAAGGAGATCACCGGCCCAACGGGAACAGCAGCAGAGGGGTCTCTGCCCTAAGGAGATGACGCTGAGGGGTTGCAGAGATCACGTGACCATCCCTCAAAAGGGAGGAAGGAGGGTTACCGTCACGTGCACGTGAGGGCCTACCGCTCCTCCCCGGAAGTCTGGTCATCACTCACCCCTAGCGACCTTCTCCTGCGCAACAGGACCGAGGATCTCCCGCCACAAGGAAGCATTTTAATGGTACCCTTGCCGCCAACCCACAACCCGATTTACAGGAGGGGTGCCAGAGCTCTTTGAATGTCCCCTATAAACAAATCAAGCCCCACATCAGAAAGGTGAACTTTATCCCTTCTATAAAGCTTGGTTCTATCAGCCGAAATGGCTTTGTGCTGTACCACGAAGCCACCTGACCCAGTGACGGTTTTAGCCAATGACGCATTGATCTTCTTCCTAACCCGGTATGCCGCCGTATGGGCAGACATATGCCTCCAATGGAGACGGGGAATTATATGGGACCACCCTATCATGACCCCCGGGATGCGTACTCTTAGCCACCCAATGTCTGCCTGCATAACTTTGATCAACTGTAGAACTGGTATGGCCCCCACATCGTTACCCCCTAGGTGAAGAATAAGAATGTGAGGCTTACCCCAGCGTACTAGGGCCTCAGATATGGTTCCTGCTAATTGGGGCCAGCACATTCCCCTATCACCCAACCACCTAATGGATGCCTTGTTGGAAGGGAATCCTAGGGATTGGCCAATTGGGAGGGACGCACAGCGTAGGGAGGCCCAGTGGACAAAGGAGTGGCCCACAATCCAGATTCTCTTCACTCCAGGGGTAGTGCCTGTGGAGACAAACATTTTAGTAATCTGAATTAACATCTAAACATTAAACAATTGGACGGACATAGGTTCTGAAACAATTGGAGCGCCAACGCCCAATACGTTTTATGTCCTCGCTCGAGGAGCCTGCTTGCGCTGCGTTAGTCGCTGCCCCTATGCGAAAAGAGTGCGGGGCCAGTCTGCTAGCGTCCATCCCCGCCTGGACTGCCGCCAATTTCAGAACCCTACCGAACTGAAATTTGGAAAGGGATCTGCCGTCCGCGTGGACCAGAAATTGTCCCGGGACAGGCGGCCTCTGAGCCAAATAGAGGTTAACGCAGTTAACCGGGCAGCATGCGCTGTTTACCTGAGGGTGAATGGGGATCCAGGTTCCCTTTCCCTCCTGATCTGTTTTTGATCGCGGAAGGAAAAGAAGTAAGGAATCAGGGGCCGCTCTAATATGCTGTAGTTGGATACCCACCCCCGACGCCTGCTTGGAGGGTGCTACTACCTCGTTAACTCTAAGAGCGGCGGGAAAGGCCAGATTAAACGCAGTTTTGAAGAGTAGAGCTTCAAAATCTGATATACAGACCTCGTCGAGCGCCAGGAGCAATCGCTCCAGGCGCTCGCGGGTGATGGGTTCGCGCTTGTCTATTTTTCTTTGCTGTGATCTGCCCCAACCCTTGACCACCTGTCTGATAAAAAAGGAATTGGTTGGGTCTGGAATGGATAATGCCCTATAGAAAAATGAGAGGGCGGCCAATTTGGATTGTATTGACCCCTGAAGGACCCCAGAAGTATGCAAACTCACCAGCCAATCATGTAATGTGTCCCGAGACCCCTGAGCAGCATCGGCTCCCCTGGACGCACAGAAATTGTCCCATTCGTACCACATGCGGGCATAGGCGTGCCAAGTGGATGGTGCCAATGAGGAGCGAACCAACGGAAGCAAGGCTATCCAGGAAGGACGAGCTGCCAAAGGAAATCAGGACAGCGTAAACCTACGGCTGCAGCTTTGGGGGCTAACTGGCGAAATGTCACCCATTCAAATCGTGACAGGGCGTCAGCTACTATATTGTTAACGCCTGGGACATGACGGGCCTGGAACTGGATGTTAAGGTCCAGACAGCGCAACACCAGGTGGCGCAGCAAAGTAATAACCTTTGCTGAGGTGGCTGACAAGTTATTGATCGCAAAAACCACACTGATGTCCGTCCAGAACACAACAGTCCCGTTCGCTAATTTTTCATCCCACAGCTCGACCGCCAAGACCACGGGGAATAGCTCCAGGAGAGTTAGGTTGCGAGTAAGGCCCGCTGGGGCCCAGGACTTTGGCCAGGGCTCTGTGCTCCACTCTCCCTGGAAATAGGCCCCGTAGCCGTGCGATCCAGCTGCGTCAGTGAAAAGGTGCAGTAACTGGCTTGACATGGGAAGGGTACGCCAGACCCGTATCCCGTTAAACCGCATGAGAAATTGTTCCCAGACTACCAGGTCAGCTAGCAGATCACTCCCTAGGGTTATTTTTGACTTCGGGTTCGACCTACCACTAAGCTGTCTTTCCAGTCTACGGTTAAAAACTCAACCCATGGGGATAACTCTGCATGCGAAATTAAGCAAACCTAACAGAGATTGCAACTGTTTCAGGTAAATGACTGAGTTAGAGACTGCCGCTCTGACTGCCTCAAGCATGCCCTGAACTTTATCAGGTGGCAACCTACAGAGCCTAGCCTGGGTATCGATTTTGATTCCCAGGAAAACTAAACAAGACGTGGGGCCTTGCGTTTTGTCCTCCGCCAGGGGCACCCCGAAATGTCTCATGACGCTGCGCATTATGTTCATTGTGGATAAACATTCATCTGAGCCTGCTCTCCCCACAATGAGAAAATCATCCAGGTAGTGTGCTATGGAATCGCTGCCCACTTCTGAAGCTACGACCCAATGAAGGAAACTGCTAAATGCTTCAAACAAAGCGCATGACAAAGAGCAGCCCATGGGCAGGCAGCGATACACATAGTACGCACCTGCAAACTTACAACCCATAAGATTGAAAACTGAAGGGTGGAGTGGAAGAAGCCTAAATGCTGATTCAATATCTAGTTTCGCCAATAGAGCACCTGGACCCGCCCTCCTGACCAGGTCTAGCGCGCTATCAAAGGATTGATAGCGCACTGAGCTGAGTTGTGGGTCAATGGCATCGTTGACTGAGCTACCTTTTGGGTATGACAGGTGCTGAATGAGGCGAAACTTCCCTGGATCTTTCTTAGGAACCACCCCCAGCGGGGAAATGACCAAATCAGATAAAGGTGGGGCAGAAAAGGGGCAAGCCATGCGTCCTAAAGCCACTTCTTTATTAATTTTATCCCTCACTACTTCAGGGTGTTGGTATGTCGAAATAAGGTTCCTATTAAATTTCTTACCCCTAATGTGCCTGACTGTGGGAATATGAAAACCAAATGAAAAACCCTCCCATAACATACGAGCCGCAGCCTGGTCTGGGTAAGCCCACAACCAAGGAGCCATCGCATGTACCTTAACTGGCGTTTCCGCCTTTCTGGCCCAAGCTTGCTGAAGGGGGCTTATTGGTAGTGGCATTGTCCCTTCGCTTGATACAGTCACTGCCAGGGTGTGGACCGGAGCAGTACCTGCAGACGTGTCTGAAGGCGCAAGCGCTACCCTTGTCACATTTTTTATCCTGGAAGGGCCAGCAAGTTCCCCCCCTTTTCCTGCTTCTATTGTTGCGAAAGGACTGCTGCGCTGATTGCTGAGATGAGGTTACAGCAGCGGGTGCGCCCCCCTTGGGGTCCATCCGCTGCCACAACTGGTTGTCAGTAGAGTCAAAAGTTAAGGTAGGATTTCCTGCCATTTTCCTTCTGAACTCAGCATCATATTCCCTCCAGACACCTTCACTGTGATTACGCTGAATCCAGTGAATAGTGTCAGTGTATTTTAGGATCGCCAAACTCTGTGAGGGGTACTTCTCTATATAGCAGGAGGAAAAAACTCTGAAGCACTGGAGCCACTCGTCAAAAGTGTCTGGCCGTTTAAATTTTTTAGGCCCTGTTCCCTCAGCGCTCCTCTCCCTTTGCCTATACGCCTCCACCGAAAGGTCAAATATATTAACATATTTTCCACGGTGAATCCTACTGACCACTTTTTTGCGTAGGTGTCTGTGTAATGAGTAGATTTTGCCTGGGCTTGCATCCCCATAAAGGGCTGCTCGCCTTTCTGAGATGGCCCTGGTAGGAAGTGGTTCAGCTGTCATCTCTGTAGAGGTAGCTGGGGGTTGCGGGGCGGTGTTACTAGCGCTATCCTGCTTATTATCTGGCGCGACCCCTCTCTTTAAAATTTTCTTAATCATTCTGAACATTTTCTTCTGACCTGACCCCTGTAAACCCAAGGAAGAGTCAGTCTCAGACCCTGAGTCAGAAGAGGATGAGTCAGAGGAAGAATGGTCATCGTGTGTAAATAAAGCATTCTCACCGTGACTAATGGCAGGAGGTCCCTGACCCATGCTGGTAACGGGCTGGCCTGCTTGCTGGTTTTGGAGGGCGACTCCTGATGACCCTTGCTGTGCAGTGGAAATGGTGGCTGCTGCTCCAGCTGGAATGCTGCCTGCTACTCCTGCATCAGCCCCGCTCATGACTGTGGCAGTGGTGCTTCGTTCTTTTGCTGCAGTTTGTGATCCAATTGCTCCCTGCAAAAGAGATAAAATTTGGCGAGCACTTTGCCCAATGGATGTGTGTGGATTATCAGTAGCAAGAGGTGGATGACCTGTGTGAAGCGTGTTTGCAACCTGAGTATTATTCGCAGTCATCACCATGGGTGTATGAAATCCCTGACTCACTGAATGCCCATTCGCAGCTGCTTGTGCATTCACATCCTGCTGGCCTACACTAGGGGTATGGATAGCCTGGCTTATTGATTGTGCATGGCTTAATGATTGCGCATGCGCGCCCTGCGTGACTGCAATGGGGGAGTGGAGTCCCTGACCAAGAGCTTGTACGCCATGCATGCCTGTCATAATGGGATGCTGCCCCTGGCCTAAAGCTTGCACACTTGCACTATGCATGCCAACCAGTGGAGTATTATGTCCCTGAACTGCTGCTTGTACGTTCACACCATGCAAAACTGCATTCACACCAATGGAGGATGGTAAATTATATTCAATGCCCTGATTCACATGCACACTGTGATCGTTGCCCTGATTCACATGCAGACTATTATCAGACATTTGTGTGTTAATGCCAATATCCTGCGGCTGAGCGGCCGCTTGAATTAAACCACTGTCAGCCCTGTGTTGGTTAACAATATCGGGAGCGGCCTGCTGAATGGCCGATTGACCCGTTATAGCATTTGTGTTATCTCCCATTTGCAAAAACTGTAATGGCCTCATTACCCTGGAAGGGTTAACACTGCGTGCCCCCCTACCCCTATTACTGGCTATCTGCCTGGTACTACCTCTTATGATGGAGCGACCCCTTTGAGGCCCCTGAGGATTAACGTTCCAATGTGCTGGCCGCTTGCGCTGATTGCTTGCGCTGCTAAGGCCCCTCCGACCCCCCACTGATAACCCGCCAACGGCCAAGGACGACTCTCGGTGCTCACCTGCATGTGGCGTTGCCCCGGGAGCCGATGTCCTTGCGACCGCGCAGGAGTCTGCCAAACCGGAAGTGCCACTGGCCGCTTCCGGTGACATCACTGACATGGCGTTTTCACCGGAAGTCGGCCCCGGACCACGCGGCTGGCGAAGGAGACCGCTAGGCCCTGGAGACTCAAGCATAGGCCCTGGTGTAGTATGGGCCTCAGGAATAGCGCGCCTTGGGGGAAGTTGATCGGGTGTGGCGGGTTGAGGGGCAGCTACATAGGCCATGTCCCGGCCGGGCAGGGGACCGCGTGCTGCCACGTGTGGTGCCGCAATGAGAGGTGTCAAAAGGCGAGGCTAGCTGGGGGTAGCTAAAGGCTGCTCCGGGTCCTGACTAGAAGGACCAGGAGGGGGAACAACCGATGTCATGCTGGTCCCTGAGGAGGATGCAGCCATAGCAGATATAATGTTTTTTAACAGGTCAGAAACTGCTGACATAGCAGCAGGGGGTACAGAGCTTTAACTTGCTGGGACTGCAATGCTTGAGATCTGGGGGTTTCCTGAGCTAGCTCAATATTAATAGGTCCCTGCTCTTCCACATTATGAACCTGGGCTGAAACAACAGTAGTATATTGAGTTGGGGGAATGATATCTAAATCATCCTCAGTAACAGATGGAACATTAGAAACAGATGGAACACTTATCTTTATTGTTTCCTTTGCAGGTCCAGGAGTTTCATGCTCCGACTGGTAACGTCTAGGAGGCAAAGTGGAACGTCTGGAACGATGCATAGCTGCACTGGTGGTAACAGAACTGCTAACAAAACTGCTTCAGCCAGGATCCGGAGAAGAAGAGGAAGTTGCAAGGGGGAAACTCAGCTTATCTACAGGTAAGGAGGGGCCTACCCTGAATTGCAACAATGTTGCACCCAGCACCATCCCTCTCTCTTCTAACCCACTCTCCTACAGCCTTAACCCTTAGACTGCTCCAGGCTTATACTAAGCCCTACACAGCATTTATGAGTGTAACTGTACTGTACAATGTATTTTATTAGACAGGGTTATTATAAGTGTAACTGTACTATATCATTTATTGTTATTAGAATAGACAGTGTTATTATGAGTGTAACGGTACAATGTATTTTTATTAGACAGGGTTATTATGAGTGTAACTGTACTATATCATTTATTGTTATTAGAATAGACAGTGTTATTATAATTGTAACGGTACAATGTATTTTTATTAGACAGGGTTATTATGAGTGTAACCGTACTGTACAATGTATTTTATTAGACAGGGTTATTATAAGTGTAACTGTACTGTACAATGTATTTTTATTAGACAGGGTTATTATGAGTGTAACTGTACTATATCATTTATTGTTATTAGAATAGACAGTGTTATTATGAGTGTAACGGTACAATGTATTTTTATTAGACAGGGTTATTATGAGTGTAACCGTACTGTACAATGTATTTTGATGTGTTTTGTGCTTTTCTGTCTCTCTCAACAGTTAATCAGAGCTCTGAAGTCAAGCTGTCCTGAGACATGTTAAATTCAATTCCTCTCAAGCAAACACATTTACTTTCGACTCATAATACGTGCGCTACTTCCGACGCAAAGAGCCAAAATAAACCCTTTTTTGCTTACTGTCCCTTTAACCCCTGCTAGAGTGAGAAGCTCTGAGTCATGACAATGTCATTTTACTGTCCCTTTAACCCCTGCTAGAGTGAGAAGCTCTGAGTCATGACAGTGTCATTTCACTGTCCCTTTAACCCCTGCCAGACTGACAAGCTCTGATGAACACAAACATTTACTTGTTGTGCCCCTGTAACAAATGGAGAACTACAGAGCCCCCAGGATCTCTGCTGGCTACGCCTGGGTCCTTCTGTGTAATTAAACAAGCTCAGAAACCTTTTCACTTGTGTACTTTTCTTCACAATAAGATTGTAGATAAGGATTAAACATTCTTCACATTTTTCCCTCTAACAGCTGCACAGTGGCAGTAAATATCACTTACAGTAATGGGCTTTAGACACCTTGGCAGGTCATAAAAGAAAGCAACACTTATTGTGCTATGCAAATCTTACCTATAACATAAAAAGGCTCAGATCTGCTCATATTAGCTTCAATAAGCTGTTGTGTCATTTTCTGTAGGGGTGCAAATAGCGAGATGTGAAAGCCATATAGTCACATAGTGCGCAGATGATTAGTGAAAGCCATAGTGTCACAGTGCGCAGATGACTAGTGAAACGTGAAAGCCATAGTGTCACAGTGCGCAGATGACTAGTGAAACGTGAAAGCCATAGTGTCACAGTGCGCAGATGACTAGTGAAACGTGAAAGCCATAGTGTCACAGTGCGCAGATGATTAGTGAAAGGCATAGTGTCACAGTGCGCAGATGATTAGTGAAAGGCATAGTGTCACAGTGCGCAGATGATTAGTGAAAGGCATAGTGTCACAGTGCGCAGATGATTAGTGAAAGGCATAGTGTCACAGTGCGCAGATGATTAGTGAAAGGCATAGTTTCACAGTGCGCAGACGATTAGTGAAAGGTATAGTGTCACAGTGCGCAGATGATTAGTGAAAGGCATAGTGTCACAGTGCGCCGATGATTAGTGAAAGCCATAGTGTCACAGTGCGCAGATGATTAGTGAGAGGCATAGTGTCACAGTGCGCAGATGATTAGTGAAAGGCATAGTGTCACAGTGCGCAGATGATTAGTGAGAGGCATAGTGTCACAGTGCGCAGATGATTAGTGAGAGGTGAAAGCCATAGTGTCACAGTGTGCGCAGATGATTAGTGAGAGGTGAAAGCCATAGTGTCAGACAGTGTGCAGATGATTAGTGAGAGGTGAAAGCCATAGTGTCACACAGTGCGCAGATGATTAGTGAGAGTTGAAAGCCATAGTGTCACACAGTATGCAGATGATTAGTGAGACGTGAAAGCCATAGTGTCACACAGTGCGCAGATGATTAGTGAGAAATGAAAGCCATAGTGTCACACAGTGCGCAGATGATTAGGGAGACGTGAAAGCCATAGTGTCACACAGTGCCCAGATGATTAGTGAGAGGTGAAAGCCATAGTGTCACACAGTGTGCAGATGATTAGTGAGAGTTGAAAGCCATAGGGTCCGATTTATCAAGTTACGTATGAAGCTTGAGGCCGCTTGTTTTCGGCAAACCTTCAGGCTCGCCGGAATGAGAAGTTGTGAAGCAGTGGTCTAAAGACCACTGCTCCATATCTTGTCTACCTGCTCTGAGGCCGCGGACAGAAATCAACCCGATCAAATACGATAGGGTTCATTGACACCCCCTGCTAGCGGCCGCGAATATGCCGGGGACGGCATTGCACAAGCAGTTCACAAGAACTGCTGGTGCAATGATAAATGGCGAGAGCATATGCTATATCGTATCATGTCCGCTCGCACTATGATAAATCTATGATAAATCTACCCCATAGTGTAACATTGACTTATAGTTAGTTAATAGGGTTATCTGCAGGATTCATGAGAGGAAAATATAGCAATGTAGGATGTTCAGGCTTCAGAGTAAACTGGTAGAAGATTGACTCATAGATGCAAACTAAGGTTTGTTGCAGGTTCACAGTACATAATATTATATAGAGCTGTATGTCAGAATTATGCAGAGCAGCACAGGTGATAGACAAGTTGCAAGTTTTAGACATTAATTACTGTTTGTGCATAAATTGGAGAATCACATGAAAGCTTTTAACTGAACATATAGATGCAGAGTTCTGAATATATTAACATATATGGAGGATGATATTTCAGCTATGACAACTTGTAGCATAGAATAGTTATAAAGTTCTGAGTAAGATGCTGTTGTAGTAATTAGAGAGTGATGATAACCAAATGCATACTTGTAATTTATAATAAGTTCAGGGTTTGCTAAGTAGCAGTGTCCAGGAAACAAAATGGTATTATATGGATACTTGCGATTAGATGATTTTAAGCATAGGTAAAAGGAAAGGCTGTAGCTTGAATATGCTGGTAAAATCCATGCAGAAACAGTCACAGACCTCTGTTGTTCTGGAACAAAACTTTCAAAGCTAATGCAATGCACATTAGCCCTGAGATGGTTTAAAAAGAGGCTGAGGGAATCAGGTGCATGAATGATTAATTAATTAGGCAGGTAAGTTAAATGCAGATACTGCCCAAACAGTATGATTGTCAGTAGCAGGGAAGGCAGTCTTAAAGGAACAGTGATATCAGGTAGGCATATGTTACAATTGCGCTCCTTCAGACTGCAACTCTCTACCCCGCTCCATCAGACTGGGCAGGGCCGGATTTACATCTCAGGTGCCTGTAGGCACAAAAACCTGAAGCGCCCCCCCCCCTACCCCAACAAGTGAAAAAAACTGAGGACATTTTTTTTTATTATCATTTAGGACAACTAAAAATAAATATTAGATGTAAAACATTAAAGCTTAAGGTAATTACATTTTCCCTTTTATGGAGATGCACAAATGCATACACCAATTGCAATATTTGTTGTAATGGAAGCTACACCAAAAAGCAATATTCACTTAACTCAAATGGTCATACAATTTCTATTATGTATAACAATAACAAATCATGTTAAACTTTTAATGCAAAATATTTTAAAGAAAACCCTATTTAAAAGGGAAATAAAATGTGACAGTTTGCTAAGGCATTTTATTATTGCACTAGTACTTGCACAGAAGTGTGTTAGCCTCTTGCAAAAGAGTTAAACACATAGGCCTAGATTTGGAGTTTGGCGGTAGCCGTGAAAACCAGCGTTAGAGGCTCCTAACGCTGGTTTTAGGCTACCGTCGGTATTTGGAGTCAGTTAGGAAAGGGTCTAAAGCTCACTTTTCAGCCACGACTTTTCCATACCGCAGATCCCCGTCAATTGCGTATCCTATCTTTTCAATGGGATCTTTCTAACTCCGGTATTTAGAGTCGTGGCTGAAGTAAGCGTTAGAATTCTAACGACAAAACTCCAGCCGCAGAAAAAAGTCAGTAGTTAAGAGCTTTCTGGGCTAATGCCGGTTCATAAAGCTCTTAACTACTGTGCCCTAAAGTACACTAACACCCATAAACTACCTATGTACCCCTAAACCGAGGCCCCCCCACATCGCCGACACTCGATTACATTTTTTTAACCCCTAATCTGCCGACCGCCACCTACGTTATCCTTATGTACCCCTAATCTGCTGCCCCTAACACCGCCGACACCTATATTATATTTATTAACCACTAATCTGCCCCCCCACAACGTCGCCTCCACCTGCCTACACTTATTAACCCCTAATCTGCCGAGCGGACCGCACCGCTATTATAATAAAGTTATTAACCCCTAATCCGCCTCACTAACCCTATAATAAATAGTATTAACCCCTAATCTGCCCTCCCTAACATCGCCGACACCTAACTTCAAACATTAACCCCTAATCTGCCGACTGGAGCTCACCGCTATTCTAATAAATGTATTAACCCCTAAAGCTAAGTCTAACCCTAACACTAACACCCCCCTAAGTTAAATATAATTTAAATCTAACGAAATTAATTAACTTTTATTAAATAAATTATTCCTATTTAAAGCTAAATACTTACCTGTAAAATAAATTCTAATATAGCTACAATATAAATTATAATTATATTATAGCTATTTTAGGATTTATATTTATTTTACAGGTAACTTTGTATTTATTTTAACCAGGTACAATAACTATTAAATAGTTAAGAACTATTTAATAGCTAAAATAGTTAAAATAATTACAAATTTACCTGTAAAATAAATCCTAACCTAAGTTACAATTAAACCTAACCCTACACTATCAATAAATAAATTAAATAAAATACCTATAATTATCTACAATTAAACCTAACACTACACTATCAATAAATAAATTAAATACAATTCCTACAAATAAATACAATTAAATAAACTAACTAAAGTACAAAAAATAAAAAAGAACTAAGTTACAAAAAATAAAAAAATATTTACAAACATTAGAAAAATATTACAACAATTTTAAACTAATTACACCTACTCTAAGCCCCCTAATAAAATAACAAAGCCCCCCAAAATAAAAAAATGCCCTACCCTATTCTAAAGTTCAAAGCTCTTTTACCTTACCAGCCCTGAACAGGGCCCTTTGCGGGGCATGCCCCAAGAAATTCAGCTCTTTTGCCTGTAAAAAAAAACATACAATACCCCCCCCCCAACATTACAACCCACCACCCACATACCCCTAATCTAACCCAAACCCCCCTTAAATAAACCTAACACTAAGCCCCTGAAGATCTTCCTACCTTATCTTCACCATACCAGGTTCACCGATCGATCCAGAAGAGCTCCTCCGATGTCCTGATCCAAGCCCAAGCAGGGGGCTGAAGAGGTCCATGATCCGGCTGAAGTCATCATCCAAGCGGGAGCTGAAGAGGTCCATGATCCGGCTGAAGTCATCATCCAAGCGGGAGCTGAAAAGGTCCATGATCCGGCTGAAGTCTTCTATCAACGGCATCTTCAATCTTCTTTCTTCCGGATCCATCCTGCAGACCTCCGACGCGGAACATCCTGCTGGCCCGACGGACTACCGACGAATGAAGGCTCCTTTAAGGGACGTCATCCAAGATGGCGTCCCTCAAATTCCGATTGGCTGATAGGATTCTATCAGCCAATCGGAATTAAGGTAGGAAAATTCTGATTGGCTGATGGAATCAGCCAATCAGAATCAAGTTCAATCCGATTGGCTGTTCCGATCAGCCAATAGAATGCGAGCTCAATCTGATTGGCTGATCGGATCGGCCAATCGGATTGAACTTGATTCTGATTGGCTGATTTCATCAGCCAATCAGAATTTTCCTACCTTAATTCCGATTGGCTGATAGAATCCTATCAGCCAATCGGAATTCGAGGGACGCCATCTTGGATGACGTCCCTTAAAGGAGCCTTCATTCGTCGGTAGTCCGTCGGGCCAGCAGGATCTTCCGGGTCGGAGGTCTGCAGGATGGATCCGGAAGAAAGAAGATTGAAGATGCCGTTGATAGAAGACTTCAGCCGGATCATGGACCTCTTCAGCTCCCGCTTGGATGATGACTTCAGCCGGATCATGGACCTCTTCAGCTCCCGCTTGGATGATGACTTCAGCCGGATCATGGACCTCTTCAGCCCCCTGCTTGGGCTTGGATCAGGACATCGGAGGAGCTCTTCTGGATCGATCGGTGAACCTGGTATGGTGAAGATAAGGTAGGAAGATCTTCAGGGGCTTAGTGTTAGGTTTATTTAAGGGGGGTTTGGGTTAGATTAGGGGTATGTGGGTGGTGGGTTGTAATGTTGGGGGGGGGTATTGTATGGGTTTTTTTACAGGCAAAAGAGCTGAATTTCTTGGGGCATGCCCCGCAAAGGGCCCTGTTCAGGGCTGGTAAGGTAAAAGAGCTTTGAACTTTTGTAATTTAGAATAGGGTAGGGCATTTTTTTATTTTTGGGGGCTTTGTTATTTTATTAGGGGGCTTAGAGTAGGTGTAATTAGTTTAAAATTGTTGTAATATTTTTCTAATGTTTGTAAATATTTTTTTATTTTTTGTAACTTAGTTCTTTTTTATTTTTTGTACTTTAGTTAGTTTATTTAATTGTATTTATTTGTAGGAATTGTATTTAATTTATTTATTGATAGTGTAGTGTTAGGTTTAATTGTAGATAATTATAGTTATTTTATTTAATTTATTTATTGATAGTGTAGTGTTAGGTTTAATTGTAACTTAGGTTAGGATTTATTTTACAGGTAAATTTGTAATTATTTTAACTATTTTAGCTATTAAATAGTTCTTAACTATTTAATAGCTATTGTACCTGGTTAAAATAAATACAAAGTTACCTGTAAAATAAATATAAATCCTAAAATAGCTATAATATAATTATAATTTATATTGTAGCTATATTAGGATTTATTTTACAGGTAAGTATTTAGCTTTAAATAGGAATAATTTATTTAATAAGAGTTAATTAATTACGTTAGATTTAAATTATATTTAACTTAGGGGGGTGTTAGTGTTAGGGTTAGACTTAGCTTTAGGGGTTAATACATTTATTAGAATAGTGGTGAGCTCCAGTTGGCAGATTAGGGGTTAATGTTTGAAGTTAGGTGTCGGCGATGTTAGGGAGGGCAGATTAGGGGTTAATACTATTTATTATAGGGTTAGTGAGGCGGATTAGGGGTTAATAACTTTATTATAATAGCGGTGCGGTCCGCTCGGCAGATTAGGGGTTAATAAATGTAGGCAGGTGGAGGCGACGTTGTGGGGGTAGATTAGGGGTTAATAAATATAATATAGGGGTCGGCGGTGTTAGGGACAGCAGATTAGGGGTACATAGGGATAATGTAAGTAGCAGCGGTTTACGGAGCGGCAGATTAGGGGTTAATAATAATATGCAGGGGTCAGCGATAGCGGGGGCGGCAGATTAGGGGTTAATAAGTGTAAGGTTAGGGGTGTTTAGACTCGGGGTACATGTTAGAGTGTTAGGTGCAGATGTAGGAAGTGTTTCCCCATAGGAAACAATGGGGCTGCGTTAGAAGCTGAACGCGGCTTTTTTGCAGGTGTTAGGTTTTTTTTTCAGCTCAAACAGCCCCATTGTTTCCTATGGGGGAATCGTGCACGAGCACGTTTTTTAAGCTGGCCGCTTCCGTAAGCAACTCTGGTATCGAGAGTTGCAGTTGCGTTAAATATGCTCTACGCTCCTTTTTTGGAGCCTAACGCAGCCATTCTGTGGACTCTCAATGCCAGAGTTATTTTAAAGGTGCGGCCAGAAAAAAGCCAGCGTTAGCTACGCGGGTCGTTACAGACAAAACTCTAAATCTAGCCGATAGTCAATGTCAGTACTGAGACAGCAATACATATCTCTGCAGACCTAGATGGGCTCATAGGACATGTTTATTGACAAGCCATTAGTGTATTGCTTTTCTGGAGATGACTAACTATGTGCTTAACATTTTGTTGGCGTTAAACACAGTTTTGGGTAAACAATAGCAATATTAAAAGTAGCAGCATGCAAGCTTATCAACAACCTTTGCAGCCAGTGGAAGAAAATATAAAATGTAGATATTTTTTCCACTATATGAAAAAAATCTTGTGAACTCTGTTATTTTTGGTACAAATACATACAGTCACAGATGTTACATTTATTTTGTTCTGTAATATAAATATAATATGATGTTGCGCTCAAGGGAAAAAAATGGAATGTTGCAGATTATATGTAATCCAGGGGTCAACAAATGTGTTTAAAATTAGAAGGCAGTAAGAATATTTAGGATACACAATATATTAAATAAGAAGAGACATAACCATTATTGTCTATAGTTATGCAAAAGAATGACAAGGCAGCACTCAAAGGTCAGGGAAAATAAGTGGTTTTATTTTGCTTAATCCCTGTATTCCAGGGACATTGACTCACCCCAAAACATATACGTGCAATTAAAAAGAGGAATTAAACATTACCAGGTCTGGTATAAATAACAATTCTGACACATAGTAACTATACATATCCAGAAAGCACAACAGTGTAACAACACGCTTACTTAGTATAAATAAAACTATGTGTTTAATGTAATTGCAACAATGTTGCCATTAGATAATGAGAAACAAATGTCCCAGAATCGGAGCACTTAGTGTATATAACACGCTCCTTAATAATGGATTTATTGCCACAAGAAAGTTCCAGTGTTCCTGTGTAAACCAGCTGATAACAAATAAGCAGCCTCACCACAATTCGCGGTACATTCCTTTAGCCTGCTGAATATATTTCCACCATATCCGTTCCGAAAAGCTGGACTCAAGCAGCAGCAGATTCCGGTATATCCATGGCACAATGGACCTCCTCTTTATCAATGCACCTTTTCGATTGCAAGAAGGAAGCTTTTGGACACCAAGGCTGCTGTTGTATGCGCTGGTAAAACAAATTCACCGTGAACACGGTCACTCCATTAACCGCTACCAGGTAAGTTATTCCTCTACTTCAAAAGTTGCCGCTCTCATGAAACGTCAGGTATGACGCGTTTCGCCCCTCCCCTTTGTGGGCTGATCTCAGGGCTTCATCGGATGCTTGATAGTGGCTAGCACAGCCTTTATATACAATTCTAATGCTAATTGACATATTTACAGAACATCACAATACAGCAACTTTATTGAAAACATATTAAGACATGATTTGCGCACATACATTTCAATTCTTGTCTCTGCGCAAACAGAAAAGGGGTATGTGTTTTTGGAAATGGCAATCTAGCTCACACTAAGCACAGTGTAACATAGCTCCTGACACTTTGTCAATCTGGGAGAGGTTATGTAGTACAACCATTATGCTTTTCTATAGCCTGCCAGAATTAAATAAACCTTTTATAAAGATAGACCCCCCTATAGAAAGCCTGAGAAATTGATTTTTTCATTAAGACCTTTTGGAGCCAATGTATCTAATCGATAGATCCAGTGGGATTCATTTTGGAGTAGCATTGTATCTACATCACCTCCTTGGCGGTGCTGTTTGATATGTTGTATCCCTGTCACTTTCATAATTGTAAAATCTGAATTATGATACTTTTCAAAGTGCCTGGCCACTGGGCTGTCTTGCACCTTATTCTTGATATCATCCCTATGCTCCCTCACTCGGTCTTTCAGGTCACGTTTGGTTTTCCCTGTATAATAAAGGGGACATGAACAGTGCAAAAGGTAAATGACTCCTGTGCTATTACAGGTAATCCATTGCTTTATTTTGTATTGTCTACCTGTTGTGGTTTCAAATTTGCAGGATTTCTGAATAAACCTGCAATACACACAATGTCCACAAGGGCTACAGCCCTGCCATTTACCTCTTTCACTT
The DNA here is from genome assembly GCF_027579735.1 of Bombina bombina. NCBI lineage: Eukaryota > Metazoa > Chordata > Amphibia > Anura > Bombinatoridae > Bombina > Bombina bombina. Next base: position 4,364,560 of record NC_069506.1, on the reverse strand, counting down.
AGCCATGTAGATGTAGGTTTTTTCCTACTATATTCACTCTGTACCAGCTTATCCTTAAGGCTCAAGGCTCTACGTGCTGTTAAGAGTGGATAGTCTCCTACATATTCTTTTAGCTCAGCATCAATGGTTAACATATGCCAATATTTTTTCATTATGCACCTCAATTTACCCCAATGTGAATTGAACCTTGTAATCAATCGTACCTTATCAGCATCTTCCCTTGCTACACGTTTTTTATACAGCAAGTCATTTCTTGCACTATTTCTAGCTCGTGCCCATGCTTTTTTTACCTGTCTTTTCGAGTAACCTCTCTCTAAAAACCTTCGGGACATGTCTCTAGCTTGTTTTTCAAAATCATCGACATCAGAGCAGTTCCTCCTTAATCTGAGGAACTGGCCTACCGGTATCCCAGTTTTTAAACTTTCAGGATGATGGCTACTTGCATGTAAAAGACTATTTGTGGCCGTTGACTTTCAATGTACCCTGGTAATTAGACGTCTCCCTTCCTTATTAATGGATAAATCCAAAAATATAGCTTCATCTCGGCTGATTTCACTAGTGAGGAAAATGTTATATCCATTATCTGTATTTAAAATGCTCAAAAAGTTTTCCAAAAGATCCCTGCTACTTCTCCAGAGAAGCAGGATGTCATCCACAAAACGAAGCCAGAGTGCCACATGCGCCTCCACCAGGGATTCAAAGCATGAGAAAATTGGTGGAGGCACATGTGGCACTCTGGCTTCGTTTTGTGGATGACATCCTGCTTCTCTGGAGAGGTAGCAGGGATCTTTTGGAAAACTTTTTGAGCATTTTAAATACAGATAATGGATATAACATTTTCCTCACTAGTGAAATCAGCCGAGATGAAGCTATATTTTTGGATTTATCCATTAATAAGGAAGGGAGACGTCTAGTTACCAGGGTACATCGAAAGTCAACGTCCACAAATAGTCTCTTACATGCAAGTAGCCATCATCCTGAAAGTTTAAAAACTGGAATACCAGTGGGCCAGTTCCTCAGATTGAGGAGGAACTGTTCTGATGTAGATGATTTTGAGAATCAAGCAAGAGATATGTCCCGCAGGTTTTTAGAGAGAGGCTACTCAAAAAGACAGGTAAAAAAAGCATGGGCACGAGCTAGAAATAGTGCAAGAAATGACTTGCTATATAAAAAACGTGTAGCAAGGGAAGATGCTGATAAGGTACGATTGATTACAAGGTTCAATTCACATTGGGGTAAATTGGAGGTGCATAATGAAAAAATATTGGCATATGTTAACCATTGATGCTTAGCTAAAAGAATATGTAGGAGACTATCCACTCTTAACAGCACGTAGAGCCTTGAGCCTTAAGGATAAGCTGGTACAGAGTGAATATAGTAGGAAAAAACCTACATCTACATGGCTAAGTGATAGAGGTAAATGGCAGGGCTGTAGCCCTTGTGGACATTGTGTGTATTGCAGGTTTATTCAGAAAACCTGCAAATTTGAAACCACAACAGGTAGACAATACAAAATAAAGCAATGGATTACCTGTAATAGCACAGGAGTCATTTACCTTTTGCACTGTTCATGTCCCCTTTATTATATAGGGAAAACCAAACGTGACCTGAAAGACCGAGTGAGGGAGCATAGGGATGATATCAAGAATAAGGTGCAAGACAGCCCAGTGGCCAGGCACTTTGAACGGTATCACAACTCAGATTTTACAATTATGAAAGTGACAGGGATACAACACATCAAACAGAACCGCCGAGGAGGTGATGTAGATACAATGCTACTCCAAAATGAATCCCGCTGGATTTATCGATTAGATACTGTTACAAACTGCTATTTGTAACTGGCCCTTTAAATGGAAAATTGCCCTGCTTCCCTGGATTTTGGAGAAGCCTATTTGCCAGCCTCCTTCCACATGACTATGGCCCCTGGAAGATTGTGCCCCTGAGGACATATTGACTTTTATTGGGTGTGTATGGCCCTTTAAGAACCGTCTGGGGACATATTGTGACTTTGGTGAACAATGCCCCTTTAAGACTATGTCCCCAGACCTGTGAAATGACTTGTCCCTGGCTTTCTCCCACTTGGTTCAGTTTCATTGTGTGCCATTAAGTGCTATGTGACAGACCCTTCGGTCAGAACTACAGAGATAACTTTGTTCAGCTTCAAGAAGCATTCTAAATACAAGTTTGCTGGGATCAGCTCTAATTAAGTTTAGTGATAAACTTTCCCATTGTCTAATCAGACTTCTAGTAGTGATAAGGTGGACTGCATTGTTTTATTGTGTGTAAAATGTTATCTGCTGAAGTAATGTTGTGGCCTGTCAAAGGGAGTGTCTCTCTATCTAATATCAAATGTGTGATGGGGGATTTTATGCCTCCCCCTGAGAGTGTCCTTTTTTGCATGTAACCTCAATAAAAAGCAGGCTGTGTGCTCCAGCACATGAGACCTATTTTCTGTCCCTCTAACTTGCAGCTTTGGCTCATGTTTGTAGGGGACAGCTTCAGCTAATATCACTACAGGGATTGCTGACTATGGTGCTGATGATTCTTTGGTGAGCGCTAGGAGAATCCTTTTCTACGGTCCAACTTCCAGCCAGCCTGGAGGCAACCGTAACATTTGCCGGCAGCGGTGGGATCGCGTCCTAGCGCAAGGAGCAGCACCACAACAGCACTGGTATCGTAGGAAAGTTATTGAGGGCAACGCTAGCCACTGCGCAGCGTCCCTACCTACAGCAGCATGGAGCTGACAAGATACTGGTCAGAACCCTGTGAAGAGCACCTCAACCTGATCCGTCGCTATGAGGGCGCGGATTTCGTTCCAGAGGTAAAGAGGCGGCTAGTCCGATATGGTCCAGACCCTGCACAGGAGGTAGTCAGTCGCCTCATCCGGGAATTGGCTACTGAGAACGAAGCGACACGAGCCTTTGAGCGCCAACTGTGGAGTTTGAGGGTATGGACACCTGGTCTCTCTCCCCAGCCGCAGCATGTTCCACAGGGAGAGGAGAGCAGCGACCTCCCTCCCCAGCGGCAGTATACTGTGCAGAGGGAAGAGACAACCGGTCTCCTTCCCCAACCCCAACCAGAGATACTAGAGGCAGCAGGCCTCATAGACTGGTCCTGGGAGGACCCCCAGCAGGCAGGTGGAGATGGGACCGCAGTCTCTCTACCGGCCCTACAGGGATGCTGGGCAGGCAGCCCAGATCCCCAGCGACAGACCCAGCTACAGGGAGGGGAGAGCATCGACCTCCCTCCCCAGCCGGAGTGTGCCTTCCAGGGAGAGGAGACAACCGGTCTCTCTCCCCAGCCGCAGTATGTTCCACAGGAAGCGGAGAGCATCGACCTCCCTTCCCAACGGCCGCCGGAGTATCAGGAGGAGGAGGTAAGCCAATCTCCCCCTCCCCAGCTAACTCCTAACTTGGGCCCAGGGTTAACAGTGGAGATGTTAACCCCCACTGACCCCCACGTTCCCTTTGCCACCGGGCAGGACTATGCCCCAATTCCCCCAGCAGAAGAGCTGGCATCAGGACAGAGCGCTGCTGGCCTCTGCCCTACAGACCTTGTCCTTGTTACAGGACTGGCCTGCAAACCCCTCACCCCAGCAGAAGCGCTGGCACCAGGGCAGAGTGCCGCTGGCCTCTGCCCCCCAAGTACCATCAGCTATTTGCCCAGCTGCGCCAGGAAGGCCGAGGATGCTACACTTTCATCCTACAACCTGGAACTTACAGGCCAGTACTACGTATTGTGGGGGGGCTACTTTGCTGCTAACGATTATTTGTGGGTGGGTTGCGAGACTAACTTAGGCACTGACCGGCAGAAGGTCAGGTGCCTGGTTAGTCTCCCTCCAAAAGGGGAGATATGTTACAAACTGCTATTTGTAACTGGCCCTTTAAATGGAAAATTGCCCTGCTTCCCTGGATTTTGGAGAAGCCTATTTGCCAGCCTCCTTCCACATGACTATGGCCCCTGGAAGATTGTGCCCCTGAGGACATATTGACTTTTATTGGGTGTGTATGGCCCTTTAAGAACCGTCTGGGGACATATTGTGACTTTGGTGAACAATGCCCCTTTAAGACTATGTCCCCAGACCTGTGAAATGACTTGTCCCTGGCTTTCTCCCACTTGGTTCAGTTTCATTGTGTGCCATTAAGTGCTATGTGACAGACCCTTCGGTCAGAACTACAGAGATAACTTTGTTCAGCTTCAAGAAGCATTCTAAATACAAGTTTGCTGGGATCAGCTCTAATTAAGTTTAGTGATAAACTTTCCCATTGTCTAATCAGACTTCTAGTAGTGATAAGGTGGACTGCATTGTTTTATTGTGTGTAAAATGTTATCTGCTGAAGTAATGTTGTGGCCTGTCAAAGGGAGTGTCTCTCTATCTAATATCAAATGTGTGATGGGGGATTTTATGCCTCCCCCTGAGAGTGTCCTTTTTTGCATGTAACCTCAATAAAAAGCAGGCTGTGTGCTCCAGCACATGAGACCTATTTTCTGTCCCTCTAACTTGCAGCTTTGACTCATGTTTGTAAGGGACAGCTTCAGCTAATATCACTACAGGGATTGCTGACTATGGTGCTGATGATTCTTTGGTGAGCGCTAGGAGCATCCTTTTCTACGGTCCAACTTCCAGCCAGCCTGGAGGCAACCGTAACAGATACACTGGCTCCAAAAGGTCTTAATGAAAAAATCGATTTCTCAGGCTTTCTATAGGGGGGTCTATCTTTATAAAAGGTTTATTTATTTAATTCTGGCAGGCTATAGAAAAGCATAATGGTTGTACTACATAACCTCTCCCAGATTGACAAAGTGTCAGGAGCTATGTTACACTGTGCTTAGTGTGAGCTAGATTGCCATTTCCAAAAACACATACCCCTTTTCTGTTTGCGCAGAGACAAGAATTGAAATGTATGTGCGCAAATCATGTCTCAATATGTTTTCAATAAAGTTGCTGTATTGTGATGTTCTGTAAATATGTCAATTAGCATTAGAATTGTATATAAAGGCTGTGCTAGCCACTATCAAGCATCCGATGAAGCCCTGAGATCAGCCCACAAAGGGGAGGGGCGAAACGCGTCATGCCTGTAGTTTCATGATAGCAGCAACTTTTGAAGTAGAGGAATAACTTACCTGGTAGCGGTTAATGGAGTGACTGTGTTCACGGTGAATTTGTTTTACCAGCGCATACAACAGCAGCCTTGGTGTCCAAAAGCTTCCTTCTTGCAATCGAAAAGGTGCAGTGATAAAGAGGAGGTCCATTGTGCCATGGATATACCGGAATCCGCTGCTGCTTGAGTCCAGCTTTTCGGAACGGATATGGTGGAAATATATTCAGCAGGCTAAAGGAATGTACCGCGAATTGTGGTGAGGCTGCTTATTTGTTATCAGCTGGTTTACACAGGAACACTGGAACTTTCTTGTGGCAATAAATCCATTATTAAGGAGCGTGTTATATACACTAAGTGCTCCGATTCTGGGACATTTGTTTCTCATTATCTAATGACAACATTGTTGCAATTACATTTAACACATAGTTTTATTTATACTAAGTAAGCATGTTGTTACACTGTTGTGCTTTCTGGATATGTATAGTTACTATGTGTCAGAATTGTTATTTATACCAGGCATGGTAATGTTTAATTCCTCTTTTTAATTGCACTTATATGTTTTGGGGTGATTCAATGTCCATGGGATACAGGGATTAAGCAAAATAAAACCACTTATTTTCCCTGACCTTTGAGTGCCGCCTTGTCATTCTTTTGCATAACTATAGACAATAATGGTTATGTCTCTTCTTATTTAATATATTGTGTATATTGCTTTATGACTGCAGGCACCTGGTCTTTACATTTATATCAACTGTAGAGTGCACACATTCCTTAATTTAACATAAGAATATTTAGGAGCTCTACTTTTAAGACCCAGACAGTGGTATTTGTATATAGATCTATAGTAAATAATCCAGAAAATTCAGGGGTAAAAATCAATTTAACACAAACATACCACACCCACTTGATAAAAGAACAGATGAACAATTTTTAATGTGATGTGTATGTGTATACTGTATGTATATATACACAAATATGTCATGTGAGTGGTTTACACACATACACATTTTTATTTTGCTAGTTAACCTTTAGTAAGCAAGCTCTTCATTTATAGCAACAGTCTTACAGTCTACAAACATCGTTGTGTGCTAAAGGCTGTCAGTCACAATCGGCACCTATAATAAAGAGCAGAGCAGCTAGTCCCACATAACCTCCTCACTTCCAAGGCCTTTATAGAACAAAAACATACATCCCGAAGCAAAATTAAACCCCCTGGCTATAAAAAAGGAATACAGCACATAACAAGTGCATACACTGCAATCCTCTCTGGTAGCCAAGGGGTTAAAGTGTGCTCTTCTTGTTATGTTGTCAGTCTAGGCAGCATTAGAAGTCTTATACAGTCCTAACCTGTCCTGAAGCCTTCATTCCTTTAACAAAAAGTGTCTGCACCACAGTTATCAGCATGGAGCTTGGCTGTGTGAGGGAAGCAACAGAAGTATATAAAATAAAAGTGAAACTAACAGTAAACATGCCTGGCGAAAATGGGAGGGGTTTAGTTTTAATCTTTGCCCCTCTCTCCTTCATGGCTCCCTGGACTGCTGTAACATATTCCCAATGAATCACTCTACTCTGTAAGCAGCTGGCAGCACAATTCTTACTAAAATTAATGCCCTCAGAAAAAAAGATACACTGACAGGCAGGCGTCCCTCACTGCAATGCGCCTGTAGACACATGCCTACTGTGCCTAATGGGAAATCCGGCCCTGAGACTGGGACTCTCTTCCCCGCTCCATTAGACTGGGAGTCTCTTTCCCGCTCCAACAGACTGCGACTCTCTACACCATTCCTTCACACTGGGACTCTCTACCCCACTCCATCAGACTTGGACTCTCTACCCGCTCCTTCAGACTGGGACTTTCTACCCCGCTCCTTCAGACTGGGACTTTCTACCCTGTTCCTTCACACTGCAACTCTCTACCCGCTCCATCAAACTAGGACTTTCTACCCCGCTCCTTCAGACTGGGACTCTCTATCCCACTCCTTCAGACTGGGACTCTCTATCCTGCTCCAACAGATTGCGACTCTTTACCCCACTCTTTCAGACTGAGACTTTCTACCCCGCTCCTTCAGACTGGGACTCTCTATCCCACTCCTTCAGACTGGGACTCTCTATCCTGCTCCAACAGATTGCGACTCTCTACCCCACTCTTTCAGACTGAGACTCTCTACCCCGCTCCTTCAGACTGGGATTCTCTACCCCGCTCCATCAGACTGGGACTCTCTGCCCCACTCCATCAGACTCTGACTCTCTACCCCACTCCATCAGAATGGGACTCTCTACCCCGCTCCATCAGACTGGGACTCTTTACCCGCTACTTCAGACTGTAACTCTCTCCCCCCTCCTTCAGACTGGGACTCTCTATCCTGCTTCACCAGACTGGGACTCTCTACCCCGCTCCATCAGACTGGGACTTTCTACCCCGCTCCTTCAGACTGCATCTCTTTACCCGCTACTTCAGACTGTAACTCTCTACCCCGCTCCAACAGACTACGGGTCTCTACCCTACCTCCTTCAGACTGGGACTCTCTACCCCACCCCATCAGACTGGGACTTTCTACCTGCTCCTTCAGACTGGGACTTTCTACCTGCTCTATCAGACTGGGACTTTCTACCCCGCTCCTTCAGACTGCAACTTTCTATTCTGCTCCTTCAGACTGGGATTCTCTATCCAGCTCCACCAGACTGGGACTCTCTACCCCGCTCCATCAGACTGGGTCTCTCTATCCCGTTACTTCAGACTGCAACTCTCTACCCAACTCCATCAGACTGGGACTTTCTACCCCGCTCCTTCAGACTGCAACTCTCTACCCCGCTCCTTCAGACTGGGACTCTCTATCCCGATCATTCAGACTGCAACTCTCTACCCCACTCCATCAGACTGGGACTGTCTACCCTGCTCCACCAGACTGGGACTCTCTATCCCGCTCCTTCAGACTGGGACTCTCTATCCTGCTCCACCAGACTGCAACTCTCTACCCCTCTCCATCAGACTGCGACTCTCTACCCCGCTCCATCAGATTGGGACTTTCTACCCCGCTCCTTCAGACTGCATCTCTTTACCCGCTACTTCAGACTGTAACTCTCTACCCCGCTCCAACAGACTGCGACTCTCTACTCTACTCCTTCAGACTGGGGCTCTCTACCCCACCCCATCAGACTGGGACTTTGTACCTTCTCCTTCAGACTGGGACTTTCTACCTGATCCTTCAGACTGGGACTCTCTACCCCGCTCCATCAGACTGGGACTCTCTGACCCGCTCCATCAGACTGGGACTCTCTGACCCGCTCCATCAGACTGGGACTCTCTGACCCGCTCCATCAGACTGGGACTCACTACCCCGCTCCTTCTGACAGGGACTCACTACCCCGCTCCATTAGACTGGGACTCCTTTCCCCGCTCCAACAGACTGCGGCTCTCTACACCATTCCTTCAGACTGGGACTCTCTACCCCACTCCATCAGACTGGGACTCTCTACCTGCTCCTTCAGACTTGGACTTTCTACCCTGCTCCTTCAGACTGGGACTCTCTATCCCACTCCTTCAGACTGGGACTCGCTATCCCGCTCCAACATACTGCAACTCTTTACCCCACTCCTTCAGACTGAAACTCTCTACCTTGCTCCTTCAGACTGGGACTCTATCCCACTCCTTCAAACTAGGACTCTCTATCCCACTCCATCAGAATGGGAATCTCTACCCCACTCCTTCAGACTGGGACTCTCTACCCTGCTTCAACAGACAGGGACTCTCTACCCCACTCTTTCAGACTGGGACTCTCTACCCTGCTCCATCAGACTGGGACTCCCTATCCTGCTCCTTCAGACTTGGACTTTCTACCCCGCTCCTTCAGACTTGGACTTTCTACCCTTTTCCTTCAGACTGGGACTCTCTATCCCACTCCTTCAGACTGGGACTCGCTATCCCACTCCAACAGACTGCAACTCTTTACCCCACTCCTTCAGACTGAGACTCTCTACCTTACTCCTTCAGACTGGGACTCTCTATCCCACTCCTTCAGACTGGGACTCTCTATCCCGCTCCATCAGAATGGGACTCTCTACCCCACTCCTTCAGACTGGGACTCTCTATCCTGCTCCAACAGACAGGGACTCTCTACCCCACTCTTTCAGACTGGGACTCTCTACCCTGCTCCATCAGACTGGGACTCTCTACCCCGCTCCAACAGACTGGGACTCTCTACCCCGCTCCTTCAGACTTGGACTTTCTACCCTGCTCCTTCAGACTGGGGCTCTCTATCCCACTCCTTCAGATTGGAACTCGCTATCCCGCTCCAACAGACTGCAACTCTTTACCCCACTCCTTCAGACTGGGACTCTCTACCCCGGTCCATCAGTCTGTCTGGGACTCTCTACCCCACTCCATCAGACTGGGACTCTCTACCTTGCTCCTTCAGACTGGGACTCTCTATACCACTCCTTCAAACTGGAACTCTCTATCCCGCTCCATCAGAATGGGACTCTCTACCCCACACCTTCAGACTGGGACTCTCTATCCCGCTCCAACAGACAGGGACTCTCTACCCCACTCTTTCAGACTGGGATTCTCTACCCTGCTCCATCAGACTGGGACTCTCTACCCCGCTCCTTCAGACTGGGACTCTCTATCCTGCTCCAACAGACAGGGACTCTCTACCCCACTCTTTCAGACTGGGACTCTCTACCCTGCTCCATCAGACTGGGACTCCCTATCCTGCTCCTTCAGACTTGGACTTTCTACCCCGCTCCTTCAGACTTGGACTTTCTACCCTTTTCCTTCAGACTGGGACTCTCTATCCCACTCCTTCAGACTGGGACTCGCTATCCCACTCCAACAGACTGCAACTCTTTACCCCACTCCTTCAGACTGAGACTCTCTACCTTACTCCTTCAGACTGGGACTCTCTATCCCACTCCTTCAAACTGGGACTCTCTATCCCGCTCCATCAGAATGGGACTCTCTACCCCACTCCTTCAGACTGGGACTCTCTATCCTGCTCCAACAGACAGGGACTCTCTACCCCACTCTTTCAGACTGGGACTCTCTACCCTGCTCCATCAGACTGGGACTCTCTACCCCGCTCCAACAGACTGGGACTCTCTACCCCGCTCCTTCAGACTTGGACTTTCTACCCTGCTCCTTCAGACTGGGGCTCTCTATCCCACTCCTTCAGATTGGAACTCGCTATCCCGCTCCAACAGACTGCAACTCTTTACCCCACTCCTTCAGACTGGGACTCTCTACCCCGGTCCATCAGTCTGTCTGGGACTCTCTACCCCACTCCATCAGACTGGGACTCTCTACCTTGCTCCTTCAGACTGGGACTCTCTATACCACTCCTTCAAACTGGAACTCTCTATCCCGCTCCATCAGAATGGGACTCTCTACCCCACACCTTCAGACTGGGACTCTCTATCCCGCTCCAACAGACAGGGACTCTCTACCCCACTCTTTCAGACTGGGATTCTCTACCCTGCTCCATCAGACTGGGACTCTCTACCCCGCTCCAACAGACTGCGACTCTCTACCCCACTCCTTCAGACTGCAACTCTCTACCCCGCTCCTTCAGACTGGGACTCTCTACCCCGGTCCATCAGTCTGTCTGGGACTCTCTACCCCATTCCATCAGACTGGGACTCTCTACCCCGCTCCTTCAGACTGCAACTCTTTACCCCACAATGTCAGACTGCAACTCTCAACCTGGCTACATCAGACTGCCCCATTACATCAGAGTGCAACTCTCTACCCCACTACATCAGACTGCAATGCTATACCCCACACCATCAGATTGGGACTCTATACCCTGCTATATCACACTGAAACTCTCTACAATGCTACATCAGACTGCATGTGTGTGTATAAGTGCTGCTTGATTGTACTTCTGCCCATAATAGCCTCCATGTCAATGTTTGTTTTATCAGTGAGTATATTCTGATAATAAATATATAAATATATATATAAAATAAAAAAAATTGGGGTGCAGCAGTGGCGCTCTGTTAGCAGAGGTAAAAATTGTCTCTCTTTGGCACTTTCAAATGTTGGGAGGTATGTAATATGTACATATATATATTAATGTTTTTATATGTGTATACAGTATATGACTATAAATACATATAAACACATTTAAATACATTATTATATATGTACACATATGTAGACATATATATACTGTGTATATATATATATATATATATATATATATATATACACACACACATACATATAAATAGATCTTTAGACATGTATATATACAGTATATGTATATGTCTCTATGTTATTCTAACACCTGAGATCTCATATCTTTCAGTCCTTATAACGTTTGTGTGCAATATTTTTTATAAATCATTTTCATTAAACAAGTGTACTTTGTAATGTATTTTTAAGTGTTTTGTGTAACTTTTTAGTTTCGGAAAACAGTTAACCCCAGCTCTGAGATTGCGGTATAAGGATTGAAGTATAAGGGTGATTGTGCCAGCACAATAACAATGTTGCTTCACTTGTAATAATAGTGCAATGAAAAAGGCTCAGAAAAACACAATTGTGCTAGTGTAAGATCATTTGCTCCTCACTTGTAATCTAGTGCTAAACAAACTAATAGTGAATTTACTATCATGTAAAAACATTGAAAAAAGGCTAATTGTACAGAAAAACATTGTCAGGGAAAAGACAAGAAATAACGGAGACAATAAATACTGCTCAACTCAAGCCAAAGTGTTTTTTCAGACGTTCCAGAAGTGTTGAATGGCCGACATTAAAGACCAAGGGTATATGTATTAATGTGCGAGCGGACATGAGACGATGTAGAGTATCATGTCCGCTGCACATCAATAAATGTGAACTGGGGGGAAATTGTAAACTGCTGGTGCAATGCCGTCCCCTGCAGATTCACGGCCTATCAGCCCTTAGCAGGCGGTGTCAATCAACTTGATGGTATTCGATCGGGTTGATTTCTGTCCGCCGCCTCCGCCTCAGAGCAGGTGGACAAGCTGCTTCATAACTTCTGATTCCGGCAAGCCTGAAGGCTCACTGGAAACAAGGGGCATCAAGTTCCGTACGGAGGATGATAAATCGGCCCCTATGGGTGGTCAACACATTTTTATTTGTAAACCTAAATGGATAATAAATCTGCTACTATAGTTTAAATAGTTTAGAATTGAAAAAACTCCAATGAGATCTCACGCAAGGCAGTGAGCGCAATAAGGGTCCATGAATATTAGCATTGTAGCAAGTGGCTGGTGTGCTTGTCATACAAAGAGCAGAAGAATACATGAGCACTTCATTTTAGTTGTGTTTGTTTTTCTGAGCTTTTAATATTATTTTCCTTAAGACTTTCAATCCCCCATAAAATAACACACGCAGGTGCACTTGCTGCCTTGCAAACATTAAACATTTACAGGAACTAATATGTGCTGGAACGAGTTCTGACGCTGCTGGGACTTGTATTCAGGCACTGCCCTGTTTGCCATAGTTCTGTTTCCATCTATCGTTCTATTTTACCCTTTGAAAATACTTTTACTAACAATGAAAGTTCTGAATACCAGTGGCCTTCAGATTGCACCTGCTGCGGATTGTCTGGGTATTGTGCACTAGATACTTTTGCAAATAAAAACTCGCTTTACAGCAGAGGTTTGTATTCAAGGTTTTAATTCTAGCAAGTGAGACAGAAGTCCCTGGAAACAGTGTTTGTATAGCATTGTAGTAACACACCGCTCAGTTTATCATTTGCCAGAGGAAGTTAGAGGTCATCAAATAAAAACACAGAAACCAAATTACTATTGTAAGAGATATTACACAAAACTGAATTATACACAACATGCTTAAAAATTACAATTTGTATTATTTACTTTGCTAAATAATGTTTACTGCCTGAACTGAGACAAGTCTACATAATGCAGGATCAGATTAATCACTTACTACACTGTAATTGCTTGGTCAGTATGGGGGCCAACGTTAATCATACTTCTGAGGATTCTCAAGGGCTATTGTTGAAGGCTGAAAATTTTTATAACAACATAACAGTCTTATATAAAACAATTATGTCTAGATTACAAGTGGTGCTAAAAAAATATTAGCTCTATTAAAGGATTACTTTCTGTTATAATTTTTAAGCTAAACAACTAATAAACATATTAAAGTTAATAAACATTAATTAAAACCTACTGACCTATATTTTCTCCAAAACGAAATTTCATAACGTTCTAAAAGTTATATCTTTTATTCGCCGATGATGTCACGTTATCCTGCCCACTATTTACAGCACTGCATGTTCAAAATACTTAAACCAATAACTTTGTGTTTAAAGCGCCATTTTGAAACCTAGGTATTGTAAACGGATTGGTACAGAGCAAAGGATACCCACGGGTTTGGAAAACAATTAAATTTGCAGACAAGATTTCTGATATACGGTAGAGATATGTTAATGAATTGCTATTGATAAAAAGCGTATTTGGGGTAGTTAGTTAGTAACAGGCATAGAAAATATTTACTTACAGTGGCCCTTTAAGGTTAACACTGCTCAGTTTAAATCAATAGTGCTCTTATTCTTGCACACATATTACAAGATGTGCAGACTATAACCAGGAGGTGCCGACTATAACCAGGAGGTGCAGACAATAACCAGGAGGTGCAGACAGTAACCAGGAGGTGCAGACTATAACCAAGAGGCAGTGACTATAACCAGGAGGTGCAAACTATAACCAGGAGATACAGACTATAACCAGGAGGTACAGACTATAACCAGGAGGAACAGACTATAACCAGGAGGAACAGACTATAACCAGGAGGAACAGACTATAACCAGGAGATACAGACTTTAACCAGGAGGTTCAGAATATAACCAGGAGGTGCCGACTATAAAAACAGGAGGTGCCGACTATAAACAGGAGGTACAAACTATAACCAGAAGGTAGAGACTATAACCAGAAGGTAGAGACTATAACCAGAAGGTAGAGACTATAACCAGGAGGTACACACTATAACCAGGAGGTACACACTATAACCAGGAGATAAAGACTATAACCAGGAGGTACAGACTATAACCAGGAGGTGCAGACTATAACCATGAGATAAATGAGATAAAGACTATAACCAGGAGGTACAGACTATAACCAGAAAAACAGACTATAACCAGGAGATAGTGACTAAAACCAGGAGGTAGTGACTAAAACTAGGAGGTACAGTCTATAACAAGGAGGTACAGACCATAACCAGGAGGTGCAGACCATAACCAGGAGGTACAGACTATAACCAGGAGGTGCAGACCATAACCAGGAGATACAGACTATAACTAGGAGGTACAGACTATAACCAGGAGGTACAGACTATAACCAGGAGGTGCAGACCATAACCAGGAGATACAGACTATAACCAGGAGGTACAGACTATAACCAGGAGGTACAGACTATAACCAGGAGGTGCAGACCATAACCAGGAGGTTCAGACTATAACCAGGATGTCCAGACTATAACCAGGAGGTCCAGACTATAACCAGGAGGTACAGACTATAACCAGGGGGTTGCCCTGCTTTTTATTGTCTCTTTAAAATGTACTACAGCCTTTTGCTTTTTGTAGAAATAAAAATGCATTTGTCCCTTTTGACCAGTGTTTCTCAACTTCAGTCCTCGGACCCTTAACAGGCCAGATATTCATTATATCCTAACTAGAGCACATGTGAAATAATCAGCTGATCAGTAACCATAGTTACTAACCTGTTTTAACCCATCAGCTGATTATTTCACCTGTGCTCTAGTTAAGATATAACGAAACTCTGGCCTGTTAAGGGTCTGAGGACTGGAGATGAGAAACACTGATTTTGACCAATAGAGTTGCAGGGGTTATCCTTAATTAATTAGTAATTAATAAATAGGTTAACAACATTTTTGCTACTCACAACTTAAATATAAAAATACTTATTATTTATTGATTAGTTGGAATGCTCCTATACCTTTGTAAAGTTCTATGCTGACAGATGTGCAGGAATTTTGTATCTGCATGATGGAGAAGTCTGCACCAGTCTGTTTGTGTAAAACACACACTTATTTGTACCTTTACAATGAGCATTGTTATTCATATTGTGTCTTTTTCCCCAGAATGTATCTCCTGCAGGTGGCAGATTATCTGCTAAAATCATATGCAAAATCCCTACGGCAGATGTTCTGCTCAGTCGTCTATCAAAAGAAAGTGCGTCCCATCTACCTATCCTTGTGTTTTGTGTGTATATGGGACAATTCTTGGGAAAACTGTTCACAATACGCTTCTTCCGTTTTGTATTTCAATAAACATGTCAACAACGCTACAGAATCATATTCACAACAAAAGTTATTTTAATATTGTGTTTAACTATTTATTTAGGAAAATGTGAAATGTCAATATGACAAATAAGAGTGTTTTCTATTAGTGAATACAAGAGGCTTTCAGGGCTATACTTTCCATGGATCAAAAGAACAAATTCACTAAATAGTTCATCTGAATAAAGATTAAGCTAAACTAACAATTTGCCTTTTAGTCATTTGAGGCGCTTAAAGTCATTTAAATGTTTGAGGAAGACAAAGTGTATCAAGATAGGACAAGCTTTTAATAACAGAAGGATAGGGAAATGACATAGTTTTGTGTCTTTGAAGCTGGATGGTTATACCTGACAACAGTTTTAATGAGCGTTGTTAGTAGTATATTTAATTAGCAGTTTTTTCATTGTTTTAAATAACCAGCCATATAGTTTATTGCAGGTATATGACATTACTTTATACAGGCATGTGACATTACTTTATGAACGTGTATGACATTACTTTATACAGGCATGTGACATTACTTTATGTAGGTGTATGACATTACTTTATACAGGTGTATGACATGACATTACTTTATACAGATGTATGACATTACTTTATACAGATGTATGACATTACTTTATACAGGTGTATGACATTACTTTATACAGATGTATGACATTACTTTATACAGGTGTATGACATTACTTTATACAGGTGTATGACATTACTTTATACAGGTGTATGACATTACTTTATACAGGTGTATGACATTACTTTATACAGGCATGTGACATTACTTTATGTAGGTGTATGACATTACTTTATACAGGCATGTGACATTACTTTATGTAGGTGTATGACATTACTTTATAAAGGCATGTGACATTACTTTATGTAGGTGTATGACATTACTTTATACAGGCATGTGACATTACTTTATACAGGTGTATGACATTACTTTATACAGGCATGTGACATTACTTTATACAGGTGTATGACATTACTTTATACAGGTGTATGACATTACTTTATACAGGTGTATGACATTACTTTATACAGGCATGTGACATTACTTTATGTAGGTGTATGACATTACTTTATACAGGTGTATGACATTACTTTATACAGGCATGTGACATTACTTTATGTACGTGTATGACATTACTTTATAAAGGCATGTGACATTACTTTATGTAGGTGTATGACATTACTTTATACAGGCATGTGACATTACTTTATGTAGGTGTATGACATTACTTTATACAGGTGTATGACATTACTTTATACAGGCATGTGACATTACTTTATGTACATGTATGACATTACTTTATAAAGGCATGTGACATTACTTTATGTACGTGTATGACATTACTTTATACAGGCATGTGACATTACTTTATGTAGGTGTATGACATTACTTTATACAGGTGTATGACATTACTTTATACAGGTGTATGACATTACTTTATACAGGCATGTGACATTACTTTATACAGGTGTATGACATTACTTTATACAGGCATGTGACATTACTTTATACAGGTGTATGACATTACTTTATATAGGTATATGACATTACATTATGCAGGTGTATGACATTGCTTTATACAGGTGTAAGACATTACTTTATACAGCTGTGTGTGCCATTACTCTATACAGGTGTATGACATTACTTTATACAGGTGTATGACATTACTCTATACAGGTGTATGACATTACTTTATACAGGTATATGACATTACTCTATACAGGTGTATGACATTACTTTATACAGGTGTAAGACATTACTTTATACAGCTGTGTGTGCCATTACTCTATACAGGTGTATGACATTACTTTATACAGGTATATGACATTACTTTATACATGTGTATGACATTACTTTATACAGGTGTATGACATTACTTTATACAGGTGTATGACATTACTTTATACAGGTATATGACATTACTTTATACATGTGTATGACATTACTTTATACAGGTGTATGACATTACTTTATACAGGTGTATGACATTACTTTTTACAGGCATGTGACATTACTTTATACAGGTGTAAGACATTACTTTATACAGGTGTATGACATTACTTTATACAGGTGTATGACATTACTTTATACAGGTATATGACATTACTTTATACATGTGTATGACATTACTTTATACAGGTGTATGACATTACTTTATACAGGTATATGACATTACTTTATACATGTGTATGACATTACTTTATACAGGTGTATGACATTACTTTATACAGGTGTATGACATTACTTTTTACAGGCATGTGACATTACTTTATACAGGTGTAAGACATTACTTTATACAGGTGTATGACATTACTTTATACAGGTGTATGACATTACTTTATACAGGTATATGACATTACTTTATACATGTGTATGACATTACTTTATACAGGTATATGACATTACTTTATACAGGTATATGACATTACTTTATACAGGTGTATGACATTACTTTATACAGGCGGATGACATTACTTTATACAGGTGTATGACATTACTTTATACAGGCGGATGACATTACTTTATACAGGTGTATGACATTACTTTATACAGGTGTATGACATTACTTTATACAGTCATGTGACATTACTTTATACAGGTGTATGACATTACTTTATACAGGTGTATGACATTACTTTATACAGGTGTATGCCATTACTTTATACAGGTGTATGACATTACTTTATACAGGTGTATGACATTACTTTATACAGGGGTATGACATTACTTTATACAGGTGTATGACATTACTTTATACATGTGTATGACATTACTTTATACAGGTGTATGACATTACTTTATACAGGTGTATGACATTACTTTATGTAGGTGTATGACATTACTTTATACAGGTATATGACATTACTTTATACAGGTATATGACATTACTTTATACAGGTGTATGACATTACTTTATACAGGCGGATGACATTACTTTATACAGGTGTATGACATTACTTTATACAGGCGGATGACATTACTTTATACAGGTGTATGACATTACTTTATACAGGTGTATGACATTACTTTATACAGGTGTATGACATTACTTTATACAGGGGTATGACATTACTTTATACAGGTGTATGACATTACTTTATACAGGTGTATGACATTACTTTATACAGGGGTATGACATTACTTTATACAGGTGTATGACATTACTTTATACAGGTGTATGACATTACTTTATACAGGTGTATGACATTACTTTATACAGGGGTATGACATTACTTTATACAGGTGTATGACATTACTTTATACAGGTGTATGACATTACTTTATACAGGGGTATGACATTACTTTATACAGGTGTATGACATTACTTTATACAGGCGGATGACATTACTTTATACAGGTGTATGACATTACTTTATACAGGCAGATGACATTACTTTATGCAGGTGTAAGACATTACTTTATACAGTTGTAAGACATTACTTTATGCAGGTATATGACATTACTTTATACAGGTGTATGACATTACTTTATACAGGTGTATGACATTACTTTATACAGGTATATGACATTACTTTATACAGGTGTATGACATTACTTTATACAGGTGTATGACATTACTTTATACAGGCGGATGACATTACTTTATACAGGCAGATGACATTACTTTATACAGGCGGATGACATTACTTTATACAGGTATATGACATTACTTTATACAGGTATATGACATTACTTTATACAGGTGTATGACATTACTTTATACAGGTGTATGACATTACTTTATGTAGGTATATGACATTACTTTATACAGGTATATGACATTACTTTATACAGGTATATGACATTACTTTATACAGGTGTATGACATTACTTTATACAGGTGTTTGACATTACTTTATACAGGTGTATGACATGACATTACTTTATACAGGTGTATGACATTACTTTATACAGGTGTATGACATTACTTTATACAGGTGTATGACATTACTTTATACAGGTGTATGACATGACATTACTTTATACAGGTGTATGACATTACTTTATACAGGTGTAAGACATTACTTTATACATGTGTATGCCATTACTTTATACAGGTGTATGACATTACTTTATACAGGTGTATGACATTACTTTATACAGGTGTATGACATTACTTTATACAGGTGTAAGACATTACTTTATGCAGGTATATGACATTACTTTATACAGGTGTATGACATTACTTTATACAGATATGTGACATTACTTTATACAGGTGTATGACATTACTTTATGTAGGTGTATGACATTACTTTAAACAAGTGTATGACATTACTTTATACAGGTGTAAGACATTACTTTATGCAGGTATATGAAATTACTTTATACAGGTGTGTGCCATTACTTTATACAGATATGTGACATTACTTTATACAGGTGTATGACATTACTTTATACAGGTGTATGACATTACTTTATACAGGTGTATGACATTACTTTATACAAATATGTGACATTACTTTATACAGGTGTATGACATTACTTTATACAAATATGTGACATTACTTTATACAGGTGTATGACATTACTTTATACAAATATGTGACATTACTTTATACAGGTGTATGACATTACTTTATACAAATATGTGACATTACTTTATACAGGTGTATGACATTACTTTATACAGATATGTGACATTACTTTATACAGGTTTAAGACATTACTTTATGTAGGTGTATGACATTACTTTAAACAAGTGTATAACATTACTTTATACAGGCATGTGACATTACTTTATACAGGTGTATGACATTACTTTATACAGGTGTAAGACATTACTTTATACAGGTGTATGACATTACTTTATACAGGTGTGTGACATTACTTTATACAGGTGTAAGACATTACTTTATACAGATATGTGACATTACTTTATACAGGTGTGTGACATTACTTTATACAGGTGTATGACATTACTTTATACAGGTGTATGACATTACTTTATACAGGTGTATGACATTACTTTATACAGATGTATGACATTACTTTATACAGGTGTATGACATTACTTTATACAGGTGTATGACATTACTTTATACAGGTGTATGACATTACTTTATACAGGTGTGTGATATTTCTTTTTACAGGTGTATGACATTACTTTTTACAGGCATGTGACATTACTTTATACAGGTGTAAGACATTACTTTATACAGGTGTAAGACATTACTTTATACATGTGTATGACATTACTTTATACAGGTGTGTGACATTACTTTATACAGGTGTAAGACATTACTTTATACAGGTGTATGACATTACTTTATACAGGTGTAAGACATTACTTTATACAGGCATGTGACATTACTTTATACAGGTGTAAGACATTACTTTATACAGGTGTAAGACATTACTTTATACAGGTGTATGACATTACTTTATACAGGTGTGTGATATTTCTTTTTACAGGTGTATGACATTACTTTTTACAGGCATGTGACATTACTTTATACAGGTGTAAGACATTACTTTATACAGGTGTAAGACATTACTTTATACATGTGTATGACATTACTTTATACAGGTGTGTGACATTACTTTATACAGGTGTAAGACATTACTTTATACAGGGGTATGACATTACTTTATACAGGTGTATGACATTACTTTATACAGTCATGTGACATTACTTTATACATGTGTATGACATTACTTTATACAGGTGTGTGACATTACTTTATACAGGTGTAAGACATTACTTTATACAGGTGTATGACATTACTTTATACAGGTGTGTGACATTACTTTATACAGGTGTAAGACATTACTTTATACAGGGGTATGACATTACTTTATACAGGGGTATGACATTACTTTATACAGGTGTATGACATTACTTTATACAGGTGTATGACATTACTTTATACAGGGGTATGACATTACTTTATACAGGTGTATGACATTACTTTATACAGGTGTATGACATTACTTTATACAGGTGTATGACATTACTTTATACAGGGGTATGACATTACTTTATACAGGTGTATGACATTACTTTATACAGGCTTGTGACATTACTTTATACAGGTGTATGACATTACTTTATACAGGTGTATGACATTACTTTATACAGGTGTATGACATTACTTTATACAGCTATGTGCCATTACTCTATACAGGTGTATGTCTATACAGGTGTATGCCATTACTCTATACAGGTGTATGCCATTACTTTATACAGCTGTGTGCCATTACTCTATACAGGTGTATGCCATTACTTTATACAGCTGTGTGTGCCATTACTTTATACAGGTGTGTGCCATTACTCTATACAGGTGTGTGCCGTTACTTTATGCACATGTGTGCCATTACTCTATACAGCTGTGTGTGCCATTACTTTATGCACGTGTGTGCCATTACTTTATACAGGTGTGTGCCATTACTTTATACAGGTGTGTGCCATTACTTTATGCACGTGTGTGCCATTACTTTATACAGGTGTGTGCCATTACTTTATACAGATGTATGACATTACTTTATACAGATGTATGACATTACTTTATACAGGTGTATGACATTACTTTATACAGATGTATGACATTACTTTATACAGGTGTATGACATTACTTTATACAGGTGTAAGACATTACTTTATACAGGTATATGACATTACTTTATACAGGTGTATGACATTACTTTATGTAGGTGTAAGACATTACTTTATACAGGTGTATGACATTACTTTATACAGGTGTATGACATTACTTTATACAGTTGTATGACATTACTTTATACAGATGTATGACATTACTTTATACAGATGTATGACATTACTTTATACAGGTGTATGACATTACTTTATACAGATGTATGACATTACTTTATACAGGTGTATGACATTACTTTATACAGGTGTAAGACATTACTTTATACAGGTATATGACATTACTTTATACAGGTGTATGACATTACTTTATGTAGGTGTAAGACATTACTTTATACAGGTGTATGACATTACTTTATACAGGTGTATGACATTACTTTATACAGTTGTATGACATTACTTTATACAGGTGTAAGACATTACTTTATACAGGTGTATGACATTACTTTATACAGGTGTAAGACATTACTTTATACAGGTATATGACATTACTTTATACAGGTGTAAGACATTACTTTATACAGGTGTATGACATTACTTTATACAGGTGTAAGACATTACTTTATACAGGTATATGACATTACTTTATACAGGTGTAAGACATTACTTTATACAGGTGTATGACATTACTTTATACAGGTGTAAGACATTACTTTATACAGGTATATGACATTACTTTATACAGGTGTAAGACATTACTTTATACAGGTGTAAGACATTACTTTATACAGGTGTGTGCCATTACTTTATACAGATGTATGACATTACTTTATACAGGTGTATGACATTACTTTATACAGGTGTATGACATTACTTTATACAGGTGTAAGACATTACTTTATACAGGTGTATGCCATTACTTTATACAGGTGTATGACATTACTTTATACAGGTATATGACATTACTTTATACAGGTGTAAGACATTACTTTATACAGATGTAAGACATTACTTTATGCAGGTATATGACATTTGTAGCGTACCTTATTGAGTGTACACTTTGTGATAAACCGTATGTAGGTTGTACCACCAGGGAGGCCCATGTCAGAATAAGGGACAGAATTAGCACTGTGGAATCTTAATGATATTAATGTAAATAATGATTGCTCAGATCTAGAGACACTTCATCAATATACATGGCCAAGATGTATCATCGTTTAAATGACAGATCATAGAATAGGTTCGTAGCCCTCCCCGGGGATGTGATAGAGCCGCACAACTCTTGAGAGAAGTCTTCTGGATCTTTAAATTATAGACAAGAAGGCCATATGGCTTAAATATTGATGGTGATATCAATTTCTGGAAATGAGCATATTATTGTTATTAATAACGTATCTTTATCTGTGAACACGAAGTGTCATTAGACATAAGAAATTTTAGACTAATTGCTTAATCCAAGGTTAACAGTTTACTTGTGTATTGTTGTTATTGTGATAATATAAAACTGAATAAAAATAATATTTAAAAAAAAGAAAGACCTTTTAGACTAAGAAATATACATCGTGAAACACTTTATATTCATATTTATAAGCAAATATTTCAGTTATCATGCTGGCTAGTGTTTGTTTACCTAAATATATTTTTGTATAAATACATGTACACATCTAATATGGATATAATTTGAATGATGTATTTCACTGTTACCGTGTATTAACTAACACTTATATGTTGCTTGTTGATTGCTTTCTAATGAAGTGCTATTAAGAGGAATAGTCATTGTATAGACTATTTAAGATAGAGGTAAGCTGAATTAAACATGTCTTTGACTAAGGCAGTAATAGTCGAAACGCGTAAGACGTATTGTGCTAACTTCTGACTATTCTCTTTATTTGTTTTATCATCCTGTATTTTTCCTTGCAAATATATAGAATAAAGGAGTGCTTGTTCTTAAGAGGTTCATTGGTGCTGCGTATATTGGTCATTTATCCTCCAACTAGAACCTCTGCACTCTATTTACTGAATATCAAGCCGGCTTACATTATTGGATTTCCAGCTCAGACTCGATTGGCTAGCGAGATGAGAGTGTGACGTTCTAACTATGTGCCCTCCGAGATCCTGACCGCGACTGTGAGTCAAGTCTATCAACCCGGCATTGCGGTCAACAAACATTCTCCAACAGAGATGACGAAGGGTTTTGAAGTGGTGGGGACACAGACTGTGCAAGCAGGAGCCTTTGAGATGTTCCGTCCACAGTGATAGTCTGGTGAGACATCCGTTCCTCAAAGAGGATATTTCTATTCTAATGATACATATACCCAGTTTTCATTGCTGTTTGTTACCAAGTATACACAGTCCGGGGGCATTTGTAGTTTCTGAGAACTTCATAAATACAGGCGTTGGGTGTTGTATGCAGTGCATGCCTTGAGCCTTTACGTGGGAAGATTTGTGTGGTCAAGATATTTAAAGGGCATCAAACACCCCTTGCTATTATGAAAAGGTTGTTTGTCTTAGAGCAGTGAACACACTCATTTACAGCTAGCCCATATTGACCATTATTTAGGGAGATAAGGTAAACACACTCATCAAGGCTTCAAAGTATTTTTTTGTATGTAGTTTGTATGCTGTACACTGTGCTTATATGGACAAAATGTCTTTAAAGGGACAGTATACTATAAAATTGTTTTCCCCTTAATGTGTTTCCACAGAGTATAAAATGTGTGAGATTTGCTTTTTTAAGCCTTATTTGTGTATATGAATTAACTGATTTTGTGTTTTGAAGTCACAACCTAATAAAATGGGTTGCGCTTGTAGGTATAATCAGATCTCATTACGTTATCACATTGTGTACATATACATGTGTCTGTATCTTATATCTGTAGGTATAATCAGATCTCATTACTGTATCACATTGTGTACATATACCTGCTTCTTTATCTTATATCTGTCCATAAACCAATCACCAGTACTTGGAGAGAACAATGGATAATTAACATTTTATTACCTTATCTCTTCTATAACCCACTGGGAGTGTAATTTCTTTTACTGGCTGTGTTTACACAGCTTGGCCTCGAGGCCAAAAACTTTCAGGATGGGTGGGGATACCACAGGCTAAATCAACTATTTCAAATGCCAATATAAGGGTAATGGAAATACTTGTAAACAATTTAATACACTCCAGCAGGTAAAGTGGATCATTAGGAACAAATTAAAGGGGAGAATTTTTTTGATTAAACTGTCCCTTTAACGTTCCTTTATGTGCTTATCGTAAGCAAAGACAGATTTTCATTTTTTTATTTCAATCTTTTTTAAACAACTTTTAGTAAATTAAACCTTTTCATTGCAGTAACACACACATAGGGATTTATATGTTATTCCTGTTTAGCTGTGAGGTTGCTAGCTTGGGTGTTTGTTAAACCACTCACTAGATGGTGCCAGCGTATAGCGTAGATCTGTGTTTGGCGCAGGAGCCTAAAGCTTTGCTGGTTAAACATTTAGTGATTCATTAAAAAAAAATGTGTGTCGTAACAAAAGGTATTAAGCACCAGCGCTTGATTTCTATGTGTTCCCACATTGTGTAGCTCTTGTTTAACAATGCAATTTGAGCCTGAGGTCTGAGGGACATTACAACGAGCTGATACACGCAGTCAGGAGTTAATATTCTCAGTACAAGGACTGTGTGTTATGTAAATTTGTGACTGTTGTCCTGTGATGTGCAACTGATGTGATCTACTGCAGCAAACACCTCTCGTGCACCAGAGTGATTATCGCTAACTATTGGTACTTGACAGACTATAGATAACAAGTGGAGCGCCATTTCACGCTCCCGCTTGAGTGCTAACTGCGCTAGAAGCAAGCTTTTTATGCGTGTCTGGTCGCACTCATATTATGAGTTGAAAGTAAACTGTTTTCACTTGCGCGCTAAGCCGACAAACACAAAAAGCTGCAAGTTAGAATACGTGAGTTTACGTATTCCCCCATAGAAATCAATAGAGCCAAAAGAGTGGGAAAAAACCTAATACCCATCTCGTGCGCAAACCTGATTGTATATTTTCAAGTACACTAACCCAACATGAAAATATAAATATTTCACATTCCAATGTTCTTCACATAACAGAATATGTTCTATTTATTCATAAATACATATTTTATACCTATATATGTACATGATTATATATAGGTATAGAGATAGATAGATAGAGATTATATATATATAAATAAATACATAGAACATATTCTGCTATGTACAGAACATTGGAATGTAACATTTTTACAGTAAATACTCAGTTAAAACCTTTATTAAATATAAATATTGCATAATTATGTTTTCATCTACTTAACTGCAAAGGGCTCCAATGCACTTAAGTATTTGACATTGAGGCCAATTTAACAAATGTATTGTGGACCTGATCTGACAGTGCGGATCAGGTCCGCAAGACATCGCTGAATGCGTAGAGCAATACGCTCTCCGTATTCAGCATTGCACAAGCAGCTCACAAGAGCTGCTGGTGCAACGCCTCCCCCTGAAGACTCGCGGCCAATGGGCCACCAGCAGGGAGGTGTCAATCAACCCGATCGGGTTAAATTCCGGCGATTCCTGTCCGCCTGCTCAGAGCAGGCGGTTAGGGTTATGGAGTCTGAAGACTCGCCAGAAACACGGGCTGTCAAGCTCCGTTCGGAGCTTGATAGATAGGCCCCTATATATGTGTACAAATGTATTTATGTTTATATGTCTGTAAATACATATATACACATAGAAGTACATAAATACATATATACACATAGAAGTACATAAATACATATATACACATAGAAGTACATAAATACATATATACACATAGAAGTACATAAATACATATATACACATAGAAGTACATAAATACATATATACACATAGAAGTACATAAATACATATATACACATAGAAGTACATAAATACATATATACACATAGAAGTACATAAATACATATATACACATAGAAGTACATAAATACATATGAACACATAGAAGTACATAAATACATATATACACATAGAAGTACATAAATACATATATACACATAGAAGTACATAAATACATATATACACATAGAAGTACATAAATACATATATACACATAGAAGTACATAAATACATATATACACATAGAAGTACATAAATACATATATACACATAGAAGTACATAAATACATATGAACACACA
>NC_069506.1:4237410-4329910 GCF_027579735.1 Bombina bombina | reverse complement strand
TGTATATACAGGGTCGCTGTTGTTTCGGACGACTCTTTTAAACTGAGAAACCGGCAATGCCTTCTTCAGTGCCGGTGGGTGACAGCTAGTAGCCTGTAGTA
Source organism: Bombina bombina (assembly GCF_027579735.1). Lineage (NCBI taxonomy): Eukaryota > Metazoa > Chordata > Amphibia > Anura > Bombinatoridae > Bombina > Bombina bombina. The sequence continues at coordinate 4,329,809 of NC_069506.1, read as the reverse complement.
AAGAGTTTCTGTCTGTTGGTTTACGGAAGAGTGTGGTTGACAACTGATTGTGATTCTTGTATATACGTAGATCAAGGAAATCCACCGTTGTATCACTGTATTCCATCTTGAATTGTAAATTCGGGCGTGTGCCATTTAATTTATTGAACCATAGTTGAAGATCGTCTACCGTACCATCCCAGATCAAAAAGAGGTCGTCTATGTAGCGACGAAACACCCTAATATTGGGGTGGAAAAACAGATCAGTTTGGTACTGTTCAAACTCTGCCATGTATAAATTGGCAAATGATGGGGCCACACTGGACCCCATAGCCGTACCCAAAAGCTGTAGGTAGAACAAATTCTCAAAGCGAAAATAGTTCATAGTGAGGCAATGTTGTAACATCTCCATAATCCACTCAGAATTAGGACCTGTATAGGGGTATCTTCTCAGATGATTACGAATTGCCTCCATCCCCTGGGTGTGTGGGATAATGGTGTATAGGCTCACCACATCAAGGGTGACCAATAACTCCGTTCCTTTTAGGTGATGGTATTGTCTGAGTTCTTTAATCAGGGACATAGAGTCCAACAAGAAAGAGGGCATATTACAGACCATTGGTTGGAAGATAGAATCCAAATATGTGGCGATGGGCTGAAGCAGTGAGCCAATAGCGGAAACTATTGGTCTCCCAGGTGGTTGTGTGAGATGTTTATGCACTTTAGGTAGCGTATAAAAAACAGGTACCCGTGGAAACTGTACAGTTAGAAAACTGAATAACTGTTCATCTATAAGTTTGTGCGATAGTGCATTGAGCAAAGAGGCATCAATTTGTTTCTTAAACGACCACACTGGATCTCCTGGCAGTTGTTTATATGTGTTGTCATCACTCAGCTGTGCCAATGCTTCGTTGCGATAGTATGCGTAATCCAAGATTACCACCGCACCGCCCTTGTCGGCTTCACGGAATATTAAATCAGTGTTGTCCTTTAGGTGTTTCAATGCTTCTCTCTCTTTTCGTGAGAGGTTGTTACGATGTTTACCAAAGTTTGCTTGGAGGTCTTTTGTTGCTCCATCAGCCAGCAATCTGCTGTAGGTCTTGATACTTGCATTTGTGCTGTTAGGGTCATATTTTCCTTTGGTTCGAAATCTGGGTATCTCTGTTTGATTACCTCCAAAATGTTCGCGTAATCGTAAGTTTCTTTCAAACTTTTGTTTGTCCAGAAAAGAGGTGAATGGATCGTCATATTCAGTGGGTATAAAGGAAAAACCTTTATTGAGTATCCCTAGTTCAACAGGATTCAGGCTGTATGAGCTGAGATTGATCACGATATTTTCTGTCAAAATCTCCTGGGTCTGGGTGGTCTTCCTCTTGTGCCCGCCCCTCCGACTATGCGGCCTGTGCCCCTGTAGTTTTTTGAACGGGTAGTTACCCCCTGTGAGCTGGTATTAGGCTCTGTATGTATAGTAGGAGCCCCATCTGATTCTGAGCTGTTTCCTGAGGAGTCTACAGTGGTTAGGTTTCTTGGTTTACGGTACCGTGGTCTGTGTGTATTGGAGGTAGTTAGTATTCTCCTTTCCTCCTGGCTCAGTAGCCAACAGTAAACTCTTTTTTCTTTGTAGTCTGCCATCACTACATCCCATTTTCTATTTTTAAATGTTGTCAATTCTGATTGATATTGTGCCACTTGTTGTTCCAATTTATCCAGCCAATTGTGTTCAGAATCGGCTGCTAATGTTGGCTTATGTAATTCCTCAAACTTGTCAATCTCCAGTTTTACTGCCTGCATAAGAGTTCTCACTTCCTCGATCACCAGAAGCATAAGGTCTAAGGAGCACTTGTTTAAGATGCTGCACCACTTAACACAAAAGGCAGCATTGTTCCGTCCAATTGTTGGCACACTCTTCACTCTAAATCCTCTAGGGATATACATCTTTCTATGGTATTCCGAAAGGAAGCTCCCATGTAATGCAAGGTCGGTACTCCTCTTTTTTAATTTCAACCATTTAGCAAACAGGTAATCAGGTGGTTCTCTAATGTCCCTTGTTGGAAAAGCGTCAAACCTGATGCGATCAGCATCCTCCTGTGTGAAATTGAACACAGTCGCCCCCTGTATTTCATGTTCTAAATCTTCCTCTATGGTTTGCTCCAAATTAGTAGTCATGTCAGTCTATATAGTAGGATAGTATATAGTCACAAATCGTGCTCGATATCAGTGAATCCCCAAAAAGTGCCAAACTGCAAGGAAGGAGGCCGTCAAAAAATTCTTTAGGGTGCCGGAATCAAATAAATAATATGCAACAGTTCTAGGAGATCCGCACTCACTCAAATACATAAGTAGCAGCCGCCCGGGGTGCATCTAAAGCAGACATGAAAATACAAAAAAGAGAGACGCACTCGCCGGGTCTTAATCCAAAGTGTGTTTAATACACCAAGTGGAACAGTGACGTTTCGGGGTAACTAGCCCCGTCCTCAGACCATAACAAATATGTACATAAGAAGCAAACATTTAAAGCCTTACCCTCCACCAAGATTCTCTACCGGAAGTGACCATAGCGTTCCTCATGCGTCAATGCGCATGATCGGGGGTGGTCATGGCAACCGGTAAACTATACTCACTAACTGACACTGGACTCCGGAACATACGGACCCGCCCATCTGCACTCGCACTGCCAAAGGTAGCCGTAAGCGCCAGAGCTGGTTACAATTCAGATGCACTATCTGTAAAATAAGGAGCAACATATTAAGTACAATGTAGTAGCACAATCAAAAACAATTTTGTAATATACACAGTATCCGATGTGATTGAGACCTAACCCTAATACAAGTTATAATGGGCTATAGTATAAGGCTATAATAGGTTACATTGTTAATAGCGGTATTCTATCCCAAGTGTATGATATTGAATAGCAAAATAATAAACTAAAAATCCATTATTAAATGAGGGACAAAAAATCATAAGAAACAGTGCCAATCTAAGTTTACATTCAACCCGTTTGGCGTAAGTGTGTTGAGGGTATAAATCCATCTGGAGGAAGACCACCCAGACCCAGGAGATTTTGACAGAAAATATTGTGATCAATCTCAGCTCATACAGCCTGAATCCTGTTGAACTAGGGATACTCAATAAAGGTTTTTCCTTTATACCCACTGAATATGACGATCCATTCACCTCTTTTCTGGACAAACAAAAGTTTGAAAGAAACTTACGATTACGCGAACATTTTGGAGGTAATCAAACAGAGATACCCAGATTTCGAACCAAAGGAAAATATGACCCTAACAGCACAAATGCAAGTATCAAGACCTACAGCAGATTGCTGGCTGATGGAGCAACAAAAGACCTCCAAGCAAACTTTGGTAAACATCGTAACAACCTCTCACGAAAAGAGAGAGAAGCATTGAAACACCTAAAGGACAACACTGATTTAATATTCCGTGAAGCCGACAAGGGCGGTGCGGTGGTAATCTTGGATTACGCATACTATCGCAACGAAGCATTGGCACAGCTGAGTGATGACAACACATATAAACAACTGCCAGGAGATCCAGTGTGGTCGTTTAAGAAACAAATTGATGCCTCTTTGCTCAATGCACCAATTCTGGGATCTATCGCAAGAGGAAGCGCTACAGCCAAACACCAGAACAGCGGACACTGAACGGATGACATATGTAACAACATACACAGTGGATAAACAGAATCTTTCCGCTGTACTGAAGAAAGACTGGGACATTGTGCAGTCGGATCATACCTTACCATTTACCAACACAGGACCACCGAGAGTCTGTTACAAAAGATCTAGATCCATACGTGATACTCTGGTCAAAGTGGATCCCATTGACTGCTACAAGAAACAAACATGGTTGAATCAGCCAAAACCGGGCTGTTTCAAATGTTTGGGTTGTACTACATGTAATGGCCTTAGTGCCACAAAGTTTTTTGTACACCCACACACAAATAAGAAATTCTTCATTAGGCACCGTGTTACATGCACCACTGAATATGTTGTTTACTTAATCCACTGTCCATGTGGTTTATATTACATAGGCAAGACCATTGATGACCTGCGGACACGCATGGCCAACCATCGCACAGCGATCAGATCGGCAATTGAGAAAGGTCAGTCCGATCAACCGGTTGCTAGGCACTTTGCGATGGCTGGCCATACGGTATCCAATTTACGTTATGTTATAATAGATCATGTCCCGAGACCTAATAGAGGGGGGGACAGGGCCAAACTATTGCTACAAAAAGAATCCAGATGGATTTATACCCTCAACACACTTACGCCAAACGGGTTGAATGTAAACTTAGATTGGCACTGTTTCTTATGATTTTTTGTCCCTCATTTAATAATGGATTTTTAGTTTATTATTTTGCTATTCAATATCATACACTTGGGATAGAATACCGCTATTAACAATGTAACCTATTATAGCCTTATACTATAGCCCATTATAACTTGTATTAGGGTTAGGTCTCAATCACATCGGATACTGTGTATATTACAAAATTGTTTTTGATTGTGCTACTACATTGTACTTAATATGTTGCTCCTTATTTTACAGATAGTGCATCTGAATTGTAACCAGCTCTGGCGCTTACGGCTACCTTTGGCACTGCGAGTGCAGATGGGCGGGTCCGTACGTTCCGGAGTCCAGTGTCAGTTAGTGAGTATAGTTTACCGGTTGCCATGACCACCCCCGATCATGCGCATTGGCGCATGAGGAACGCTATGGTCACTTCCGGTAGAGAATCTTGGTGGAGGGTAAGGCTTTAAATGTTTGCTTCTTATGTACATATTTGTTATGGTCTGAGGACGGGGCTAGTTACCCCGAAACGTCACTGTTCCACTTGGTGTATTAAACACACTTTGGATTAAGACCCGGCGAGTGCGTCTCTCTTTTTTGTATTTTCATATATATATATATATACATACACACACACATACATATATATATATATATATATATACATATATATATATATATACACATACACACACACACATATATATATATATACATACACACACAAATACATATATATATATATATACACATACACACACATATATATATATATATATATATATATATATATATATATACATACACACACACACACACACATATATATATATATATATATATATATATATATATATATATATATATATATATATATTTGTATATATAGTAATACTTTTTGAGAGAAGGGCACTCTCAGGATTTTGAAATCACAAAAGATTTTAATTTCAGGTAACAACAAATCTTCGAATTCAACGTTTTGACTTTCTTAGAAGCCTTCTTCAAGAAAAACAACATCTGTTGAATAAATGAAAAAATAACCAATATATACAAACGCACTTATACAAACTAAAATGAAAAATACACACCCGACACTATTTATTTATTAATTTAAAATGATGTAAAAGGATAAACTTGAGTTCTAGTCCATTGACACCAGGCAGAGCCCTAAACCACACTAAACACCCCAGAATTGGAACAATAGAAAGGGCTCCCGGCTATTTTTAAAGCTCCTCCGGTGTTTCATTAGATACTATGTAATTTCCTGCTTGTGGAGCACGGCTACAGGCCGAAATGAGGTAACTCTGTTTACTATTGTATCCGTGGTATGACTCTTATGCTGTATTATCAGACCTGGTTGTTACTTTAACTTTGAATTTCACACCGTATTGATTTGTTGTTGTACACTGTATTTTGCGGCCACTTTGGTTATTTGCAGGTGGTTGAATGCAAGAATTTGGTCTGTGGGTTCAGTTTTCTCCTTTATTTAATGGGATGTAGTTGTATCTGCAATAATAGCTTTATGCCATTTTGTTCTAAGCGGCTATGTGTCGTTTGGAGACATGAAGTGTTTGTTCTTCTACCACATTTTACTTTCTATCTGTTATTGCTTAGGGCAGAGCTTTCCAAACTTTTCATGTTAGTGACACACTTTTTAGACCTACATAATTTCGAGACACAGAAATTCAGTTGTAATAGCAAACAGGCGGTTAAACTAACTTGTTTTAAGAGATACAAACATAAATTATATAATAACGAAATGTATTTAAAAGTAACAGTAAGTATGTGCAAGAATTAAAAAAAAGTTTAATAACACCAATAGTTACTCACTATTTTAATGGGATGTATGAGAAGATACTCGCATTTCAACATCAAGCATTTTTAAGCTTCCACTTCCTATCCATGTATCAAGAGCAGCAATGCACTACTGAGAGCTAGTTGCAAAAAAAACCCACTTTGACTTCCGACTTCAGCTCAGCGTTTAAGCTGCTGCCCTCAGAGCTCTGCGAGTTGCACTGACTACTGCCCGCGCTGCAAACACACTGCTGTCCCACTCACTGACTACACATGCAGTCACGAGCCGATTGAGGAGACTACACATGCAGTCACGAGCCGATTGAGGAGACTACACATGAAGTTCATTTTGCCGCCAATGGGAATAGTTTCAGTTCCCACTAAGCCGCGCCAATAGGGTAAGATGATCTGTGACCCACTAGGTATCAATCACGTGTCAACCACGCGATATGGGTAGCAGGCAGGCGGAAAGTCGGAAACCAAAAAAAAAAAAAATTTAAAAAGAATTTTAAATTCAAAGAAATTTGTGTTGAAGCAGGGACACACCTACACACTGCCGCCGACACACTAATGTGTCACGACACACAGTTTGAAAAGCACTGGCTTAGGGTATAGTATGAATATTTCCAGGTTGTTATACATTATACATCCTAGTAACGTTGCTGTTCTTTTTTTTTTCTTTGATAAATCTCTGGTTTGCATAGTAGCTCTTTAATATGGAGTGCTGATAAATTGATTATGTTGTTTATAGCGACATTATATCTGGATTCTATATATGTGTAACTGTAGCATTTAATTATACTATAAACTATGGCTTGAATTACAGTTGCTCAATTATTGCTTTGCTTAATATGGCATAAAATATGTGTATTAGTTTGGTAATGTTTCGTTCTTATAGAATTCGTTCCTATAGAATTCTATCAGCCAATCGGAATTCAAGGGACGCCATCTTGGATGACGTCACTTAAAGGAACCTTCATTCTGGAAGGAGACCTATTAAAGAGGATGCTCCACGCCGGATGTCTTAAAGATGGACCCGCTCCGCGCCGGATGGATGAAGATAGAAGATGCCGTCTGGATGAAGACTTCTGACCGTCTGGAGGACCTCTTCTGCCAGCTTGGATGAAGACTTCTCCCGGCTCCGTTGAGGACTTCTTGCCGCTTGGATGAAGACTTCTCCCGGCTTCGTTGAGGATAGATGTCCGGTCTTCAAAACTGTAAGTTGATCTTCAGGGGTTAGTATTAGGTTTTTTTAAGGGTTTATTGGGTGGGTTTAATTTTTAGCTTAGGGTTTGGGCACTTGAAAAAGAGCTAAATGCCCTTTTTTTAGTTAGGATTTTATTTGGGGGGTTGGTTGTGTGGGTGGTGGGTTTTACTGTTAGGGGGGTGTTTGTATTTTTTTTTACAGGTAAAAGAGCTGTTTTCTTTGGGGCAATGCCCCACAAAAGGCCCTTTTAAGGGCTATTGGTAGTTTAGTTTAGGCTAGGGGTTCTTTTTTATTTTGGGGATGCTTTTTTATTTTGATAGGGCTATTAGATTAGGTGAAATTAATTTAAATATCTGATAATTTCTTTTTTTATATTGTGTAATTTACTGTGTTTTTTTTTTAATTAAGGTAATTATATTTAATTGAGGTAATTTATTTAATTGTAGTGTAAGGTTAGGTGTTAGTGTAACTCGGGTTAGGTTTTATTTAACAGGTAAATTTGTATTTATTTTAGCTAGGTAGTTAGTAAATAGTTAATAACTATTTACTAATTATTATTATTATTATTATTACCTGTAAAATAAAAATAAACCCTAAGCTAGCTACAATGTAACTATTGGTTAGATTGTAGCTAGTTTAGGGTTTATTTTATAGGTATTTAGCTTTACATAGGAATTATTTAGTTATTAATAGTAGGTTTTATTTAGATTTATTTTAATTATATTTAAGTTAGGGGGTGTTAGGGTTAGGGATAGACTTAGGTTTAGGGGTTAATAAATTTAGTGTAGTGGCGGTGACGTTGGGGGCGGCAGATTAGGGGTTAATAAATGTAGTTATGTGACGGCGATGTTAGGGACGGCAGATTAGGGGTTAATAACATTATGTAGGTGTCGGCAATGTCGGGGCGGCAGATTAGGGGTTAATAAGTGTAAGATTAGGGGTGTTTAGACTCGGTGTTCATGTTAGGATATCAACAACGGAAGTAAAGTTTCCAGCGCCTAGGATGGGAAATAATATACCTGCTGCACTATAAAGAAGATCCCCTAATGGATCTAGTGGAAAGGTACAGTACGGAATATATAGGAGCGCCAAAAAGAGGCTTAGGTATATCACAGGACTAATACTAATAATATAATAAGGTTGGTGTCAGATAGACCAACCGAAGAATAATTCTTTACAATCAGTTAGTGTAAAATGATCATTTATTAAAATTCAGACATACCAACCAATTACGGTTGTAAAAAATTATTGCTAAATAAAATCACAAGAATCAAAAAATACCAATACAATATAAAAACCTATACACTCGATTCTATACCATACACATAATGAAGAATTTAATGGATAATTAATTCTTATTCAAACGTTACCATGAACTTTGGGAATGTGACCACTGATTCCTGATAATGGTTAAATGCCTATATGTGCAATATCCTAAACATTAGACTTGTCAAGTCTACTACTATGCTCTTAATTCTAAAATGCAACACTATAAGTGAATGTAGAGATCAAGTAATACATAAATGAAAATACATAGATAAAATGGGAAACCAAATGTGAAAAATGTGGGTTCCAAACTCGTGATAACAAATCAGTGGCAAAAACTATCCTAATTGAACAATACCGGTATGTTCTTTTTAGAAAAATAATATAAAAAAGATGATTAAACCAAAACGTGTATCAATTTTTTTTTTTAAAATAGCGATGTAGAAAGTGTTAATGCTAAACAACAGTGCTGACCTGAAAATTACATATGAATCTTGTCACTAAATAACTGTTTGAAATAACAAAGTATTAAAAGGTTCCCTCCACCGCTGACTCAGCGGTTACAATCGTATCAGCAAATATCCATTCAAATTAAAACATAAATAACAAAATAATTTACACTAACTTCAATATCCTAAAAAAAATAGTAAGTAAAGTCAAATGAAAGTTCTGATTTCCAATTTCCCTCGATAGGGTCCAAAGTTAGCTAATAATCCTGAGGGTTGGTGATCCAATATCCTAATCTTTTAAGACCAAGACCTGGAAAAAAGAGAAAAAAGTGCACTAAACAAACAGCCTATGGGGTATAGAATATTGGTAAACAAACTTACCCCAATAGGCTATATCCTGGGAGTATAACAAGCCTCACAAATCGTGTATCGATCGTCCGTCTACGCGTTTCGGCCCTTTAGAGGGCCTTTTTCAAGACATAGTGAGGCTTTGTTTTTACTTTTTGTTTGTTTTTAGGATGTTAGGTGTAAACATAAATTTTGTTTCCCCATAGGAATCAATGGGGCTGCGTTACGGAGCTTTACACTGCTTTTTTGCAGGACCTTTTTTCAGCCGTCTCTCCCCATTGATGTCTATGGGGAAATCGTGCACAAGCACGTAAAACCAGCTCACCGCAACTTTCAGCAGCGCTGGTATTGGAGTGCGGTATGGAGCTCAATTTTGCTATACGCTCACTTCTTGCCTGTTAACGCCAGATTTTTGTAAACCTGTAATACCAGAGCTGTAGGGAAGTGAGCGGTGACAATAACGTGCAAGTTAGCACCGCACCCCTCATAACGCAAAACTCGTAATCTAGCCGTATATTAATTACTGATATATACTGTGCATATTAATTACTGATATATACTGTGCATATTAATCACTGTATGTATACTGTATATAATAATTGCTGATATATACTGTATATATTAATTACTGATATATACTGTGCACATTAATTACTGATACATACTGTGCAAATTAATTACTGATATTTACTGTGTATATTAATTACTAATATATACTGTATATATGAATTGACTGTAAATTTTAATTACTGATATATACTGTATATATTAATTACTGATATATATTGTACAGATTAATTACTGATACATACTGCGCAAATGAATTACTGATATTTACTGTACATATTAATTACTGATATATACTGTATATATTAATTGACTTTAAATATTATTAACTGATATATACAGTGCATATTAATAACTGTATATATATTGTGTATATTAATTACTGAAATATACTGTGTATATTTATTACTGATATACTGTGCAAATTGTGTGTGTAATACATTTGTAATGCTGCACTTTGTTGCTGATATATACTGTGCATATATAAACATTTATTGTGTGTGTTTGTGCAGATCTTTTGTAACTTGGTTCTTAATTACTGATATATACTGTGCATATATAAACATTTATTGTGTGTGCAGACCTTATGTAATACAGCACTTAATTACTGATATATACTGTACATCAGAGCTTTCCAAACTTTTTATGTTGGTGACACACTTTTTAGACCTACATCATTTCGCGACACAGTAATTAAATCAGTTGTACTAGCAAAAAGGAGGTTAAACTAGCTTGTTTTAAGAGATACAGACACATGCATAAATTATATAATAATGAAATTTACAAGTAACAGTATGTATGTGCAAGAATTAAAAAAAAAGTTTAATAACACCAATAGCTACTTACTATTTTAATGGGATGTATGAGGTTGATAGGATGAACACAGTTTCTGAATATTTAGTGGAATATTAGATAAAGACACTCACATTTCATCATCAAGCATTTTTAAGTTTCCACTTCCTATCCATATATCAAGAGCAGGAGCAGCAATGCACTACTGGGAGCTAGTTGCAAAAAAACCCCACTGACTTCTGACTTCAGCTCAGCGTTTAAGCTGCCGGCCTCAGAGCTCGGTGAGTCCGACTGACTACTGCCCGCGCTGCAAACACACTGCTGTCCCACTCAATGACTACACATGCATTCACAAGCCAATTAAGGAGACTACACGTGCAGTCAGAAGCCAATGTGCCGCCAAAGCCGCCAATGGGAATAGTTTCAGTTCCCACTGAGCTGCGCCAATTGGTTAAGATGATCTGTGACCCACATGGTATCAATCACGTGTCAACCATGTGATATGCGTAGCAGGCAGGCGGAAATTCAGAAACCAAAAAAATAAATACATTTAAAAAAATTTGTGCTGAAGCAGGGACACACCTACACACTCCTGCCGACACACTAGTGTGTCCCGACACACAGTTTGGAAAGCACTGCTGTACATATATAAAACATTTATTGTGTGTGCAGACCTTATGTAATGCAGTGCTTAATTACTGATATATAACGTGCATATATAAACATATACTGTGTGTGCAGACATTTCGTAATGCAGTGCTTAATTACTGATATATACTGTGCATATATAAACATTTATTGTGTGTGCAGACCTTATGTAATGCTGCACTTAATTACTGATATATACTTTACATATATAAAACATTTATTGTGTGTGCAGACCTTATGTAATGGGGCACTTAAATACTGATATATACTGTGTATATATTAACATTTATTGTGTGTGCAGACCTTTTGTAATTCAGCACTTAATTACTGATATATACTGTGCATATATTAACATTTATTTTGTGTGCAGACCTTTTGTAACTTGGTTCTTAATTACTGATATATACTGTGCATATATAAACATTTATTGTGTGTGCAGACCTTATGTAATGCTGCACTTAATTACTGATATATACTTTACATATATAAAACATTTATTGTGTGTGCAGACCTTATGTAATGGGGCACTTAAATACTGATATATACTGTGTATATATTAACATTTATTGTGTGTGCAGACCTTTTGTAATTCAGCACTTAATTACTGATATATACTGTGCATATATTAACATTTATTTTGTGTGCAGACCTTTTGTAATGTGGTGCTTAATTACTGATATATACTGTGCATATATAAATATTTATTGTGTGTGCAGACCTTTTGTAATGCAGCACTTAATTACTGATATATGCTGTGCATATATAAACATGTATTGTGTGTGCAGACCTTATGTAATGTATCACTTAATTACTGATATATACTGTGTATATATAAACATTTATTGTGTGTGCAGACCTTTTGTAATGTGGCACTTAATTACAGATATATACTGTGCATATATACACATTTATTGTGTGTACAGACCTTTTGTAATGCAGCACTTAATTACTGATATATACTGTGCATATATAAACATTTATTGTGTGTGCAGACCTTTTGTAATGCAGCACTTTATAACTGATATATACTGTGCATATATACACATTTATTGTGTGTACAGACCTTTTGTAATGTGGCACTTAATTACTGATATATACTGCGCATATATACACATTTATTGTGTGTACAGACCTTTTGTAATGCAGTGCTTAATTGCTGATATATACTGTGCATATATAGACATTTTATTATGTGTACAGAACTTATGTAATGCAGCACTTAATTACTGATATATACTGTGCATATATAAGCATTATTGTGTGTGCAGACCTTTTGTAATGCAGCAGTTAATTACTGATATATACTGTGCATATATAAACATTTATTGTGTGTGCAGACCTTATGTAATGCGGCACTTAATTACTGATATATACTGTGCATATATAAACAATTATTCTGTGTGCAGACCTTATGTAATGTAGCACTTAATTACTGATATATACTGTGCATATATAAACATTTATTGTGTGTGCAGACCTTATGTAATGTAACATATAATTACTGATATATACTGTGCATATATAAACATTTATTGTGTGTGCAGACCTTATGTAATGTGACATATAATTACTGATATATACTGTGCATATATAAACATTTATTGTGTGTGCAGACCTTATGTAATGCGGCACTTAATTACTGATATATACTGTGCATATATAAACATTTATTGTGTGTGCAGACCTTATGTAATGCGGCACTTAATTACTGATATATACTGTGCATATATAAACATTTATTGTATGTACAGACCTTATGTAATGCGGCACTTAATTACTGATATATACTGTGCATATATAAACATTTATTGTGTGTGCAGACCTTATGTAATGCAGCACTTAATTTCTGATATATACTGTGCATATATAAACATTTATTGTTTGTGCAGACCTTATGTAATGCAGCACTTAATTACTGATATATACTGTGCATATATAAACATTTATTGTGTGTGCAGACCTTATGTAATGCTGCACTTAATTACTGATATATACTGTGCATATATAAACATTTATTGTGTGTGCAGACCTTATGTAATGCTGCACTTAATTACTGATATATACTGTGCATATATAAACATTTATTGTGTGTGCAGACCTTATGTAATGCAGCACTTAATTACTGATATATACTGTGCATATATAAACATTTATTGTGTGTGCAGACCTTATGTAATGTGGCGCTTAATTACTGATATATACTGTGCATATATAAACATTTATTAAAGCCTCCAGCCCGAGCAAACGTGTGCCAGTACCTAAAGGCTACAGTCTCAGCAAGCGTGCACCAGTATTTAAAGCCTCCAGCCCCAGCAAGTGCTCGCCAGAACCTAAAGCCTCCAGCCCCAGCAAGCGCTCGCCAGTACCTATAGCCTACAGTCCCCAGCAAGCGAGCGCCAGTACCTACAGCCTACAGCCCCAGCAAGTGTGTGCAAGTACCTATAGCCTCCAGCCCCAGCAAGTGCTCGCTAGTACCTATAGCCTACAGTCCCAGCAAGCGTACACCAGTACCTAAAACCTCCAGTCTCAGCAAGCGCTCGCCAGTACCTATAGCACAGTCCCTAGCAACCAAGCGCCAGTACCTATAGCCTACAGCCCCAACAAGTGTGTGCAAGTACCAATAGCCTCCAGCCCCAGCAAGCGCTCGCCAGTACCTATAGCCTACAGTCCCAGCAAGCGCTCGCCAGTATCTATAGCCTACAGTCCAAGAAAGTGCTCGCCCATGTACCTATAGCCTTCAGTCCCAACAAGTGCTCGCCAGTACCTATAGCCATCAGCCCCAGCAAGCGTGCAACAGTACCTAAAGCCTTCAGCCCCAGCAAGCGAGCACCAGAACCTATAGCCTACAGTCCCAGCACACGTGCACCAGTACCTAAAGCCTCTAGTCTCAGCAAGCGCGCACCAGTACCTAAAGCCTCCAGCCCCAGCAAGCGAGCGCCATTACCTATAACCTCTAGCCCCAGCAAACATGCCCCAGCACCTAAAGCCTCCAGCCCCAGCAATTGCATGCCAGCACCTAAAGCCTCCAGCCCCAGCAAGCGTGGGCCAGTATCTAAAGCCTCCAGCCCCAGCAAGTGCACGCCAGGACCTAAAGCCTCCAGCCCCAGCAAGCGCACGCCAGCACCTAAAGCCTCCAGCCCCAGCGCGCGCCAGCACCTAAAGCCTCCAGCCCCAGCGCGCGCACCAGTACCTAAAGCCTCCAGCCCCAGCAAGTGCAAGCCAGTACCTAATGCCTCCAGCCCCAGCAAGCACCCGCCAGCACCTAAAGTCTCCAGACCCAGCAAGCGAGCACCAGCACCTATAGCCTACAGTCCCAGCACGCGTGCACCAGTACCTAAAGCCTCTAGTCCCAGCAAGCGCTTGCCAGTACCTAAAGCCTCCAGCCCCAGCAAGCACCCGTCAGCACCTAAAGCCTCCAGCCCCAGCAAGCGAGCACCAGCACCTATAGCCTACAGTCCCAGCACGCGTGCATCAGTACCTAAAGCCTCTAGTCCCAGCAAGCACTTGCCAGTACCTAAAGCCTCCAGTCCCAGCAAGCGCTTGCCAGTACCTAAAGCCTCCAGCCCCAGCAAGCGCGCGCCAGCACCTAAAGCCTCCAGCCCCAGCAAGCGAGCACCAGCACCTATAGCCTACAGTCCCAGGATGCGTGCACCAGTACCTAAAGCCTCTAGTCCCAGCAAGCGCTTGCCAGTACCTAAAGCCTCCAGCCCCAGCAAGCACCCGCCAGCACCTAAAGCCTCCAGCCCCAGCAAGCGAGCACCAGCACCTATAGCCTACAGTCCCAGCACGCGTGCACCAGTACCTAAAGCCTCTAGTCCCAGCAAGCGTTTGCCAGTACCTAAAGCCTCCAGTCCCAGCAAGCACCCGCCAGCACCTATAGCCTACAGTCCCAGCAAGCGAGCACCAGCACCTATAGCCTACAGTCCCAGCACGCGTGCACCAGTACCTAAAGCCTCTAGTCCCAGCAAGCGCTTGCCAGTACCTAAAGCCCCCAGTCCCAGCAAGCGCTTGCCAGTACCTAATGCCTCCAGCCCCAGCAAGCACCCGCCAGCACCTAAAGCCTCCAGCCCCAGCAAGCGAGCACCAGCACCTATAGCCTACAGTCCCAGCACGCGTGCACCAGTACCTAAAGCCTCTAGTCCCAGCAAGCGCTTGCCAGTACCTAAAGCCTCCAGCCCCAGCAAGCACCCGCCAGCACCTAAAGCCTCCAGCCCCAGCAAGCGCGCGCCAGCACCTAAAGCCTCCAGCCCCAGCGCGTGCACCAGTACCTAAAGCCTCCAGCCCCAGCAAGTGCAAACCAGTACCTAATGCCTCCAGCCCCAGCAAGCACCCGCCAGCACCTAAAGCCTCCAGCCCCAGCAAGCGAGCACCAGCACCTATAGCCTACAGTCCCAGCACGCGTGCACCAGTACCTAAAGCCTCTAGTCCCAGCAAGCGCTTGCCAGTACCTAAAGCCTCCAGCCCCAGCAAGCACGCGCCAGCACCTAAAGCCTCCAGTCCCAGCAAGCGAGCACCAGTACCTAAAGCCTCCAGTCCCAGCAAGCGAGCACCAGCACCTATAGCCTACAGTCCCAGCACGCATGCACCAGTACCTAAAGCCTCCAGTCCCAGCAAGCGAGCACCAGCACCTATAGCCTACAGTCCCAGCAAGCGAGCACCAGCACCTATAGCCTACAGTCCCAGCAAGCGAGCACCAGTACCTAAAGCCACCAGTCCCAGCAAGCGAGCACCAGCACCTATAGCCTACAGTCCCAGCAAGCGAGCACCAGCACCTATAGCCTACAGTCCCAGCAAGCGAGCACCAGTACCTAAAGCCACCAGTCCCAGCAAGCGAGCACCAGCACCTATAGCCTACAGTCCCAGCAAGCGAGCACCAGCACCTATAGCCTACAGTCCCAGCACACGTGCACCAGTACCTAAAGCCTCCAGTCCCAGCAAGTGCTTGCCAGTACCTAAAGCCTCCAGTCCCAGCAAGCGAGCGCCAGCACCTAAAGCCTCCAGTCCCAGCAAGCGAGCACCAGTACCTAAAGCCTCCAGTCCCAACAATTGAGCGCCAGCACTAAAGCCTCCAGTCTCGGCAAGCGAGCACCAGCACCTAAAGCCTCCAGTCCCAGCAAGCGAGCACCAGTACCTAAAGCCTCCAGTCCCAGCAAGCGAGCGCCAGCACTAAAGCCTCCAGTCTCGGCAAGCGAGCACCAGTACCTAAAGCCTCCAGTCTCGGCAAGCGAGCACCAGTACCTAAAGCCTCCAGTCTCGGCAAGCGAGCACCAGTACCTAAAGCCTCCAGTCCTAACGTTCTGTATTATTGGCCAAACCAAGACAGTTGATTGTGATAAAGGGAACAATACGCTTTATAAGAGCGCGCTGGGTGCCAAGCCACAGAACCATTTGACTTGCAGCGAATGTCTGTTTGTATCTTTTGTGCTATAATCAGCTGCTTCTTCCTGCTGTTGTTACGAGGTGCGATTTACACTTAACAGCCACAAACCAGTTCACTCAGAAGATAATAATTCCTGGCTATTCCTGTCACATTGTTACACAATAAAGCTGCTGTGATTCGCTCATTGCCGGGAGCTAAATTATAGATGTGAAACAGTTGACAGATTTTTATTACTGACACTTTTTCTGCCTCAGGGCCACAAGAAAGAAATCCTGAGCTTAAAGGGACATGAAAAGCAACACATTTTCATTCATGATTTAGAGAAAACTTTCAAACTTACTTCTATTTCATTTGCTTCATTGTCTTAGTATCCTTTGCTGAAGGAACAGCAATGTACTAATGGGAGCTAGCTGATCACATTGGATGAGCCCATGACAAGAGAAATATATGTGCAGCTAGCTCCCAGTAGTACATTACTGCATCTGAGCCTACCTAGGTAGGATTTTCAAGATACCAAGAGAACAAAGCAAATTAGATAACAGAAGTAAAATGACACGTTCTGTTTATGTAAATCTCTGAAGCTTCTATGGGCTCAGTTTGTAAATCTAAAGCTTTACGTTAAATTTGTTTCATGAAAGCACCACACAGCAATGTCACCCTGATTCTTCATTATCGCTTAATAACTAGCTAGTGATAATTAGCTATAGATACATAGTTATTGACAATTCGCTATTTATAATTAGTTATTGATAATTAGATACATAGTTATTGATAATTAGCTATTGATAATTAGTTATTGATAATTAGCTATAGATACATAGTTATTGACAATTAGCTATTTATAATTAGTTATTGATATTTAGCTATAGATACATAGTTATTGACAATTAGCTATTTATAATTAGTTATTGATAATTAGCTATAGATACAGTTATTGACACTTAGCTATTTATAATTAGTTATTGATAATTAGCTATAGATACATAGTTATTGATAATTAGCTATTTATAATTAGTTGTTGATAATTAGCTATAAATACATAGTTATTGATAATTAGCTATTTATAATTAGTTATAGATACATAGTTATTAATAATAAGCTATTGATAATTAGTTATTGTTATTGATAATTATCTATTGGTAATTACTTATTGTTATTGATAATTAACTATTGAATATTAGCTATAGATACATAGTTATTGATAATTAGCTATTTATAATTAGTTATTGATAATTAGCTATAGATACATAGATATTGAAAATTAGCTATTTATAATTCGTTATTGTAATTAATATTTAGCTATTGATAATTATTTATTGTTATTGATAATTAGCTATTGATAATAAGCTATAGATACATAGTTATTGATAATTAGATATTTATAATGAGTTATTGTTATTGATACTTAGCTATAGATACATAGGCCTAGATTTGGAGTTTGGCGGTAGCCGTGAAAACCAGCGTTAGAGGCTCCTAACGCTGGTTTTAGGCTACCGCCGGTATTTGGAGTCATTCAAAAAAGGGTCTAACGCTCACTTTTCAGCCGCGACTTTTCCATACCGCAGATCCCATTATGTCAATTGCGTATCCTATCTTTTCAATGGGATCTTTCTAACTCCGGTATTTAGAGTCGTGTCTGAAGTGAGCGTTAGAATTCTAATGACAAAACTCCAGCCGCAGAAAAAAGTCAGTAGTTAAGAGTTTTCTGGGCTAACGCCGGTTCATAAAGCTCTTAACTACTGTACTCTAAAGTACACTAACACCCATAAACTACCTATGTACCCCTAAACCGAGCCCCCCCCACATCGCCGCCACTCTATTACATTTTTTTAACCCCTAATCTGCCGACCGCCACCTAAGTTATACTTATGTACCCCTAATCTGCTGCCCCTAACACCGCCGACCCCTATATTATATTTATTAACCCCTACACCTGCCTACACTTATTAACCCCTAATCTGCCGAGCGGACCGCACCGCTATTATTATAAAGTTATTAACCCCTAATCCGCCTCACTAACCCTATAATAAATAGTATTAACCCCTAATCTGCCCTCCCTAACATCGCCGACACCTAACTTCAAACACTAACCCCTAATCTGCCGACTGGAGCTCACCGCTATTCTAATAAATGTATTAACCCCTAAAGCTAAGTCTAACCCTAACACTAACACCCCCCTAAGTTAAATATAATTTACATCTAACGAAATTAATTAACTCTTCTTAAATAAATTATTCCTATTTAAAGCTAAATACTTACCTGTAAAATAAATCCTAATATAGCTACAATATAAATTATAATTATATTATAGCTATTTTAGGATTTATATTTATTTTACAGGTAACTTTGTATTTATTTTAACTAGGTACAATAGCTATTAAATAGTTAAGAACTATTTAATAGCTAAAATAGTTAAAATAATTACAAATTTACCTGTAAAATAAACCTAAGTTACAATTAAACCTAACACTACACTATCAATAAATAAATTAAATAAAATACCTATAATTATCTACAATTAAACCTAACACTACACTATCAATAAATAAATTAAATACAATTTGTACAAATAAATACAATGAAATAAACTAACTAAAGTACAAAAAATAAAAAAGAACTAAGTTACAAAAAATAAAAAAATATTTACAAACATAAGAACAATATTACAACAATTTTAAACTAATTACACCTACTCTAAGCCCCCTAATAAAATAACAAAGCCCCCCAAAATAAAAAAATGCCCTACCCTATTCTAAATTACTAAAGTTCAAAGCTCTTTTACCTTACCAGCCCTGAACAGGGCCCTTTGCGGGGCATGCCCCAAGAAATTCAGCTCTTTTGCCTGTAAAAAAAAAACCATACAATACCCCCCCCCCCAACATTACAACCCACCACCCACATACCCCTAATCTAACCCAAACCCCCCTTAAATAAACCTAACACTAAGCCCCTGAAGATCTTCCTACCTTATCTTCACCATACCAGGTTCACCGATCGATCCAGAAGAGCTCCTCCGATGTCCTGATCCAAGCCCAAGCAGGGGGCTGAAGAGGTCCATGATCCGGCTGAAGTCATCATCCAAGCGGGAGCTGAAGAGGTCCATGATCCGGCTGAAGTCTTCATCTAAGCGGGAGCTGAAGAGGTCCATGATCCGGCTGAAGTCTTCTATCAACGGCATCTTCAATCTTCAATGTTCCGCGTCGGATGGAAGATGATGGATCCGGAGGCGACGTTGTGGGGGGCAAATTAGGGGTTAATAAATATAATATAGGGGTCGGCGGTGTTAGGGGCAGCAGATTAGGGGTACATAGGGATAATGTAAGTAGCAGCGGTTTACGGAGCGGCAGATTAGGGGTTAAAAATAATATACAGGGGTCAGCGATAGCGGGGGCGGCAGAATAGGGGTTAATAAGTGTAAGGTTAGGGGTGTTTAGACTCGGGTACATGTTAGAGTGTTAGGTGCAGACGTAGGAAGTGTTTCCCCATAGCAAACAATGGGGCTGCGTTAGGAGCTGAACGCGGCTTTTTTGCAGGTGTTAGGTTTTTTTTCAGCTCAAACAGCCCCATTGTTTCCTATGGGGGAATCGTGCACGAGCACGTTTTTGAAGCTGGCCGCTTCCGTAAGCAACTCTGGTATCGAGAGTTGCAGTGGCGTTAAATATGCTCTACGCTCCTTTTTTGGAGCCTAACGCAGCCATTCTGTGGACTCTCAATACCAGAGTTATTTTAGAGGTGCGGCCAGAAAAAAGCCAGCGTTAGCTACGCGGGTCGTTACCGACAAAACTCTAAATCTAGCCGTAAGTTATTGATAATTAGCTATTTATAATTAGTTATTGTTATTAATAAAAGCAAGCTATAGATACATAGTAATTGATAATTAACTATTGATAATTAGCTATTGATAATTTGCTATAGATACATAGTTATTGATAATTAGCTATAGATACAGTTATTGATAATTAGCTATAGATACATAGTTATTGATAATGAGCTATTGCTAATTAAATATAGATACATAGTTATTTATAATTAGCTATTGATAATTAGCTATAGATACATAGTTATTGATAATTAGCTATAGATACATAGTTATTGATGATTAGCTATTTATAATTAGTTATTGATAATTAGCTATAGATACATATTTATTGATAATAAGCTTCTGTTAATTAGTTATTGTTATTGATAATTAGCTATTGGTAATTACTTATTGCTATTGATAATTAGCTATTGATAATTAGCTATAGATACATAGTTATTGATAATTAGCTATAGATATATAGTTATTGTTAATTAGCTATTTATAATTAGTTATTGATAATTAGCTATAGATACATAGTTATTGCTAATAAACTATTGATAATTAGTTATTTATATTGATAATTAGCTATTGGTTATTACTTATTGTTATTGATAATTAGCTATTGATAATTAGATATAGATACATGGTTATTGATAATTAGCTATTTATAATTAGTTATTGATAATTAGCTATAGATACATAGTTATTAAAAATTAGCTATTTATAATTAAATATTGTAATTGATAATTAGCTATTGATAATTACTTATTGTTATTGATAATTAGCTATTAATAATTAGATATAGATACATAGTTATTGATAATTAGCTATTTATAATTAGGTATTGTTATTAATATAAATAAGCTATAAATACATAGTTATTGATAATTAACTATTGATAATTAGCTATTGATAATTAACTATTGATACATAGTTATTGATAATTAGCTATTGATAATTATTTATTGATAATTAGCTATAGATACATATTTATAGATAATTAGTTATTGATAATTAGCTATAGATACATAGTTACCCCCCCCCAAAGGTTTTAGGCTTTTTTCCCCTTGATATTTTTGAGTCAGTGTGTAAAATGTGTTTTTTTTTTGTCATAACAATTCAAAAGAAAATGGGTAGCACAACACTTTGCATACAGGTGGGTTGAATTGCAAGCATCTTATACCATTTTCTCCCTGAGAGAAGGGAGAGAAAAGAAGGGAAGGGGAGAAAAGGGTGTGAAAGGAAAGAAGAGAGAGAGAGAGAGAGAGAGAGAGAAGAGAGAGAGAGAGAGAGAGAGAGAGAGAGAGAGAGAGAGAGAAAGAGATTGAGGGAGGGAGGAAGGGAAAGAAGGGAGAGAGGAATAGAGGGAAAGAAGAATACACTTTGAAACTATCACTGCCCTTTACATGCAACAACATACAGTAATTACCATCATTCAAGTAATGAAACTTTTAAGTGTCCATTTGTCCATTTACTATTTGTTCCATGGGTTCATGAATGCAGAGACAGCTAGCTATTAGAAGCTAACATGCATTAGCACTGAGAGATTATAATTAGACACAAGCTGATCTAAGCAGTGCACAGGCGCATCCAGTCTGTTAGTTACTAAGACCTGCAATAAGCACTGCGCTCGCAGACTCACCACAGCTTACAAGGGGAGGCAGCATATCGGCACAAAGTCTTCTCCTCCAGCCTCATCTTGTTTCTCACAGGCAAGTTTCTCACAAAGAACACTTCCACTGCAAAAATGACGGCGGCTCTAAATAAAGCAATGGTTTAAAGGAGCACTGCCTTTAAAGGGCCACCTTAATCAGCGCAATTGCCTTGTCTTCTGTGTAAAAGTCTGCACTTTATCGCTCACTGTACTGTGTGCTGGCTTTTAGAGAGAGGATAGGACAGATGTGCTTCCCCTCCCACCGGCCTTGTTGGCCTAGGCCATAATACGCCCCTGAAATAAGCTATTGATAATTAGTTATTGATCATTTGCTATAGATACATAGTTATTAATAATAAGCTATTGATAATTAGTTATTGTTATTGATAATTAGTTATTGGTAATTACTTATTGTTATTGATAATTATCTATTGATAATTAGTTATAGATACATAGTTATTGATAATAAGCTATTGATAATTAGTTATTGTTATTGATAATTAGCTCTAGATACATAGTTTAGTATTTTTGCATCAATTTACAAATGCTACCATT
Source organism: Bombina bombina (assembly GCF_027579735.1). Classification (NCBI taxonomy): domain Eukaryota; kingdom Metazoa; phylum Chordata; class Amphibia; order Anura; family Bombinatoridae; genus Bombina; species Bombina bombina. Next base: position 4,307,055 of record NC_069506.1, on the reverse strand, counting down.
AGCCAGGAGGCTCAGAGGAATGAATGTGAGCTAGCGGTGGTAGGCAGTGATGAATTGTGTGCAATACGGCATCTTTATCTATTCAAGAGACTCCCTCTCTTTTCTTCTTTATCAAGAACATTTAAATCACGCTTGTTTGTGCCTCTTTGCTCTTTTGTATGGAGCTGAACAAAAATGTAATAATATCACCTAAAGAGAGCAACAATACAAGGATTCTAATCACCTTACACTGACAATAATAGAGGATGTTCTGTATACACTAGGCCTGTCAAAAATAATCGTTTTGACGATGCATCGCGATGCGGCATGAAACGATTCTGCATCGATGCGCTGAGACGCGATAATCGATTAACGTTACCCACGTGACCAGCCTCCAGGAAACGTAAAAGAAAGTGCGCGAAAGTGCGCGGTACATCGTTTTGACGTCACTGACGTCACGTCACCCAATAAAGCAACATGGGCGCTCATGGGCGGTCTCTTGAAGTGCCGAAGTTACGCAGTAGGAGCAAAGCAGCAAAGCAGGAGTTTGTTGCCTGAGATTGATGATGGTACACGGCGGTATACTACAGCTACACGGCGGGCTCATTTTTATTTTGTGGGAGACAGAGGAGGAGACCTATGGTGAGAATTAGACTAACTAACTGTTTGTTTAGTTAATAGTTACCAAAACGTTGTACATTTTGCCAATGCCATGCCATAATTGCCATTGCCATGCCTGCCTATTGCCTCAACTGCCTACTACTTGCCAATAGGTAAGAGCAAATCAATAAGGGGTACACAATCACATTTATTACACAATAAGGGGTAACAATTAAATACTTGCCTTATTTACTTAACGTAGTATGCTGAGCTGACTGAGGCTCAGGCTGCTGCATAATTAATTGCTGCATTATTGAATAATATTGCATATATAAAAAATGTATTATAAATAAATATAGTATACTATTATTGTCTAATAATGTCTCTATTAGTCTAATCTGTATCTATTATCTACATGTTTTTCACATGGATGGATGGCCTGGTCTGAAGTTCTAATATTTTAATAATATATTAATTCAAGAAAGTGCATGCAATTTTAAACAACTTTCCCTATTATATAATTTGCTTATCCTTTGTTGAAATGCATAGCCTCCTCCTTGTGCACAAAGTATTATATACTTATAGTAAGTAATGTGTGTGCTGTGCAATGCATTGCTAATATGTCATCAACAAACGATATCTGAGAAGTATGAAGCAAATTAAATAATAGAAGAGTTAGTTATGATGTTTATTTAAAATTGTATTCTCTATCTGAATCATGAAAGTAAATGTTTGGGTTTTTGCACCTTTAAGTGTGTAATATATTACAGTAACTGTGTCAGTGAGTGAGTGATGTCCCCTGCAATTATCACAATGCAATTTGTTTTAAAATTTATGTTCGCAAAATGTATGGCATTGGCAAAGTAGTTGAAGTTACTAGTACTTGTTGATTTTACATTTGCGGCTTGACATTTTGACAACTGGAACTTAGTGTATTTTCTTTTTTTTTTAACACTGACAGAGTTTGACGTTGACAACAACATCATCCGTCACATATGTACATGTCATGCTAAAATGACAGAGGGAGACAAAAAAGATAGAGAGATAAAAAATGCACCTAGCATTTTAAAAGCAAGCATCTGGGCACATTTTGGATTTTATGAACATACTGGAAAGCACGAATTGGACAAGACACACGCGGTTTGTAAAGCCTGTCACACAAAAATTAAATACCTAGGGAATACTACTAACTTGAGAAATCACGTTAGACGTTTTCACTCTGAGATGCTAACCCCTGCCGCTGTCGCCAGTGCCACTGCCAAGGAAATAACAAGACTAGCTGAAGCTCATCAGCCAAGAATTGATGCAATGCTGTCAACTTTGCCACCCAACTCTGAAAAAGGGAAGAGAATAACCAAAGCTGTGGCAACTTTCATAGCGAAGGACCTACGGCCTTACTCTGTTGTGGAAAACCTTGGGTTTCGCAACCTGTTGAAGACACTAGAGCCACGTTATAAGATCCCGTCACGCAATCACTTAACAGAAAACGTTATACCTGCACTCTACCAAGAAACAAAAGCTCAGGTAATTGCATCAATGAGCCAAGCCAGTCGAGTCGCACTAACGTGTGATTCATGGACTTCAGTCACGACGGAGTCTTATGTAACAGTAACTGCACATTACATTAGCAAGGACTGGAAGATCTTGTCGCATGTGCTGCAAACGAGAGCAGTTTATGAGTCTCACACGGGTTCTCATCTGGCGGAGCTACTGTCTCGTGTCGTGGAAGAATGGCAGCTGTCCGATAAATCTGTAGTGCTTGTGACCGACAATGCTTCGAACATGATTGTTGCTGCTCAAGTTGGAAAATTCCCTCATGTAAAATGCTTCGCCCATACACTGAATCTCGCATCCCAGCGGGCGCTGAAAGTGGCCACGCTCTCCAGGCTTTTAGGCAGAGTGCGACGAATATCAACATTTTTTCACCGCAGCACTACAGCAAACCACTGTCTGAAAGAAAAACAGAAATGTCTTGGCCTGAAGAATCATAAGCTAATAACTGATGTGACAACAAGGTGGAACAGCTCATATGACATGGTCGAGAGGTTCCTAGAACAGCAACCTGCAATCTGTGCCACATTGTTGTCTCCAGAAGTCAGAAAAAGTGAGTCAGATCTCTGCACTCTCAACGAAACAGATGTGTCAAATGCAGAGGATGCTGTGAGTGCATTAAAGCCAATGAAAGATGCAACCACACTGATGTCAGAAGAGCGCAATCCAACTGTTTCTCTCATTGCCCCTCTAAATGCACAACTGCTCCAGAACATGACAGACACCATGGGAGACACACCCATGATCCATGAGATCAAGAATGCCATCAAAACAGATCTCCTGAAGAGGTACAGCAGTGAGGCAGAGAAGAAGATACTTTATACAGCCTCTGCCCTGGATCCTCGTTTTAAGGGACTGCCTTTTATTCTCACAGAGGAGGAGAGATTGGAGATATACAGAGGAGTGACTGAGGAGGCTGCATCCTTGGAGGTAATTTTAATTGCATCATGTTTCTTGAATAGATGTGAGCTGTTGTATGCATTTATTTATGCATTACTGTCTCTCTGAGCACACACATAGCATTAGCTGGCTGGCTGCTCGAGGTAATAATGAATGCTATTTTTTCTATTCTTTTGTTCAAACACAGATTGAGTGTACTAGTACAGTTACATCTAGGAGGACAAACGTGGATGAAGTGCCACTGCCTGAGGGAAAAGAAACTCTGGAAGAAGAATCAGCCATCGAGGAGGATAACCCTTCTCCTCCCAAAAGAAAGTCCACATCGCTTCTCATGACTTTGCTGGGACAGTCTTTCACTGACACTGAAGGTACAATAGAACCCAAGACCCCCTATGCCAAGGCTGAAGAGGAAATAGAGAAATATTGTAAAGCCCCATCTCTGCCTCTCACTGAAGACCCTTTGAAATGGTGGCATGTACATGAGGTCATATTTCCCCTCCTCTCTCATTTGTCAAAGCGATACTTGTGTATCCCAGGTACAAGCGTGTCTGCAGAGCGGGTTTTCTCCACTGCAGGAGATGTGGTAACGGCTAAAAGAAGCACCCTCAAACCAGAGCATGTGGATCAACTAGTGTTCTTACAGAAAAACCTACATATTCCATAATTCTGAGTAGTGATTCAGGTTTATAATATTAATATTTAATGTTTTTTGGCACATCCAGAAGAAAGTGCTGTGTGCCCCACTGCCCAGTGCAGACTACTGTTAAGTTATTTTATATTTGTTACTGTTATATAGCTTATAGCTTTTTGAAAAATGAAGCTTAAAACCTTGAGTAAATCTTTGTTGGATCACAAAATATACTAGTACACTACACGACACGACCGACCACGTCACTCTGTCACAGTCACACACACACACACACAATACAAAAGAAACAACACACAACTGCACACACCTCATGTGTGCGTGTCAGTCAGTGTCACCCTTCACCATGATTCACTCTTTTTATTATGTGTGTTTTTTTTGGTATTGTTTGACTGTGTGTGACTGTGACTGTGTGTGTGTTGTGTAACAATATATTTGTGATCCCATAAAGATATTGATAATCAAAGTTAGTAAATCTAGTAGTTCAATGCTACTTCTTGTTTAATGTCTATTACTACTTCTAGTGTTACTGTGATGTTTGCCAATCAGGAAGTGCTCTGTTTTGTAGATGTTGTGCTATTGTTACAGCACACCCCTGTATTGTTTGCAATGCAGTGAGTGCATAGTGCACACTGCATAAGGGATTATTAATATTATTCATTCACACTAAAAAATTGTCTATTTTAAATAGACCCTTTAAGAAAGATATCATATGTTTTTGTTTATGATCCCAATTCCCAATCCCAAATGCCATCCCACCCACTCCCAGGCAGATCTGTAGGGGTTAACCGAATATAACCAACCAGTTAACAATAACAATGTGTGTACTGCAGTGTCTAACTGTCTCTTTATGAGTGTGTGAGTGTGTCTGTGAGTGAGTGCCAGTTTGAAAAGTTTGTATGTATCTCATTCTCTATGAGTGTGTGTGAGATGAGTGTATTAACTGCCTTTGAATTTTTTTGTTTGTATGTGATTGTGTGTCTGTCCCAGTGTCACTGTCTAAGTGTCTATGAGTGTGAGTGTGACTGTGGCTGACTGTGGTGCCATTGAATGTTTTTGTTTGTGTGTGTGTCCCACTGTGTCTCTAGTGTCTGAGTGTCTAGTGAGTGTGACTGTCTAACTGTCTATGAGTGCACTATGCAGAGAGTGAGACTGAAGCCAAACCCCACTATAGGGGAAGGAAAAGCCTTGAGTAAACCTTGAGTAAATCTTTATTGGATCACAAATATACTGTACACTACAGACAGTACAGCACACACACAGTGCCACACACAACAGCACAATACAAAAATAAAGCACACACACCTCAGGTGAGTGGCGTGCCACCCTTTCTTCACCATGATTTACTCCTTGATGTCTGTGTCCTTTTTTATGTATTGTTTGTTTGTGTGTGACTGCTGTGTACTGTTCAGTGACAGACTCAGTCACTATTCAGTTGTGTGTAGTACTGCTTTAACAGTAACTAATAACTAACTAATTATATTTGTGATCCCATAAAGATAATATAATCATCAAGAAGAAACTGTAGTTATAGTAGTTCAGTTCAATGCTACTTGTTTTAAATGTCTCTCTCTCAGTCTCTAGTACTATTGTAAGTCTGTAACTGTGTAAACTAATTGTATATGTCACAATCACATGTGTGTTGTGTGCACACTCTGTGCTTTTGTGTTGTGTTCCAGATTCTTCACGTGATGTTTGTTTGCCACAAATTGACAGTCATGAAGGCACAGTGGACTGCACCTGTAATTTTGTACCTATAAGGGATTTATGTTTTGTTTTCTGAGGACAATTTTCACACAAATAAGGTATTATGGTGGTAACTTAAGCTTAACCTATCTATTTGGGTTTTAATTTAATGTCTATTATATTATTATTACTAAGTAAGTAAAGAAATTAAATTAAAACCAACATAGATAGGTTAGACATTTATTTGTTGTTCATGTTTCTTTACAAGTGTATAGTGTACTACTTACTAATATATAATATATACATTTAAATATTTTCTTTTACTGAAGAAGTACACTGTGAGCACTGCACTTTTTACACTACGTACTCTGTAACTACAGTTTGATGCCATAATATTGTTTCCAAACCAATACAACAATTGCCATTTAGTATTTACTGTTCTATAAACTGTTGTTGTCTGCTGTGTTCAGACTTTGCCACAGGAAGAGTGTCCTTTTTTGAGCTAATAAAATAAAAAAAGAGTTTATTTCAATACTTTGACTTCTTGAATTTTTTTTTCTGAAAAATTTAAAAATTGGGCAGAAATAGTGCAGTAATCGTGATGCATCGCGATGCATCGTAGAATCGAATCGTATCGAATCGTTACGATGATAATCGTAATCGAATCGAATCGTGAGACAGGTGAAGATGCGCAGCTCTAGTATACACTGACAATAATAGAGGATGTTCTTACCTCGTATGTTTGTGTATTCCCTGGTTTGATTCGATGAAATAATCTAATGGCACTGGTTACAGAGAGCATAATATGCTCTTAGCAATATATTATTGATTCGAATGAAGTGGATATTGTATCTTTTTCATTTGTCTGACTGCAGTGTTTAGAGAAAGGTTACTATCATTATTATCATAGCAATTTAAAGGGATCCCTTTTTTATAATCCAGGCAGCATTGATTCTGTTTTCTTAGTTGAATTTAAAGAAGCAGGAGTTTTTCTTCTCTTGTTTTGTCATTAATAAACAAAGTATTAATTACTGCAATACCTGTTGTCTTGGCAAATAATGTCTCTGGTTGGGTCCTTTAGAACTCCAGATGATACTCGAGTATAGCAAATGTATTTTTGTAAACCATGTCTTGAGTGCTGAAATCCCTTGCTTAACTGATCTTAAAAATATAATATATCTTTTTCTGACAAATATTGTTCTGTTTTTAACTTGAGGGTCTGCACCATACCCCCTTCTTTATAAAGAATAAAACTGAGCTTGACTGACCTTTTTTTGGAGGTAATTGGTACATCTATTATTCTAAAATCCCTAAAAAAAAATTATATTAAAATGTAGGTGCATTTAGTAAGAATACATAGTTATTGACAATTAGCTATAAATACAGAGCTATTGATAATTAGCTATTTATAATTAGCCATTTATAATTAATTATAGATACATAATTATTGATAATTAGCTATTGATTATTAGTTATTGATAATTAGCTATAGATACACAGTTATTGATCATTAGCTATTTATAATTAGTTATTGCTGTTAATAATTAGCTATAGATACTTAGCTATTGATAGATAATATCAATAGATAATTAGCTATTGATACATAGTTATTGATAATTAGTTATTTATAATTAGTTATTGCTGTTGATAATTAGCTATAGATACATAGTTATTGAAAATTAGCTATAGATACGTAGTTATTGATAATTAGCTATAGATACTAGTTATTGATAATAAGATATTGATAATTAGTTATTGTTATTGGTAATTAGCTATTGGTAATTACTTATTGTTATTGATAATTAGCTATAGATACATAGTTATTGATTATTAGCTATTTATAATTAGTTATTGCTATTTATAATAAGCAAAAGATACATAGTTATTTATAATTAGCTATTTATAATTAGTTATTGCTATTTATAATTATCTATAGATACATAATTATTGATCATTAGCTATTTATAATTAGTTATTGATAATTAGCTATAGATATATAGTAATTGATAATTAACTATTGATAATTAGCTTTTGATAATTAGCTATAGATACATAGTTATTGATAATTACCTATTGATAATAAGTTATTGATAGATAGCTATAGATACATATTTATTGATCATTAGCTATTGATAATTAGTTATTGATAATTAGCTATTTATAATTAGCTATTGATGATTAGTTATTGCTATTGATAATTAGCCATTGATACATAGTTATTTATGTTTAGCTATTTATAATTAGCTATTGTCAATTAGTTATTGCTATTGATAGTTAGCCATAGATACAAAGTTATTGATAGCTAGCTATAGATACATAGTTATTGAGAACTAGTCATTGATAATTAGATATTTATAATTAGCTATTGATAACTAGTTATTGATAATTAGCTATAGATACATAGTTATGAATAATTAGCTATTTATAATTAGTTATTGCTACTGATAATTAGCTATTGATAATTCATTATTGTTACTGATAATTAGTTATTTATAATTAGTTATTGATAATTGGCTATAGATACATAGTTATTGATAATGAGCTATTTATAATAGTTATTGATAATTAGCTATTGATAATGTGTTATTGTTATTGATAATTTGTTATTGATAATTAGCTATTTATAATTAGTTGTTTATAATTAGCTATTGATAATTAGTTATTGCTATTGATAATTAGCTATTTATAATTAGTTATTGTTATTGATAATGAGCTATAGATACATAGTTATTGAAAATGAGCTATTTATAATTAGTTATTGATAATTAGCTATAGATACATAGTTATTGATAATAAGCTATTGATAATTAGTCATTGATAATTTGCTATAGATAAATAGTTATTGATAATAAGTTATTGATAATTAGTTATTATTATTGATAATTAGCTATTGGTAATTATGTATTGTTATTGATAATTAGCTATTGATAATTAACTATTGATAATTAGCTATATATACATAGTTATTGATAATAAGCTATTGATAATTAGTTATTGTTATTGATAATTAGCTATTATTAATTCGCTATAGATACATAGTTATTGATAATTAACTATTGATAATTAGTTATTGACAATTAGCTATAGATATATAGTTATTGATAATTAGCTATTGACTTCAGGACTGACTTTCTTGCTGAAGAGTGTGGCATGAAGTATACAGTCATTTGCAAAACTCTATGGCTCAAGGAACATGAAAAGAACAATTTTGATTAGAACAGCTGGTGCTTGAGAAAATACACTTACGCCTTCCAGAACTTCCTGTATTGTGTTAAAATGTTCTTTCATACTTATGTCCTTAAGGAAATTCCTACGGCAAAATTTAATGTTTATTGTTCTGTGATTTCAGCAGGTGGTTTTACACCAGAATAAACCATTGTAATTTGTTAGATAATAGAAGGTTTACGTATAACGGCCCTTAAAAGAGCTGTGTTTTGTTTCACAGGAAGCAGCATCTAAATACCAGATTTACATAAAAAAAAACAACTTATTAATCTTCTGACTTAATGTAACATCTAATAAACATGTTTGTAAAAACAATACTGTTCACATGTTATAAGTAATATTAACTTTTATCAGTAATATGTATTATTTATAATATATGTATTATTAGTATTATTATTATCTGTTATTAGTAATATGTATCATCAGTAATATTATGTATTATTTGTAACATTATGTATTATCAGTAATATTATGTATTATCAGTATAATTATCTGTTATTGGTAATATTATGTATCATCAGTAATATTATGTATTATTTGTAATATTATGTATTATCAGTAATATTATGTATTATTTGTAAAATATGTATTATTAGTATTATTATTATCTGTTATTAGTAATATTATGTATTATTTGTAATATTATGTATTATCAGTATTATTATGTATTATTTGTAATATTATGTATTATCAGTAATATTATGTATTATTTGTAAAATATGTATTATTAGTATTATTATTATCTGTTATTAGTAATATTATGTATTATTTGTAATATTATGTATTATCAGTATTATTATGTATTATTTGTAATATTATGTATTATCAGTAATATTATGTATTATTTGTAAAATATGTATTATTAGTATTATTATTATCTGTTATTAGTAATATTATGTATTATCAGTAATATTATGTATTATCAGTATTATTATCTGTTATTAGTAATATATATCATCAGTAATATTATGTATTATTTGTAATATTATGTATTATCAGTAATATTATGTATTATTTGTAAAATATGTATTATTAGTATTATTATTATCTGTTATTAGTAATATTATGTATTATTTGTAATATTATGTATTATCAGTATTATTATGTATTATTTGTAATATTATGTATTATCAGTAATATTATGTATTATTTGTAAAATATGTATTATTAGTATTATTATTATCTGTTATTAGTAATATTATGTATTATTTGTAATATTATGTATTATCAGTATTATTATGTATTATTTGTAATATTATGTATTATCAGTAATACTATGTATTATTTGTAAAATATGTATTATTAGTATTATTATTATCTGTTATTAGTAATATTATGTATTATCAGTAATATTATGTATTATTTGTAATATTATGTATTATCAGTATTATTATCTGTTATTGGTAATATTATGTATCATCCGTAATATTATGTATTATTTGTAATATTATGTATTATCAGTATTATTATTATCTGTTATTAGTAATATTATGTATTATTAGTATTATTATTATCTGTTATTGGTAATATTATGTATTATTAGTATTATTATTATCTGTTATTAGTAATATTATGTATCATCAGTAATATTATGTATTATTTGTAATATTATGTATTATTAGTATTATTATCTGTTATTGGTAATATTATGTATTATTTGTAATATTATGTATTATCAGTATAATTATCTGTTATTGGTAATATTATGTATTATCAGTATAATTATCTGTTATTGGTAATATTATGTATTATCAGTAATATTATGTATTATCAGTATTATTATGTATTATCAGTATAATTATCTGTTATTGGTAATATTATGTATTATCAGTAATATTATGTATTATCAGTAATATTATGTATTATTTGTAATATTATGTATTATCAGTATAATTATCTGTTATTGGTAATATTATGTATTATCAGTAATATTATGTATTATTTGTAATATTATGTATTATCAGTGTTATTATCTGTTATTGGTAATATTATGTATTATCAGTATTATCTGTTATTGGTAATATTGTGTATTATTATCAGTAATATAATATATTAATAGTATTATTATTATCTGTTATCGGTTATATTATATATTATCAGTAATATTATATATTATCAGTAACATTATGAATTATCAATATTATTATGTATTATCAGTATTATTATGTATTATCAGTAATATGATGTATTATTAGTAATATTATGTATTATCAGTGTTATTATCTGTTATTGGTAATATTATGTATTATCAGTATTATCTGTTATTGGTAATATTGTGTATTATTATCAGTAATATTATATATTATTAGTATTATTTTGATCTGTTATCAGTAATATTATGTATTATCAGTAATATTATGTATTATCAGTATTATTATCTGTTATTGGTAATATTATGTATTATGAGTATTATTATCTGTTATTTGTAATATTATGTATTATTAGTATTATTATTATCTGTTATCGGTTATATTATACATTATCAGTAATATTATATATTATCAGTAACATTATGTATTATCAGTAATATTATGTATTATCAGTTACATTATTTATTATCAGTAATATTATAGGTTATCAGTAATATTCGGCTAGATTACGAGTTTTGCGTTATGAGGGGTGAGGTGCTAACTTGCACGTTATTGTCACCGCTCACTTCCCTACAGTGCTGGTATTACAGGTTTACAAAGACCCGGCGTTAACATGCAAGAAGTGAGCGTAAAGCAAAATTGAGCTCCATACCGCACTCCAATACCAGCGCTGCTGAAAGCTGCGGTGAGCTGGTTTTACGTGCTTGCGCACAATTTCCCCATAGACATCAATGGGGAGAGCCGGCTGAAAAAAGTCTAACACCTGCAAAAAAGCAGCGTAAAGCTCCATAACGCAGTCCCATTGATTCCTATGGGGAAACAAAATTTATGTTTACACCTAACATGATCCCTGAGTCTAAACACCCCTAATCTTACACTTATTAACCCCTAATCTGCCGCTCCGGACATCGCCACCACTATAATAAACATATTAACCGCTAAACCACCGCACTCCTGCATCACAAACACTAGTTAAATATTATTAACCCCTAATCTGCCGCCCCTAACATCACCGCCACCTACCTACATTTATTAACCCCTAATCTGCTGCCCCCAACATTGCCGCTACTATATTAAATTTATTAACCCCTAAACCTAAGTCTAACCCTAACACCCCTAACTTAAATATAATTAAAATAAATCTAAATAAAACCTAATATCATTACCTAAATAATTCCTATTTAAAACGAAATACTTACATACTTAGGTTTATTTTTATTTCACAGCTAAGTTTGTATATTAGTAAATAGTTATTAACTATTTACTAACTACCTAGTTAAAATAAATAAAAATTAACTGTAAAATAAAATCTAACCTGAGTTACACTAACACCTAACCTTACACTACAATTAAATCAATTACATTTATTAAATACAATTATCTTTATTACAAAACAAAACACTAAATTACACAAAATAAAAAAAGAAATTATCAGATATTTAAACTAATTACACCTAATCTAATAGAAAAAACCTAGCCTAAACTAAACTACCAATAGCCCTTAAAAGGGCCTTTTGTGGGGCATTGCCCCAAAGAAATCAGCTATTTTACCTGTAGAAAAAATACAAAAAAAAAACAACAGTAAAAACCACTACCCACACAACCAACCCCCTAAATAAAATCCTAACTAAGAAAACCTAAGCTTCCCATTGCCATGAAAATGGCATTGGGATGGGCATTGCCCTTAAAAGGGCATTTAGCTCTTTTTCAGCCCAAAAGCCCTAATCTAAAAATAAAACCCTTAAAAAAAACTAACACTAACCCCCGAAGATGCACTTACAGTTTTTGAAGACCCGACATCCATCCTCAACGAAGCCGGGAGAAGTCCTCAACGAAGTGGCAGAAGTCTTCATCCAACTGGGCAGAAGTCTTCATCCAATGGGGCAGAAGTCTTCATCCAGATGGCATATTCTATCTTCATCCATTTGGCGCGGAGCGGGTCCATCTTCAAGGCATCTGGCGTGGAGCATTTAATGTTTTTTTTTTGTAATTTAGGTATATTATGTATTATCAGTAATATGATGTATTATCTGTAATATTATGGGTTATCAGTAATATTATAGGTTATCAGTAATATTATGGGTTATCAGTAATATTATATAGTATCAGATATATTATGGGTTTTCAGTAATATTATGTATTAATTATAAGTAATATTATGGGTTATCAGCAATATTATGGTTTACCACTAATATTATGTATTATCAGTAATATTATGGGTTATCAGTAATATATTATAGGTTATCAGTAATATTATGTATTATCAGTAATATTATGTATTATCAGTAATATTTTAGGTTATCAGTAATATTATGTATTATCAGTAATATTATGGGTTATCAGTAATATTATAGGTTATCAGTAATAATATGTATTATTAGTAATATTATGGGTTATCAGTAATATTATGGGTTATCAGTAATATTATTGGTTATCAGTTATATTATGGTTTATCAGTAATATTATGGGTTATCAGTAATATTATGTATTATCAGTAATATTATGGGTTATCATTTATATTATTTATTATCAGTAATATTATGGGTTATCAGTAATATTATGGGTTATTAGTAATATTATGTATTATCTGTAATATTATGGATTATCAGTAATATTATGTATTTTCTGTAATATTGTGGGTTACAAGTAATATTATGTATTATCAGTAATATGATGTATTATCTGTAATATTATGGGTTATCAGTAATATTATGGGTTATCAGTAATATTATGTATTATTAGTAATATTATGGGTTATCAGTAATATTATAGGTTATCAGTAATATTATAAATTATCAGTAATATTATGTATTATCAGTAATAATATGTATTATCAGTAATATTATGTATTATTAGTAATATTATTGGTTATCAGTTATATTATTAACGTATTAACCACACGTTATACACCATGGCTGTATACATTATCTCCCGTTTTAGGGAGCAGATTTAAATAACCAGACATTATATATAGCTGATTATTGCTACTGCAAGCTTGCATTAGCAATTAACCAGAATCTCTGACGGCATCAGAACGAGGCTCCAATAGGATCCTATGGAAGTGGGCACTTGTTTGCATTGTGATTTACTTGTTATACCGATGCACATTATTGTACTCTGGTATAACAAAGTGTAGCGCTAATTAGGGATGGGCGAATGTTTCGCAAAATTCGAAAAACGGCACGAATTTTAACACATTCGTTCGTTCGAATCGAATTTCGAATATTTACATAACATTCTAACATTCGATTTTCGAATATTCGGTTTCGAATTTTACGATTACATTCGAAAATATTCGAATTCGAAAAATTCGAATTTAGATTGTAATAGTATTTCCAATGCTTTTTCTTTAAATGTAATATTCGAATTATGCAATATTCGAATTCGAAAAATTCGAATTTAGATTGTAATAGTATTTCTAATGCTTTTTCTTTAAATGTAATATTCGAATTATGCAATATTCGAATTCGAAAAATTCGAATTTAGATTGTAATAGTATTTCTAATGCTTTTTCTTTAAATGTAATATTCGAATTATGCAATATTCGAATTCGAAAAATTCGAATTTAGATTGTAATAGTATTTCTAATGCTTTTTCTTTAAATGTAATATTCGAATTATGCAATACGTGTATTCGAATTCGAAAAATTCGAATTTAGATTGTAATAGTATTTCTAATGCTTTTTCTTTAAATGTAATATTCGAATTATGCAATACGTGTATTCGAATTCGAAAAATTCTAATTTAGATTGTAATAGTATTTCTAATGCTTTTTCTTTAAATGTAATATTCGAATTATGCAATATTCGAATTCGAAAAATTCGAATTTAGATTGTAATAGTATTTCTAATGCTTTTTCTTTAAATGTAATATTCGAATTATGCAATACGTGTATTCGAATTCGAAAAATTTGAATTTAGATTGTAATAGTATTTTTAATGCTTTTTCTTTAAATGTAATATTCGAATTATGCAATATTCGAATTCGAAAAATTCGAATTTAGATTGTAATAGTATTTCTAATGCTTTTTCTTTAAATGTAATATTCGAATTATGCAATAGGTGTATTCGAATTCGAAAAATTCGAATTTAGATTGTAATAGTATTTCTAATGCTTTTAAATGTAATATTCGAATTATGCAATATTCGAATTCGAAAAATTCGAATTTATATTCGAATTCGAAAAATTCGAATTTATATTCGAATTCGAAAAATTCTAATTTATATTCGAATTCGAAAAATTCGAATTTATATTCGAATTCGAAAAATTCGAATTTCGAATGTAGACATTCGATATAATTATAAACATTCGAATTCGAAAGTGACATTCGAAAACTGTAAATAACATTCGATTTTCGAATTTTTAAGAATATTCGTTCTTATCGACATTCGAATTTAGAATTCGAATTTCGGTAATAACATTCGTTCTACATTCGAAATTCGAAAATTTGCACATTCGCCCATCCCTAGCGCTAATATCGCTTGCACGCAAGTGATATTAAGTGCTCCCTTGTAATCTAGCCTGTAGACTGGCTTTACTCAAGTAATAAAATTATTATTTTCTATTTTTCAGGAGTAAATGTTGATGATTATTTATATATATAAAGGAGACTTTTAATGTTATATAGGGCTATTGCTACAGGATATATTTGACTATTTTTATCCCACTTCACAGTCATGTCGTCATATTTACTACTTTATGTTGTTTTTGCTGTTTGTTTCACAATAAATCATTTTCAGTCTTCTAGTTTGGACAAAAAAGGCTGAAGCTTTAGTGTTATTTCCTGTCCTGTAATCGGTTGATTTATTTCAACTTGCAAAGCTGCATCACTGTCAAAGGCTCTTTTTCCAATGCATTAGTCACATGAAGTTCAGTTATGAGAAAAAACTTACAGATGGCATAGGGTACAGCATAGGGAGCTGGTAACTGAAGGGTTATATATAGGGCTAAATAAACTTACAGATGGCACAGGGTACAGCATAGGGAGCTGGTAACTGAAGGGTTATCTATAGGGCTAAATAAACTTACAGATGGCATAGGGTACAGCACAGGGAGCTGGTAACTGAAGGGTTATCTATAGGGCTAAATAAACATACAGATGGCACAGGGTACAGCACAGGGAGCTGGTAACTGAAGGGTTATCTATAGGGCTAAATAAACTTACAGATGGCATAGGGTACAGCACAGGGAGCTGGTAACTGAAGGGTTATTTATAGGACTAAATAAACTTACAGATGGCACAGGGTACAGCACAGGGAGCTGGTAACTGAAGGGTTATATATAGGGCTAAATAAACTTACAGATGGCACAGGGTACAGCACAGGGAGCTGGTAACTGAAGGGTTATCTATAGGGCTAAATAAACTTACAGATGGCATAGGGTACAGCACAGGGATCTGGTAACTGAAGGGTTATTTATAGGGCTAAATAAAGTTACAGATGGCATAGGGTACAGCACAGGGATCTGGTAACTGAAGGGTTATATATAGGGCTAAATAAACATACAGATGGCACAGGGTACAGCACAGGGATCTGGTAACTGAAGGGTTATCTATAGGGCTAAATAAACTTACAGATGGCATAGGGTACAGCACAGGGAGCTGGTAACTGAAGGGTTATATATAGGGCTAAATAAACATACAGATGGCACAGGGTACAGCACAGGGAGCTGGTAACTGAAGGGTTATCTATAGGGCTAAATAAACTTACAGATGGCATAGGGTACAGCACAGGGAGCTGGTAACTGAAGGGTTATCTATAGGGCTAAATAAACTTACAAATGGCACAGGGTACAGCACAGGGATCTGGTAACTGAAGGGTTATATATAGGGCTAAATAAACTTACAGATGGCATAGGGTACTGCACAGGGAGCTGGTAACTGAGGGGTTATATATAGGGCTAAATAAACTTACAGATGGCATAGGGTACAGCACAGGGAGCTGGCAACTGAAGGGTTATATATGGGGCTAAATAAAGTTACAGATGGCATAGGGTACAGCACAGGGATCTGGTAACTGAAGGGTTATTTATATGGCTAAATAAACTTACAGATGGCATAGGGTACAGCACAGGGAGCTGGTAACTGAAGGGTTATTTATATGGCTAAATAAACTTACAGATGGCATAGGGTACAGCACAGGGAGCTGGTAACTGAAGGGTTATATATAGGGCTAAATAACCATACAGATGGCATAGGGTACAGCACAGGGAGCTGGTAACTGAAGGGTTATTTATATGGCTAAATAAACATACAGATGGCACAGGGTACAGCACAGGGAGCTGGTAACTGAAGGGCTATATATAGGGCTAAATAAACTTACAGATGGCACAGGGTACAGCACAGGGAGCTGGTAACTGAAGGGTTATCTATAGGGCTAAATAAACTTACAGATGGCACAGGGTACAGCACAGGGAGCTGGTAACTGAAGGGTTATTTATATGGCTAAATAAACTTACAGATGGCATAGGGTACAGCACAGGGAGCTGGTAACTGATGTGTTATCTATAGGGCTAAATAAACTTACAGATGGCACAGGGTACAGCACAGGGAGCTGGTAACTGAAGGGTTATATATGGGGCTAAATAAACATACAGATGGCATAGGGTGCAGCACAGGGAGCTGGTAACTGATGTGTTATCTATAGGGCTAAATAAACATACAGATGGCATAGGGTACAGCACAGGGAGCTGGTAACTAAAGGATTATATATAGGGCTAAATAAACTTACAGATGGCACAGGGTACAGCACAGGGAGCTGGTAACTGAAGGGTTATATATAGGGCTAAATAAACATACAGATGGCATAGGGTACAGCACAGGGAGCTGGTAACTGAAGGGTTTTATATAGGGCTAAATAAACTTACAGATGGCATAGGGTACAGCACAGGGAGCTGGTAACTGAAGGGTTATATATAGGGCTAAATAAACTTACAGATGGCACAGGGTACAGCACAGGGAGCTGGTAACTGAAGGGTTATATATAGGACTAAATAAACTTACAGATGGCACAGGGTACAGCACAGGGAGCTGGTAACTGAAGGGTTATATATAGGGCTAAATAAACTTACAGATGGCATAGGGTACAGCACAGGGAGCTGGTAACTGAGGGGTTATATATAGGGCTAAATAAACTTACAGATGGCATAGGGTACAGCACAGGGAGCTGGCAACTGAAGGGTTATATATGGGGCTAAATAAAGTTACAGATGGCATAGGGTACAGCACAGGGATCTGGTAACTGAAGGGTTATTTATATGGCTAAATAAACTTACAGATGGCATAGGGTACAGCACAGGGAACTGGTAACTGAAGGGTTATTTATATGGCTAAATAAACTTACAGATGGCATAGGGTACAGCACAGGGAGCTGGTAACTGAAGGGTTATATATAGGGCTAAATAACCATACAGATGGCATAGGGTACAGCACAGGGAGCTGGTAACTGAAGGGTTATTTATATGGCTAAATAAACATACAGATGGCACAGGGTACAGCACAGGGAGCTGGTAACTGAAGGGCTATATATAGGGCTAAATAAACTTACAGATGGCACAGGGTACAGCACAGGGAGCTGGTAACTGAAGGGTTATCTATAGGGCTAAATAAACTTACAGATGGCACAGGGTACAGCACAGGGAGCTGGTAACTGAAGGGTTATTTATATGGCTAAATAAACTTACAGATGGCATAGGGTACAGCACAGGGAGCTGGTAACTGATGTGTTATCTATAGGGCTAAATAAACTTACAGATGGCACAGGGTACAGCACAGGGAGCTGGTAACTGAAGGGTTATATATGGGGCTAAATAAACATACAGATGGCATAGGGTGCAGCACAGGGAGCTGGTAACTGATGTGTTATCTATAGGGCTAAATAAACATACAGATGGCATAGGGTACAGCACAGGGAGCTGGTAACTGAAGGATTATATATAGGGCTAAATAAACTTACAGATGGCACAGGGTACAGCACAGGGAGCTGGTAACTGAAGGGTTATATATAGGGCTAAATAAACTTACAGATGGCACAGGGTACAGCACAGGGAGCTGGTAACTGAAGGGTTATATATAGGACTAAATAAACTTACAGATGGCACAGGGTACAGCACAGGGAGCTGGTAACTGAAGGGTTATATATAGGGCTAAATAAACTTACAGATGGCATAGGGTACAGCACAGGGAGCTGGTAACTGAGGGGTTATATATAGGGCTAAATAAACTTACAGATGGCATAGGGTACAGCACAGGGAGCTGGCAACTGAAGGGTTATATATGGGGCTAAATAAAGTTACAGATGGCATAGGGTACAGCACAGGGATCTGGTAACTGAAGGGTTATTTATATGGCTAAATAAACTTACAGATGGCATAGGGTACAGCACAGGGAACTGGTAACTGAAGGGTTATTTATATGGCTAAATAAACTTACAGATGGCATAGGGTACAGCACAGGGAGCTGGTAACTGAAGGGTTATATATAGGGCTAAATAACCATACAGATGGCATAGGGTACAGCACAGGGAGCTGGTAACTGAAGGGTTATTTATATGGCTAAATAAACATACAGATGGCACAGGGTACAGCACAGGGAGCTGGTAACTGAAGGGCTATATATAGGGCTAAATAAACTTACAGATGGCACAGGGTACAGCACAGGGAGCTGGTAACTGAAGGGTTATCTATAGGGCTAAATAAACTTACAGATGGCACAGGGTACAGCACAGGGAGCTGGTAACTGAAGGGTTATTTATATGGCTAAATAAACTTACAGATGGCATAGGGTACAGCACAGGGAGCTGGTAACTGAAGGGTTATCTATAGGGCTAAATAAACTTACAGATGGCACAGGGTACAGCACAGGGAGCTGGTAACTGAAGGGTTATATATGGGGCTAAATAAACATACAGATGGCATAGGGTGCAGCACAGGGAGCTGGTAACTGATGTGTTATCTATAGGGCTAAATAAACATACAGATGGCATAGGGTACAGCACAGGGAGCTGGTAACTGAAGGATTATATATAGGGCTAAATAAACTTACAGATGGCACAGGGTACAGCACAGGGAGCTGGTAACTGAAGGGTTATATATAGGGCTAAATAAACATACAGATGGCATAGGGTACAGCACAGGGAGCTGGTAACTGAAGGGTTTTATATAGGGCTAAATAAACTTACAGATGGCATAGGGTACAGCACAGGGAGCTGGTAACTGAAGGGTTATATATAGGGCTAAATAAACTTACAGATGGCATAGGGTACAGCACAGGGAGCTGGTAACTGAAGGGTTATATATAGGGCTAAATAAACTTACAGATGGCACAGGGAGCTGGTAACTGAAGGGTTATATATAGGGCTAAATAAACTTACAAATGGCACAGGGTACAGCACAGGGATCTGGTAACTGAAGGGTTATTTATATGGCTAAATAAACTTACAGATGGCACAGGGTACAGCACAGGGAGCTGGTAACTGAAGGGTTATCTATAGGGCTAAATAAACTTACAGATGGCATAGGGTACAGCACAGGGAGCTGGTAACTGAAGGGTTATTTATAGGGCTAAATAAACTTACAGATGGCACAGGGTACAGCACAGGGAGCTGGCAACTGAAGGGTTATATATAGGGCTAAATAAACTTACAGATGGCATAGGGTACAGCACAGGGAGCTGGTAACTGAAGGGTTATTTATAGGGCTAAATAAAGTTACAGATGGCACAGAGTACAGCACAGGGAGCTGGTAACTGAAGGGTTATTTATATGGCTAAATAAACTTACAGATGGCACAGGGTACAGCACAGGGAGCTGGTAACTGAGGGGTTATATATAGGGCTAAATAAACTTACAGATGGCATAGGGTACAGCACAGGGAGCTGGTAACTGAAGGGTTATTTATAGGGCTAAATAAACTTACAGATGGCACAGGGAGCTGGTAACTGAAGGGCTATATATAGGGCTAAATAAACATACAGATGGCATAGGGTACAGCACAGGGAGCTGGTAACTGAAGGGCTATATATAGGGCTAAATAAACATACAGATGGCACAGGGTACAGCACAGGGAGCTGGTAACTGAAGGGTTATATATAGGGCTAAATAAACTTACAGATGGCATAGGGTACAGCACAGGGATCTGGTAACTGAAGGGTTATCTATAGGGCTAAATAAACTTACAGATGGCACAGGGTACAGCACAGGGAGCTGGTAACTGAAGGGTTATATATAGGGCTAAATAAACTTACAGATGGCACAGGGTACAGCACAGGGAGCTGGTAACTGAAGGGTTATATATAGGGCTAAATAAACTTACAGATGGCATAGGGTACAGCACAGGGATCTGGTAACTGAAGGGTTATCTATAGGGCTAAATAAAGTTACAGATGGCATAGGGTACAGCACAGGGAGCTGGTAACTGAAGGGTTATATATAGGGCTAAATAAACATACAGATGGCATAGGGTACAGCACAGGGATCTGGTAACTGAAGGGTTATCTATAGGGCTAAATAAACTTACAGATGGCACAGGGTACAGCACAGGGAGCTGGTAACTGAAGGGTTATCTATAGGGCTAAATAAGAAATATATATTTCTGCATAAATTTCCCTTTATGTCTTTGGTAAAGTTATGGGCAATTGGGCACTAAAGGAAGCACAATTATTGTTCTACCAAATCCTCAGGTCGTGTTTTTTTATTGTGCAATACTAAATATCACTCAGCACCTTAGGACAAGAAAAAAGTTCTTTAAAGGGACAGGCAAACCACATTTTTGACTCCATGATGCAGATAGAACATGTACTTTTAAACAACTTTCTCATTTTCTTTTATTTTTCTTCAGTCTCTTTTTATCTTTGTTTAAAAGCAGGGACGTAAGCTTAGGAGTGGGCACGTGTTTATATAGTAGCAGTTTTGGAATAATGTTATCCATAAGCAAGAGCACTAGAGGGCAGCACTCGTTCCTGTCATGTAGTAATAATGTTATCCATAAGCAAGAGCACTAGAGGGCAGCACTTGTTCCTGTCATGTAGTACTAATGTTATCCATAAGCAAGAGCACTAGAGGGCAGCACTTGTTCCTGTCATGTAGTACTAATGTTATCCATAAGCAGGAGCACTAGAGGGCAGCACTCGTTCCTGTCATGTAGTACTAATGTTATCCATAAGCAAGAGCACTAGAGGGCAGCACTATATCCTGTCATGTAGTACTAATGTTATCCATAAACAAGAGCACTAGAGGGCAGCATTCGTTCCTGTCATGTAGTACTAATGTTATCCATAAGCAAGAGCACTAGAGGGCAGCACTTGTTCCTGTCATGTAGTACTAATGTTATCCATAAGCAAGAGCACTAGAGGGCAGCACTCGTTCCTGTCATGTAGTACTAATTTTATCCATAAGCAAGAGCACTAGAGGGCAGCACTATATCCTGTCATGTAGTACTAATGTTACACATAAGCAAGAGCACTAGAGGGCAGCACTCATTCCTGTCATGTAGTACTAATGTTATCCATAAGCAAGAGCACTAGAGGGCAGCACTCGTTCCTGTCATGTAGTACTAATGTTATCCATAAGCAAGAGCACTAGAGGGCAGCACTCGTTCCTGTCATGTAGTACTAATGTTATCCATAAGCAAGAGCACTAGAGGGCAGCACTCGTTCCTGTCATGTAGTACTAATGTTATCCATAAGCAAGAGCACTAGAGGGCAGCACTATTTCCTGTCATGTAGTACTAATGTTATCCATAAGCAAGAGCACTAGAGGGCAGCACTCGTTCCTGTCATGTAGTACTAATGTTATCCATAAGCAAGAGCACTAGAGGGCAGCACTCGTTCCTGTCATGTAGTACTAATATTATCCATAAGCAAGAGCACTAGAGGGCAGAACTCGTTCCTGTCATGTAGTACTAATGTTATCCATAAGCAAGAGCACTAGAGGGCAGCACTATTTCCTGTCATGTAGTACTAATGTTATCCCTAAGCAAGAGCACTAGAGGGCAGCACTTGTTCCTGTCATGTAGTACTAATGTTATCCATAAGCCAGAGCACTAGAGAGCAGCACTCGTTCCTATCATGTAGTACTAATGTTATCCATAAGCAAGAGCACTAGAGGGCAGCACTTGTTCCTGTCATGTAGTACTAATGTTATCCATAAGCAGGAGCATTAGAGTGCAGCACTAGTTCCTGTCATGTAGTACTAATGTTATCCATAAGCAGGAGCACTAGAGGGCAGCACTCGTTCCTGTCATGTAGTACTAATGTTATCCATAAGCAAGAGCACTAGAGGGCAGCACTAGTTCCTGTAATGTAGTACTAATGTAATCCATAAGCAAGAGAACTAGAGGGCAGCACTCATTCCTGTCATGTAGTACTAATGTTATCCATAAGCAAGAGCACTAGAGGGAAGCACTCGTTCCTGTCATGTAGTACTAATGTTATCCATAAGCAGGAGCACTAGAGGGCAGCACTTGTTCCTGTCATGTAGTACTAATGTTATCCATAAGCAGGAGCACTAGAGGGCAGCACTCGTTCCTGTCATGTAGTACTAATGTTATCCATAAGCAAGAGCACTAGAGGGCAGCACTTGTTCCTGTCATGTAGTACTAATGTTATCCATAAGCAAGAGCACTAGAGGGCAGCACTTGTTCCTGTTATATACTACTAATGTTATCCATAAGCAAGAGCACTAGAGGGCAGCACTTGTTCCTGTCATGTAGTACTAATGTTATCCATAAGCAAGAGCACTAGAGGGCAGCACTTGTTCCTGTTATGTAGTACTAATGTTATCCATAAGCAAAAGCACTAGAGGGCAGCACTATTTCCTGTCATGTAGTACTAATATTATCCATTTGCAAGAGCACTAGAGGGCAGCACTATTTCCTGTCATGTAGTACTAATGTTATCCATAAGCAGAAGCACTAGAGGGCAGCACTCGTTCCTGTCATGTAGTACTAATGTTATCCATAAGCAAGAGCACTAGAGGGCAGCACTCGTTCCTATCATGTAGTACTAATGTTATCCATAAGCAAGAGCACTTGAGGGCAGCACTCGTTCCTGACATGTAGTAATAATGTTATCCATAAGAAAGAGCACTAGAGGGCAGCACTCGTTCCTGTCATGTAGTACTAATGTTATCCATAAGCAAGAGCACTAGAGGGCAGCCCTATTTCCTGTCATGTAGTACTAATGTTATCCATAAGCAAGATCACTAGAGGGCAGCACTCGTTCCTGTCATGTAGTACTAATGTTATCCATAAGCAAGATCACTAGAGGGCAGCACTCGTTCCTGTCATGTAGTACTAATGTTATCCATAAGCAAGAGCACTAGAGGGCAGCACTCGTTCCTGTCACGTTGTACTAATGTTATCCATAAGCAAGAGCACTAGAGGGCAGCACTATTTCCTGTCATGTAGTACTAATGTTATCCATAAGCAAGAGCACTAGAGGGCAGCACTCGTTCCTGTCATGTAGTACTAATGTTATCCATAAGCAAGAGCACTAGAGGGCAGCACTTGTTACTGTCATGTAGTACTAATGTTATCCATAAGCAAGAGCACTAGAGGGCAGCACTATATCCTGTCATGTAGTACTAATGTTACACATAAGCAAGAGCACTAGAGGGCAGCACTCGTTCCTGTCATGTAGTACTAATGTTATCCATAAGCAAGAGCACTAGAGGGCAGCACTCGTTCCTGTCATGTAGTACTAATGTTATCCATAAGCAAGAGCACTAGAGGGCAGCACTCGTTCCTGTCATGTAGTACTAATTTTATCCATAAGCAAGAGCACTAGAGGGCAGCACTATATCCTGTCATGTAGTACTAATGTTACACATAAGCAAGAGCACTAGAGGGCAGCACTCATTCCTGTCATGTAGTACTAATGTTATCCATAAGCAAGAGCACTAGAGGGCAGCACTCGTTCCTGTCATGTAGTACTAATGTTATCCATAAGCAAGAGCACTAGAGGGCAGCACTCGTTCCTGTCATGTAGTACTAATGTTATCCATAAGCAAGAGCACTAGAGGGCAGCACTCGTTCCTGTCATGTAGTACTAATGTTATCCATAAGCAAGAGCACTAGAGGGCAGCACTATTTCCTGTCATGTAGTACTAATGTTATCCATAAGCAAGAGCACTAGAGGGCAGCACTCGTTCCTGTCATGTAGTACTAATGTTATCCATAAGCAAGAGCACTAGAGGGCAGCACTCGTTCCTGTCATGTAGTACTAATGTTATCCATAAGCAAGAGCACTAGAGGGCAGCACTCGTTCCTGTCATGTAGTACTAATGTTATCCATAAGCAAGAGCACTAGAGGGTAGCACTATTTCCTGTCATGTAGTACTAATGTTATCCCTAAGCAAGAGCACTAGAGGGCAGCACTTGTTCCTGTCATGTAGTACTAATGTTATCCATAAGCCAGAGCACTAGAGAGCAGCACTCGTTCCTATCATGTAGTACTAATGTTATCCATAAGCAAGAGCACTAGAGGGCAGCACTTGTTCCTGTCATGTAGTACTAATGTTATCCATAAGCAGGAGCATTAGAGGGCAGCACTAGTTCCTGTCATGTAGTACTAATGTTATCCATAAGCAGGAGCACTAGAGGGCATTACTCGTTCCTGTCATGTAGTACTAATGTTATCCATAAGCAAGAGCACTAGAGGGCAGCACTAGTTCCTGTAATGTAGTACTAATGTTATCCATAAGCAAGAGAACTAGAGGGCAGCACTCATTCCTGTCATGTAGTACTAATGTTATCCATAAGCAAGAGCACTAGAGGGAAGCACTCGTTCCTGTCATGTAGTACTAATGTTATCCATAAGCAGGAGCACTAGAGGGCAGCACTTGTTCCTGTCATGTAGTACTAATGTTATCCATAAGCAGGAGCACTAGAGGGCAGCACTCGTTCCTGTCATGTAGTACTAATGTTATCAATAAGCAAGAGCACTAGAGGGCAGCACTTGTTCCTGTCATGTAGTACTAATGTTATCCATAAGCAAGAGCACTAGAGGGCAGCACTTGTTCCTGTTATATACTACTAATGTTATCCATAAGCAAGAGCACAAGAGGGCAGCACTTGTTCCTGTCATGTAGTACTAATGTTATCCATAAGCAAGAGCACTAGAGGGCAGCACTTGTTCCTGTTATGTAGTACTAATGTTATCCATAAGCAAGAGCACTAGAGGGCAGCACTATTTCCTGTCATGTAGTACTAATATTATCCATTTGCAAGAGCACTAGAGGGCAGCACTATTTCCTGTCATGTAGTACTAATGTTATCCATAAGCAGAAGCACTAGAGGGCAGCACTCGTTCCTGTCATGTAGTACTAATGTTATCCATAAGCAAGAGCACTAGAGGGCAGCACTCGTTCCTATCATGTAGTACTAATGTTATCCATAAGCAAGAGCACTTGAGGGCAGCACTCGTTCCTGACATGTAGTAATAATGTTATCCATAAGAAAGAGCACTAGAGGGCAGCACTCGTTCCTGTCATGTAGTACTAATGTTATCCATAAGCAAGAGCACTAGAGGGCAGCCCTATTTCCTGTCATGTAGTACTAATGTTATCCATAAGCAAGATCACTAGAGGGCAGCACTCGTTCCTGTCATGTAGTACTAATGTTATCCATAAGCAAGATCACTAGAGGGCAGCACTCGTTCCTGTCATGTAGTACTAATGTTATCCATAAGCAAGAGCACTAGAGGGCAGCACTCGTTCCTGTCACGTTGTACTAATGTTATCCATAAGCAAGAGCACTAGAGGGCAGCACTATTTCCTGTCATGTAGTACTAATGTTATCCATAAGCAAGAGCACTAGAGGGCAGCACTTGTTACTGTCATGTAGTACTAATGTTATCCATAAGCAAGAGCACTAGAGGGCAGCACTATATCCTGTCATGTAGTACTAATGTTACACATAAGCAAGAGAACTAGAGGGCAGCACTCGTTCCTGTCATGTAGTACTAATGTTATCCATAAGCAAGAGCACTAGAGGGCAGCACTCGTTCCTGTCATGTAGTACTAATGTTATCCATAAGCAAGAGCACTAGAGGGCAGCACTCGTTCCTGTCATGTAGTACTAATGTTATCCATAAGCAAGAGCACTAGAGGGCAGCACTTTTTCCTGTCATGTAGTACTAATGTTATCCATAAGCAAGAGCACTAGAGGGCAGCACTCGTTCCTGTCATGTAGTACTAATGTTATCCATAAGCAAGAGCACTAGAGGGCAGCCCTATTTCCTGTCATGTAGTACTAATGTTATCCATAAGCAAGAGCACTAGAGGGCAGCACTCGTTCCTGTCATGTAGTACTAATGTTATCCATAAGCAAAAGCACTAGAGGGCAGCACTTTTTCCTGTCATGTAGTACTAATGTTATCCATAAGCAAGAGCACTAGAGGGCAGCACTCGTTCCTGTCATGTAGTACTAATGTTATCCATAAGCAAGAGCACTAGAGGGCAGCACTCATTCCTGTCATGTAGTACTAATGTTATCCATTTGCAAGAGCACTAGAGAACAGCACTCGTTCCTGTCATGTAGTACTAATGTTATCCATAAGCAAGAGCACTAGAGGGCAGCACTATTTTCTGTCATGTAGTACTAATATTATCCATTTGCAAGAGCACTAGAGGGCAGCACTATTTCCTGTCATGTAGTACTAATGTTATCCATAAGCAGGAGCACTAGAGGGCAGCACTCGTTCCTGTCATGTAGTACTAATGTTATCCATATGCAAGAGCACTAGAGGGCAGCACTCGTTCCTGTCATGTAGTACTAATGTTATCCATAAGCAAGAGCACTTGAGGGCAGCACTCGTTCCTGTC
Organism: Bombina bombina; assembly: GCF_027579735.1. Taxonomy (NCBI): domain Eukaryota; kingdom Metazoa; phylum Chordata; class Amphibia; order Anura; family Bombinatoridae; genus Bombina; species Bombina bombina. The sequence continues at coordinate 4,279,562 of NC_069506.1, read as the reverse complement.
ATGTAATAATAATGTTATCCATAAGCAAGAGCACTAGAGGGCAGCACTCGTTCCTGTCATGTAGTACTAATGTTATCCATAAGCAAGAGCACTAGAGGGCAGCACTCGTTCCTGTCATGTAGTACTAATGTTATCCATAAGCAGGAGCACTAGAGGGCAGCACTCGTTCCTGTCATGTAGTACTAATGTTATCAATAAGCAGGAGCACTAGAGGGCAGCACTCGTTCCTGTCATGTAGTACTAATGTTATCCATAAGCAAGAGCACTAGAGGGCAGCACTCGTTCCTGTCATGTAGTACTAATGTTATCAATAAGCAAGAGCACTAGAGGGCAGCACTCGTTCCTGTCATGTAGTACTAATGTTATCCATAAGCAAGAGCACTAGAGGGCAGCACTCGTTCCTGTCATGTAGTACTAATGTTATCAATAAGCAAGAGCACTAGAGGGCAGCACTCGTTCCTGTCATGTAGTACTAATGTTATCCATAAGCAAGAGCACTAGAGGGCAGCACTCGTTCCTGTCATGTAGTACTAATGTTATCAATAAGCAAGAGCACTAGAGGGCAGCACTCGTTCCTGTCATGTAGTACTAATGTTATCCATAAGCAAGAGCACTAGAGGGCAGCACTCGTTCCTGTCATGTAGTACTAATGTTATCCATAAGCAAGAGCACTAGAGGGCAGCACTCGTTCCTGTCATGTAGTACTAATGTTATCAATAAGCAAGAGCACTAGAGGGCAGCACTCATTCCTGTCATGTAGTACTAATGTTATCCATAAGCAAGAGCACTAGAGGGCAGCACTCGTTCCTGTCATGTAGTACTAATGTTATCCATAAGCAAGAGCACTAGAGGGCAGCACTCATTCCTGTCATGTAGTACTAATGTTATCAATAAGCAAGAGCACTAGAGGGCAGCACTCGTTCCTGTCATGTAGTACTAATGTTATCAATAAGCAAGAGCACTAGAGGGCAGCACTCGTTCCTGTCATGTAGTACTAATGTTATCAATAAGCAAGAGCACTAGAGGGCAGCACTCGTTCCTGTCATGTAGTACTAATGTTATCAATAAGCAAGAGCACTAGAGGGCAGCACTATTTCCTGTCATGTAGTACTAATGTTATCCATAAGCAAGAGCACTAGAGGGCAGCACTCTTTCCTGTCATGTAGTACTAATGTTATCCATAAGCAAGAGCACTAGAGGGCAGCACTCGTTCCTGTCATGTAGTACTAATGTTATCAATAAGCAAGAGCACTAGAGGGCAGCACTGATTCCTGTCATGTAGTACTAATGTTATCCATAAGCAAGAGCACTAGAGGGCAGCACTCGTTCCTGTCATGTAGTACTAATGTTATCAATAAGCAAGAGCACTAGAGGGCAGCACTCGTTCCTGTCATGTAGTACTAATGTTATCAATAAGCGAGAGCACTAGAGTGCAGCACTCGTTCCTGTCATGTAGTACTAATGTTATCCATAAGCAAGAGCACTAGAGGGCAGCACTCGTTCCTGTCATGTAGTACTAATGTTATCAATAAGCAAGAGCACTAGAGGTCAGCACTATTTCCTGTCATGTAGTACTAATGTTATCCATAAGCAAGAGCACTAGAGGGCAGCACTCGTTCCTGTCATGTAGTACTAATGTTATCCATAAGCAAGAGCACTAGAGGGCAGCACTCGTTCCTGTCATGTAGTACTAATGTTATCCATAAGCAAGAGCACTAGAGGGCAGCACTCGTTCCTGTCATGTAATACTAATGTTATCAATAAGCAAGAGCACTAGAGGGCACACTGGTTCCTGTCATGTAGTACTAATATTATCCATAAGCAAGAGCACTAGAGGGCAGCACTCGTTCCTGTCATGTAGTACTAATGTTATCAATAAGCAAGAGCACTAGAGGGCAGCACTCGTTCCTGTCATGTAGTACTAATGTTATCAATAAGCGAGAGCACTAGAGTGCAGCACTCGTTCCTGTCATGTAGTACTAATGTTATCCATAAGCAAGAGCACTAGAGCGCAGCACTCGTTCCTGTCATGTAGTACTAATGTTATCAATAAGCAAGAGCACTACAGGGCAGCACTATTTCCTGTCATGTAGTACTAATGTTATCCATAAGCAAGAGCACTAGAGGGCAGCACTCGTTCCTGACATGTAGTACTAATGTTATCCATAAGCAAGAGCACTAGAGGGCAGCACTCGTTCCTGTCATGTAGTACTAATTTTATCCATAAGCAAGAGCACTAGAGGGCAGCACTCGTTCCTGTCATGTAGTACTAATGTTATCCATAAGCAAGAGCACTAGAGGGCAGCACTCGTTCCTGTCATGTAGTACTAATGTTATCCATAAGCAAGAGCACTAGAGGGCAGCACTGTTTCCTGTCATGTAGTACTAAAGTTATCCATAAGAAAGAGCACTAGAGGGCAGCACTCATTCCTGTCATGTAGTACTAATGTTATCCATAAGCAAGAGCACTAGAGGGCAGCACTGTTTCCTGTCATGCAGTACTAATGTTATCCATAAGCAAGAGCACTAGAGGGCAGCACTCATTCCTGTCATGTAGTACTAATGTTATCCATAAGCAAGAGCACTAGAGGGCAGCACTCGTTCCTGTCATGCAGTACTAATGTTATCCATAAGCAAGAGCACTAGAGGGCAGCACTCATTCCTGTCATGTAGTACTAATGTTATCCATAAGCAAGAGCACTAGAGGGCAGCACTATTTCCTGTCATGCAGTACTAATGTTATCCATAAGCAAGAGCACTAGAGGGCAGCACTCTTTCCTGTCATGTAGTACTAATGTTATCAATAAGCAAGAGCACTAGAGGGCAGCACTATTTCCTCTCATGTAGTACTAATGTTATCCATAAGCAAGAGCACTAGAGGGCAGTACTATTCCCTGTCATGTAGTACTAATGTTATCCATAAGCAAGAGCACTAGATGGCAGCACTATTTCCTGTCATGTAGTACTAATGTTATCCATAAGCAAGAGCACTAGAGGGCAGCACTATTCCCTGACATGTAGTACTAATGTTATACATTTGCAAGAGCACTAGAGGGCAGCACTATTTCCTGACATGTAGTACTAATGTTATACATTAGCAAGAGCACTAGAGGGCAGCACTATTTCCTGTCATGTAGTACTAATGTTATCCATAAGCAAGAGCACTAGAGGGCAGCACTCGTTTCTTTCATGTAGTACTAATGTTATCAATAAGCAAGAGCACTAGAGGGCAGCACTCGTTCTTGTTATGTAGTACTAATGTTATCCATAAGCAAGAGCACTAGAGGGCAGCACTCATTCCTGTCATGTAGTACTAATGTTATCCATAAGCAAGAGCACTAGAGGGCAGCACTCGTTCCTGGCATGTAGTACTAATGTTATCCAGAAGCTAGAGCACTAGAGGGCAGCACTCGTTTCTTTCATGTAGTACTAATGTTATCTATAAGCAAGAGCACTAGAGGGCAACACTCGTTCCTGTCATGCAGTACTAATGTTATCCATAAGCAAGAGCATTTGAGGGCAGCACTCGTTCCTGTCATGCAGTACTAATGTTATCTATAAGCAAGAGCACTAGAGGGCAGCACTCGTTCCTGTCATGTAGTACTAATGTTATCCATAAGCAAGAGCACTAGAGGGCAGCACTCGTTCCTGTCATGCAGTACTAATGTTATCTATAAGCAAGAGCACTAGAGGGCAGCACTCGTTCCTGTCATGCAGTACTAATATTATCCATAAGCAAGAGCACTAGAGGGCAGCACTCGTTCCTGTCATGTAGTACTAATGTTATCCATAAGCAAGAGCACTAGAGGGCAGCACTCGTTCCTGTCATGTAGTACTAATGTTATCCATAAGCAAGAGCACTAGAGGGCAGCACTCGTTCCTGTCATGTAGTACTAATGTTATCCATAAGCAAGAGCACTAGAGGGCAGCACTTGTTCCTGTCATGTAGTACTAATGTTATCCATAAGCAAGAGCACTAGAGGGCAGCACTCATTCCTGTCATGTAGTACTAATGTTATCCATAAGTAAGAGCACTAGAGGGCAGCACTCGTTCCTGTCATGTAGTACTAATGTTATCCATAAGCAAGAGCACTAGAGGGCAGCACTCGTTCCTGTCATGTAGTACTAATGTTATCCATAAGCAAGAGCACTAGAGGGCAGCACTTGTTCCTTTTCATGTAGTTCAAATGTTATCCATAAGCAAGAGCACTAGAGGGCAGCACTCGTTCCTTTTCATGTAGTACTAATGTTATCCATAAGCAAGAGCACTAGAGGGCAGCACTCGTTCCTTTTCATGTAGTACTAATGTTATCCATAAGCAAGAGCACTAGAGGGCAGCACTCGTTCCTGTCATGTAGTACTAATGTTATTAATAAGCAAGAGCACTAGAGGGCAGCACTTGTTCCTGTCATGTAGTACTAATGTTATCCATAAGCAAGAGCACTAGAAGGCAGCACTCGTTCCTGTCATGTAGTACTAATATTATCCATAAGCAAGAGCACTAGAGGGCAGCACTCGTTCCTGTCATGTAGTACTAATGTTATCCATAAGCAAGAGCACTAGAGGGCAGCACTCGTTCCTGTCATGTAGTACTAATGTTATCCATAAGCAAGAGCACTAGAGGGCAGCACTCGTTCCTGTCATGTAGTACTAATGTTATCAATAAGCAAGAGCACTAGAGGGCAGCACTCGTTCCTGTCATGTAGTACTAATGTTATCCATAAGCAAGAGCACTAGAGGGCAGCACTCGTTCCTGTCATGTAGTACTAATGTTATCCATAAGCAAGAGCACTAGAGGGCAGCACTCGTTCCTGTCATGTAGTACTAATGTTATCAATAAGCAAGAGCACTAGAGGGCAGCACTCATTCCTGTCATGTAGTACTAATGTTATCCATAAGCAAGAGCACTAGAGGGCAGCACTCGTTCCTGTCATGTAGTACTAATGTTATCCATAAGCAAGAGCACTAGAGGGCAGCACTCATTCCTGTCATGTAGTACTAATGTTATCAATAAGCAAGAGCACTAGAGGGCAGCACTCGTTCCTGTCATGTAGTACTAATGTTATCCATAAGCAAGAGCACTAGAGGGCAGCACTCGTTCCTGTCATGTAGTACTAATGTTATCAATAAGCAAGAGCACTAGAGGGCAGCACTCGTTCCTGTCATGTAGTACTAATGTTATCAATAAGCAAGAGCACTAGAGGGCAGCACTATTTCCTGTCATGTAGTACTAATGTTATCCATAAGCAAGAGCACTAGAGGGCAGCACTCTTTCCTGTCATGTAGTACTAATGTTATCCATAAGCAAGAGCACTAGAGGGCAGCACTCGTTCCTGTCATGTAGTACTAATGTTATCAATAAGCAAGAGCACTAGAGGGCAGCACTGATTCCTGTCATGTAGTACTAATGTTATCCATAAGCAAGAGCACTAGAGGGCAGCACTCGTTCCTGTCATGTAGTACTAATGTTATCAATAAGCAAGAGCACTAGAGGGCAGCACTCGTTCCTGTCATGTAGTACTAATGTTATCAATAAGCGAGAGCACTAGAGTGCAGCACTCGTTCCTGTCATGTAGTACTAATGTTATCCATAAGCAAGAGCACTAGAGGGCAGCACTCGTTCCTGTCATGTAGTACTAATGTTATCAATAAGCAAGAGCACTAGAGGTCAGCACTATTTCCTGTCATGTAGTACTAATGTTATCCATAAGCAAGAGCACTAGAGGGCAGCACTCGTTCCTGTCATGTAGTACTAATGTTATCCATAAGCAAGAGCACTAGAGGGCAGCACTCGTTCCTGTCATGTAGTACTAATGTTATCCATAAGCAAGAGCACTAGAGGGCAGCACTCGTTCCTGTCATGTAATACTAATGTTATCAATAAGCAAGAGCACTAGAGGGCACACTGGTTCCTGTCATGTAGTACTAATATTATCCATAAGCAAGAGCACTAGAGGGCAGCACTCGTTCCTGTCATGTAGTACTAATGTTATCAATAAGCAAGAGCACTAGAGGGCAGCACTCGTTCCTGTCATGTAGTACTAATGTTATCAATAAGCGAGAGCACTAGAGTGCAGCACTCGTTCCTGTCATGTAGTACTAATGTTATCCATAAGCAAGAGCACTAGAGCGCAGCACTCGTTCCTGTCATGTAGTACTAATGTTATCAATAAGCAAGAGCACTACAGGGCAGCACTATTTCCTGTCATGTAGTACTAATGTTATCCATAAGCAAGAGCACTAGAGGGCAGCACTCGTTCCTGACATGTAGTACTAATGTTATCCATAAGCAAGAGCACTAGAGGGCAGCACTCGTTCCTGTCATGTAGTACTAATTTTATCCATAAGCAAGAGCACTAGAGGGCAGCACTCGTTCCTGTCATGTAGTACTAATGTTATCCATAAGCAAGAGCACTAGAGGGCAGCACTCGTTCCTGTCATGTAGTACTAATGTTATCCATAAGCAAGAGCACTAGAGGGCAGCACTGTTTCCTGTCATGTAGTACTAAAGTTATCCATAAGAAAGAGCACTAGAGGGCAGCACTCATTCCTGTCATGTAGTACTAATGTTATCCATAAGCAAGAGCACTAGAGGGCAGCACTGTTTCCTGTCATGCAGTACTAATGTTATCCATAAGCAAGAGCACTAGAGGGCAGCACTCATTCCTGTCATGTAGTACTAATGTTATCCATAAGCAAGAGCACTAGAGGGCAGCACTCGTTCCTGTCATGCAGTACTAATGTTATCCATAAGCAAGAGCACTAGAGGGCAGCACTCATTCCTGTCATGTAGTACTAATGTTATCCATAAGCAAGAGCACTAGAGGGCAGCACTATTTCCTGTCATGCAGTACTAATGTTATCCATAAGCAAGAGCACTAGAGGGCAGCACTCATTCCTGTCATGTAGTACTAATGTTATCAATAAGCAAGAGCACTAGAGGGCAGCACTATTTCCTCTCATGTAGTACTAATGTTATCCATAAGCAAGAGCACTAGAGGGCAGTACTATTCCCTGTCATGTAGTACTAATGTTATCCATAAGCAAGAGCACTAGATGGCAGCACTATTTCCTGTCATGTAGTACTAATGTTATCCATAAGCAAGAGCACTAGAGGGCAGCACTATTCCCTGACATGTAGTACTAATGTTATACATTTGCAAGAGCACTAGAGGGCAGCACTATTTCCTGACATGTAGTACTAATGTTATACATTAGCAAGAGCACTAGAGGGCAGCACTATTTCCTGTCATGTAGTACTAATGTTATCCATAAGCAAGAGCACTAGAGGGCAGCACTCGTTTCTTTCATGTAGTACTAATGTTATCAATAAGCAAGAGCACTAGAGGGCAGCACTCGTTCTTGTTATGTAGTACTAATGTTATCCATAAGCAAGAGCACTAGAGGGCAGCACTCATTCCTGTCATGTAGTACTAATGTTATCCATAAGCAAGAGCACTAGAGGGCAGCACTCGTTCCTGGCATGTAGTACTAATGTTATCCAGAAGCTAGAGCACTAGAGGGCAGCACTCGTTTCTTTCATGTAGTACTAATGTTATCTATAAGCAAGAGCACTAGAGGGCAACACTCGTTCCTGTCATGCAGTACTAATGTTATCCATAAGCAAGAGCATTTGAGGGCAGCACTCGTTCCTGTCATGCAGTACTAATGTTATCTATAAGCAAGAGCACTAGAGGGCAGCACTCGTTCCTGTCATGTAGTACTAATGTTATCCATAAGCAAGAGCACTAGAGGGCAGCACTCGTTCCTGTCATGCAGTACTAATGTTATCTATAAGCAAGAGCACTAGAGGGCAGCACTCGTTCCTGTCATGCAGTACTAATATTATCCATAAGCAAGAGCACTAGAGGGCAGCACTCGTTCCTGTCATGTAGTACTAATGTTATCCATAAGCAAGAGCACTAGAGGGCAGCACTCGTTCCTGTCATGTAGTACTAATGTTATCCATAAGCAAGAGCACTAGAGGGCAGCACTCGTTCCTGTCATGTAGTACTAATGTTATCCATAAGCAAGAGCACTAGAGGGCAGCACTTGTTCCTGTCATGTAGTACTAATGTTATCCATAAGCAAGAGCACTAGAGGGCAGCACTCATTCCTGTCATGTAGTACTAATGTTATCCATAAGTAAGAGCACTAGAGGGCAGCACTCGTTCCTGTCATGTAGTACTAATGTTATCCATAAGCAAGAGCACTAGAGGGCAGCATTCGTTCCTGTCATGTAGTACTAATGTTATCCATAAGTAAGAGCACTAGAGGGCAGCACTCGTTCCTGTCATGTAGTACTAATGTTATCCATAAGCAAGAGCACTAGAGGGCAGCACTCGTTCCTGTCATGTAGTACTAATGTTATCCATAAGCAAGAGCACTAGAGGGCAGCACTTGTTCCTTTTCATGTAGTTCAAATGTTATCCATAAGCAAGAGCACTAGAGGGCAGCACTCGTTCCTTTTCATGTAGTACTAATGTTATCCATAAGCAAGAGCACTAGAGGGCAGCACTCGTTCCTTTTCATGTAGTACTAATGTTATCCATAAGCAAGAGCACTAGAGGGCAGCACTCGTTCCTGTCATGTAGTACTAATGTTATTAATAAGCAAGAGCACTAGAGGGCAGCACTTGTTCCTGTCATGTAGTACTAATGTTATCCATAAGCAAGAGCACTAGAAGGCAGCACTCGTTCCTGTCATGTAGTACTAATATTATCCATAAGCAAGAGCACTAGAGGGCAGCATTATTTCCTGTCATGTAGTACTAATGTTATCCATAAGCAAGAGCACTAGAGGGCAGCACTCGTTCCTGTCATGTAGTCCTAATGTTATCCATAAGCAAGAGCACTAGAGGGCAGCACTCGTTCCTGTCATGTAGTACTAATGTTATCCATAAGCAAGAGCACTAGAGGGCAGCACTCGTTCCTGTCATGTAGTACTAATGTTATCCATAAGCAAGAGCACTAGAGGGCAGCAATCATTCCTGTCATGTAGTACTAATGTTATCCATAAGCAAGAGCACTAGAAGGCAGCAATCATTCCTGTCATGCAGTACTAATGTTATCCATAAGCAAGAGCACTAGAGGGCAGCACTTGTTCCTTTTCATGTAGTACTAATGTTATCCATAAGCAAGAGCACTAGAGGGCAGCACTCGTTCCTTTTCATGTAGTACTAATGTTATCCATAAGCAAGAGCACTAGAGGGCAGCACTCGTTTCTTTTCATGTAGTACTAATGTTATCCATAAGCAAGAGCACTAGAGGGCAGCACTCGTTCCTGTCATGTAGTACTAATGTTATTAATAAGCAAGAGCACTAGAGGGCAGCACTTGTTCCTGTCATGTAGTACTAATGTTATCCATAAGCAAGAGCACTAGAGGGCAGCACTTGTTCCTGTCATGTAGTAGTAATGTTATCCATAAGCAAGAGCACTAGAAGGCAGCACGCGTTCCTGTCATGTAGTACTAATATTATCCATAAGCAAGAGCACTAGAGGGCAGCACTCGTTCCTGTCATGTAGTACTAATGTTATCCATAAGCAAGAGCACTAGAGGGCAGCACTTGTTCCTTTCATGTAGTACTAATGTTATCCATAAGCAGGAGCACTAGAGGGCAGCACTATTTCCTGTCATGTAGTACTAATGTTATACATTAGCAAGAGCACTAGAGGGCAGCATTATTTCCTGTCATGTAGTACTAATGTTATACATTAGCAAGAGCACTAGAGGGCAGCACTATTTCCTGTCATGTAGTACTAATGTTATCCATAAGCAAGAGTACTAGAGGGCAGCACTATTTCCTGTCATGTAGTACTAATGTTATCCATAAGCAAGAGTACTAGAGGGCAGCACTATTTCCTGTCATGTAGTACTAATGTTATCCATAAGCAAGAGCACTAGAGGGCAGCACTATTTCCTGTCATGTAGTACTAATGTTATCCATAAGCAAGAGCACTAGAGGGCAGCACTATTTCCTGTCATGTAGTACTAATGTTATCTATAAGCAAGAGCACTAGAGGGCAGCACTCGTTCCTGTCATGTAGTGCTAATGTTATCCATAAGCAAGAGCACTAGAGGGCAGCACTCATTCCTGTCATGTAGTACTAATGTTATCCATAAGCAGGAGCACTAGAGGGCAGCACTCGTTCCTGTCATGTAGTACTAATGTTATCCATAAGCAGGAGCACTAGAGGGCAGCACTCATTCCTGTCATGTAGTACTAATGTTATCCATAAGCAAGAGCACTAGAGGGCAGCACTCGTTCCTGTCATGTAGTACTAATGTTATCCATAAGCAAGAGCACTAGAGGGCAGCACTATTTCCTGTCTTGTAGTACTAATGTTATTCATAAGCAAGAGCACTAGAGGGCAGCACTCGTTCCTGTCATGTAGTACTAATGTTATCCATAAGCAAGAGCACTAGAGGGCAGCACTCGTTCCTTTTCATGTAGTACTAATGTTATCCATAAGCAAGAGCACTAGAGGGCAGCACTCGTTCCTGTCATGTAGTACTAATGTTATCCATAAGCAAGAGCACTAGAGGGCAGCACTCGTTCCTGTCATGTAGTACTAATGTTATCCATAAGCAAGAGCACTAGAGGGCAGCACTCGTTCCTGTCATGTAGTACTAATGTTATCCATAAGCAAGAGCACTAGAGGGCAGCACTCGTTCCTGTCATGTAGTACTAATGTTATCCATAAGCAAGAGCACTAGAGGGCAGCACTCGTTCCTGTCATGTAGTACTAATGTTATCCATAAGCAAGAGCACTAGAGGGCAGCACTCGTTCCTGTCATGTAGTACTAATGTTATCCATAAGTAAGAGCACTAGAGGGCAGCACTCGTTCCTGTCATGTAGTTCTTTGAGTGCTATCTCTTTATCACAGAATATTATGGGAATAAAGCAAATTTGATAATGGAAGTAGAATGGAAACTTTTTTACAATTGTATGTTCTGTCTGAATCACAAGAAGGAAGAAAGTGTTTTGTTTTTTTATGTATCCACCATTATTTATATTCACAAGTCTCACAATGGTGAAATAGAAAAAGTCTCAACAAGCCAAACCGTACATTTATTCAACCAGAGAGCATGAAAGTAAATAAAACAAAGCTGTGACACAAATTTAGAGGAAACAAAGAAACATTTGAGTGCTGTCTCTTTAAGACCATGCCCTGCTATAAAGGTGCCATATGTGAGACTGGTAAATGCTCTTTGGCTTCTAGAAACAAGATTTGGCTGCACCTTTGGGGCACTGAGTGATTGTTAAATCTTGGACTGAAAACTACAAGTCAAACTTTTTGCCAAGAGTTGGAAATGTTTTTAAACAGATAATTACAATATTGTTTCTGTGTATTGTCCTGGAAATCACCTGAATATACACAAGTGGTGCCAGTAGCTGACGTGCACACCTGTACGCCTCACTAATGACCGCAGATATGCAATCGCTATGAACGCCACCTGTCACTCCAATGTCTGACGTGCATTAGATGTGAAAACTTATGTGAAGCTAAAGAGTTTAATAAAACAAACTTAAAAGCACATTTGCATATAAAGCATAAGGCGGCCATATGAGTAAAGAAAGCCCATATTATCTGTAACAGGGTTCTTCAAACTTTTTTTCCCAAGACCGAGTGACATGATACCACATACCTTTGTGACCCTATTTTTATGCTTGAAATAATATAGAACAACATAGCTGCAATTTTTTTTTATTATAGTCAAATTTGAAAGTGTTGTAAAAGGAAATACACACACACACACACACACACTCATACAGCACACGCACACCATACACTCTCATACAATACACACGTACTATCATACAATACGTACACACACACACACACTTACATACAACACACACTCATACAGCACACGCACACCATACACTCTCATACAATACACACACACACACTTACATACAACATACACTCATACAACACACGCACACCATACACTCTCATACAATACACACACACACACTTACATACAACACACACTCATACAACACACGCACACCATACACTCTCATACAATACACACACACACACACACTTACATACAACACACACTCATACAGCACACGCACACCATACACTCTCATACAATAGACACACACACACACTTACATACAACACACACTCATACAGCACACGCACACCATACACTCTCATACAATACACACACACACACACTTACATACAACACACACTCATACAGCACACGCACACCATACACTCTCATACAACACACACACACACACACACTTACATACAACACACACTCATACAGCACACGCACACCATACACTCTCATACAATACACACGTACTCTCATACAATACGTACACACACTCCATAGACTCTCATACACACCATACAGTCTCATACAATACACACGTACTCTCATACAACACACACGTACTCTCATACAATACATACACACACTCCACACATTCTCATACACACCATACACTCTCATACAACACACACGTACTCTCATACAATACATACACACACTCCATAGACTCTCATACACACCATACAGTCTCATACAATACACACGTACTCTCATACAACACACACGTACTCTCATACAATACATACACACACTCCACACATTCTCATACACACCATACACTCTCATACAACACACGTACTCTCATACAACACACACGTACTCTCATACAATACGTACACATACTCCATACACTCTCATACACACCATACACTCTCATACAATACACACGTACTCTCATACAATACGTACACACACACCATACACTCTCATACAATGCACACGTACTCTCATACAATACGTACACACACTCCATAGACTCTCATACACACCATACAGTCTCATACAATACACACGTACTCTCATACAACACACACGTACTCTCATACAATACGTACACATACTCCATACACTCTCATACACACCATACACTCTCATACAATACACACGTACTCTCATACAATACGTACACACACACCATACACTCTCATACAATGCACACGTACTCTCATACAATACGTACACACACTCCATACACTCTCATATAATACACACATACTCTCATATAATACACACCACACACTCTCATACAATGCACACATACTCTCATACAATACGTACACACACTCCATAGACTCTCATACACACCATACAGTCTCATACAATACACACGTACTCTCATACAACACACACGTACTCTCATACAATACATACACACACTCCACACATTCTCATACACACCATACACTCTCATACAACACACGTACTCTCATACAACACACACGTACTCTCATACAATACGTACACACACTCCATACACTCTCATACACACCATACACTCTCATACAATACACACGTACTCTCATACAATACGTACACACACACCATACACTCTCATACAATGCACACGTACTCTCATACAATACGTACACACACTCCATACACTCTCATATAATACACACATACTCTCATATAATACACACCAAACACTCTCATACAATGCACACATACTCTCATACAATACGTACACACACTCCATACACTCTCATACAATACACACATACTCTCATACAACACACACATACCACACACTCTCATACAATACACACGTACTCTCATACAATACGTACACACACTCCATACACTCTCATACAATACACACGTACTCTCATACAACACACACACACCACACACTCTCATACAATACACACATAGAGGGATATTTATCAAAGCGGCATCAATACGCTCGCCTAACATCGCCAAACATTGCGGCCGCGGATCTCAATACGCTCTTCTTATTTATAAAAAAAAGCCGTAAAAAACATGTGCACCAAGTACGGGGCGATGAGCATCAGACTGTTGTTAACTAGCAGTCATCGATCTCGCGTCTATTCGGCTTTTTTCACAACTTTATTTATACCATTTCATTAAATGCCACCACTATACTAAAATGTTTAACCCCTATCCCCTATTCCAATCAGCCAATAGGATTGAGCTCTCATTCTAATGGCTGATTGGAACAGCCAATAGGATGAGAGCTCAATCCTATTGACTGATTGGAACAGCCAATAGGATTTTAGCAGCTCTAATTCCTATTGGCCAAGTTGAAATCTTTCAGCCAATAGGCATGCAAGGGACATCATCTTGGATTGCGTCACTTGCATTGAAGAATCAGTGTACGGTGGAGACCGTATGAAGAGGATGCTCCGTGCCGTATGTCTTCAGGATAGACCCGCTCCGCGCCGGCTGGATGAAGATAGAAGAGGCCGTCTGGATGAAGACTTCTTGCTGCATAGATGAAGACTTCTTGCTGCATGGATGAGGACTTCTTGCCGCCTGGATGAGGACTTCGCCGGCTGGAAGGATCCTTCAAGCGGGACTTCATGAACTGTAAATGTATCATCGGGGGTTAGTGTTAAGTTTTTTTTTAAAGGGTTCTTTGGGTGGGTTTTATTTTTAGATTAGGGTCTGTGCAGTAAAAGAGCTAAATGCCATTTTAAGGGCAATGGGTAGCTTAGGCTATTTTAGATAGTTTTTTTTATGGGGGGGTTGGTTGGGTGGTGGGTTTTACTGTTGGGGGGTTTTGTATTTTTTTGCCAGGTAAAAGACCTGTTATCTTTGGGGCAGTGCCCCACAAAAGGCCCTTTTAAGGGCCATTGGTAGTTTATTGTAGGCTAGGGTTTTTTTATTTTGGGGGGGCTTTATAATTTTGATCGGGCTATTAGATTAGGTGTAAACATTTTTATTTTTTATTAATTTGGTTTGTTATTTCTTGTAATATAGTGGATTTTTTTGTAACTTAGTGGGTTTTTTTTGTAATTTAGGACTTTTTAATAATATTTAATTGTATATTTAACTAATTTTAGTAGGGTTAGGTTTTTTAATATGTAATTTAGTTTATTTAATTGGTAGTTTAATTTAATTGTAGTATAATAGTTTGGGTAGGTTAATTAATAGTTTATTTTAATTCTACAGGTAAGTTTTAATTTATTTGAAGATAGGGATGTTGTCATTTTAATTTAAAGTTAAGGGGTTGTTAGGTTTAGTGGTTAATAGCATAATTTAGTTTTTTGCGATGTGGGGGTCTTACAGTTTAGGGGTTAATAGGTTTAGTTAGTGGTGGTGATGTGGGAGGCCAGAGGTTTAGGGGTTAATACGTTTATTTAGTGACGGCGGTGTCGGGGCGTGGCAGGATAGGGGTTAATAACTTTATTTAGGTTGCAGCGATGTTGGGATGGCAGATTAGGGGTGTTTAGACTCGGGGTTTATGTTAGGGTGTTAGGTGAAAACATAACTTTTTTTCTACCTTAGAAATCAATGGGGTATGCTTCATTCTCTTGCAGCATCAAACATAAGCTTTCGTTGCTTTCATACTCCCATTGATTTCTATGGCATTCTCAAGGGTGGTGGATTGAAAACCAGGTACGATGCGTCGGAATAGCTGCGAGCGTACCTGTTAGAAGTTTAATAAATTGGAAAAAGTGTCAAATAGAGCCGAATGACATAATGACGTAAGCATCGATCTGCGTCAGATTGGGATCACGGGATCGTATGTTACGTCACAAATATTAACATTTGCCGACCTTGAGGCTTTGATAACTAGGTCGGATCAATATCGCAACGATTACGATGCAGAATTCCGGCGTATTTTCAGATGACACTTTGATAAATAGGTGTAAGGTTTCAAGGACTTTATTTTGTGGATCTTAGCTGCAGACTAGAATTACAAGTTGTATTCTTAGAGTTGGTAATTTGTATCACTAGGATGCTGATAGTTACTATGAAGAAGTAAATATCAAAGTTTAGTGATTGGAATATTTGTTGTTAAAAGATCTCAGAAAAGAGAATTAAGTAATTTAGCAGTTGAAATTTATATAAATTGAACCGCTTAATAAAGTAAGACTTGTTCAGTTCTGGTAGGAAATGGTTAATATCAGAGTTTTCCTACGATCTCAGCTAAATGATCCTGTGATATAGACTGTGAGAGGCAATTGTCAAACAACTCTTCAGAATGAGCAGCAGTCAATCTCCGAGATATACTGAAAGCAGGTTTTGTGTGCGCCTCTGATGACGAGTCTGAGAGGAGGAGTGACGGATCAGTACCGTGCTGAGGTGGGAGGAGTCAAGTTCTGTTTGTTACGGGAAATAGATACTGACCTACTTTCAATGTTTTCTAGGAGAATGAGATGCGGTAAACAGTAGGAGAGATTAAAAGAAGGAGCGGAGGAAACAAAACTTCCAGGTATACCGTGGAGCTGATATTATAATTTGCGTCTCTGAATACCTTTGACTGAATAGTGATTAGACAGTATTACCTCAGAGATAGTTAAACAGTTCCTCTGGTGTATTACCCTCAGGCAGAGATCCGATCAAGTGAGGGAGATTGGTTTGTTGTCTCCTACTGCTGTAGGTAATAGGCAGTAAGTGAATCAGGTGTACGGTCTGAGTAACCGACAGCTTAAGATGAATAAATCCAGTAGAGAGGAGAGTGGTAATAAGGATATAATAATCTGGAAATCATTGTTCAGCAAACAATACTCAAAATAGATTTAGGATGTAAATATCCAAATTGTAATCCAAATCGAGAGCTCAGGATCAGAGTAGTGCTTTCAGCAACAACTTAACAATACTAAGCACCTGAATGAGGGTGCATGCGTGATTTAAAGGGACAGTAGGGGGGTCTAAGAAGGCAGATCCTGACAATAGGCCCCAAGCTCTCATACAATACATACACACACACACACCACACACTCTCATACAATACACACATACACACCATACACTCTCATACTCCACACACACAAGTCACGACCCAGTAAACATGATGTTGCGACCCAGTAATGGGTCCCGACCCGTGGTTTGAAGAACCCTAATCTATAATTCATAAGTTACAATACTATTTAATCAGGGGCTCATATTCTAGTCTTCACAAGATGCTGACATATATTCAATAAATCCTAATACCACAACATTGTTACTGGTAATGTATTTAATATCGATAACCAACTGATGTGTAGGAACGCAGGTTTTATTAACAAGATGTGCATTTAACTATTTATTATCATTTGAGTTATTTTATAGTTAACAACTGACAACCTCCCTTAACACTTCATTGTACTGATAAATGACCTCAGCTTTATATTTAACAATTTATTAAATCAGGAAACTGCGTCTTAGCACAAAAAACTTATGACAAGCAAGAAGACAGACATACCTCATGCTTAGGGATAATGTATAAATCTCACTTAAATGTACTTTACTCAGTATAGTGAGACGTATCCCATGCATAGGGATAATGTATAAATCTCACTTAAATGTACTTTACTCAGTATAGTGAGACGTATCCCATGCATAGGGATAATGTATAAATCTCACTTAAATGTACTTTACTCAGTATAGTGAGACGTACCCCATGCATAGGGATAATGTATAAATCTCACTTAAATGTACTTTACTCAGTATAGTGAGACGTATCCCATGCATAGGGATAATGTATAAATCTCACTTAAATGTACTTTACTCAGTATAGTGAGACGTATCCCATGCATAGGGATAATGTATAAATCTCACTTAAATGTACTTTACTCAGTATAGTGAGACGTACCCCATGCATAGGGATAATGTATAAATCTCACTTAAATGTACTTTACTCAGTATAGTGAGACGTACCCCATGCATAGGGATAATGTATAAATCTCACTTAAATGTACTTTACTCAGTATAGTGAGACGTACCTCATGCATAGGGATAATGTATAAATCTCACTTAAATGTACTTTACTCAGTATAGTGAGACGTACCTCATGCATAGGGATAATGTATAAATCTCACTTAAATGTACTTTACTCAGTATAGTGAGACGTACCTCATGCATAGGGATAATGTATAAATCTCACTTAAATGTACTTTACTCAGTATAGTGAGACGTACCTCATGCATAGGGATAATGTATAAATCTCACTTAAATGTACTTTACTCAGTATAGTGAGACGTACCCCATGCATAGGGATAATGTATAAATCTCACTTAAATGTACTTTACTCAGTATAGTGAGACGTACCTCATGCATAGGGATAATGTATAAATCTCACTTAAATGTACTTTACTCAGTATAGTGAGACGTACCTCATGCATAGGGATAATGTATAAATCTCACTTAAATGTACTTTACTCAGTATAGTGAGACGTACCCCATGCATAGGGATAATGTATAAATCTCACTTAAATGTACTTTACTCAGTATAGTGAGACGTACCCCATGCATAGGGATAATGTATAAATCTCACTTAAATGTACTTTACTCAGTATAGTGAGACGTACCTCATGCATAGGGATAATGTATAAATCTCACTTAAATGTACTTTACTCAGTATAGTGAGACGTACCTCATGCATAGGGATAATGTATAAATCTCACTTAAATGTACTTTACTCAGTATAGTGAGACGTACCTCATGCATAGGGATAATGTATAAATCTCACTTAAATGTACTTTACTCAGTATAGTGAGACGTACCTCATGCATAGGGATAATGTATAAATCTCACTTAAATGTACTTTACTCAGTATAGTGAGACGTACCCCATGCATAGGGATAATGTATAAATCTCACTTAAATGTACTTTACTCAGTATAGTGAGACGTACCCCATGCATAGGGATAATGTATAAATCTCACTTAAATGTACTTTACTCAGTATAGTGAGACGTACCCATGCATAGGGATAATGTATAAATCTCACTTAAATGTACTTTACTCAGTATAGTGAGACGTACCCCATGCATAGGGATAATGTATAAATCTCACTTAAATGTACTTTACTCAGTATAGTGAGACGTACCCCATGCATAGGGATAATGTATAAATCTCACTTAAATGTACTTTACTCAGTATAGTGAGACGTACCTCATGCATAGGGATAATGTATAAATCTCACTTAAATGTACTTTACTCAGTATAGTGAGACGTACCTCATGCATAGGGATAATGTATAAATCTCACTTAAATGTACTTTACTCAGTATAGTGAGACGTACCCATGCATAGGGATAATGTATAAATCTCACTTAAATGTACTTTACTCAGTATAGTGAGACGTACCCCATGCATAGGGATAATGTATAAATCTCACTTAAATGTACTTTACTCAGTATAGTGAGACGTACCTCATGCATAGGGATAATGTATAAATCTCACTTAAATGTACTTTACTCAGTATAGTGAGACGTACCTCATGCATAGGGATAATGTATAAATCTCACTTAAATGTACTTTACTCAGTATAGTGAGACGTACCTCATACATAGGGATAATGTATAAATCTCACTTAAATGTACTTTACTCAGTATAGTGAGACGTACCTCATTCATAGGGATAATGTATAAATCTCACTTAAATGTACTTTACTCAGTATAGTGAGACGTACCCCATGCATAGGGATAATGTATAAATCTCACTTAAATGTACTTTACTCAGTATAGTGAGACGTACCCCATGCATAGGGATAATGTATAAATCTCACTTAACTGTACTTTACTCAGTATAGTGAGACGTACCCCATGCATAGGGATAATGTATAAATCTCACTTAAATGTACTTTACTCAGTATAGTGAGACGTACCCCATGCATAGGGATAATGTATAAATCTCACTTAAATGTACTTTACTCAGTATAGTGAGACGTACCCCATGCATAGGGATAATGTATAAATCTCACTTAACTGTACTTTACTCAGTATAGTGAGACGTACCCCATACATAGGGATAATGTATAAATCTCACTTAAATGTACTTTACTCAGTATAGTGAGACGTACCTCATGCATAGGGATAATGTATAAATCTCAATTAAATGTACTTTACTCAGTATAGTGAGACGTACCTCATGCATAGGGATAATGTATAAATCTCAATTAAATGTACTTTACTCAGTATAGTGAGACGTACCCTATGCATAGGAATAATGTATAAATATCACCTAAATGTACTTTACTCAGTATAGTGAGTCGTACCCCATGCATAGGGATAGTGTATAAATCTCACTTAAATGTACTTTACTTAGTGCAGTGAGACGTACCCCTTGCATAGGGATCATGTATAAATCTCATTTAAATGTACTTTACTCAGCGTAGTGAAATGTACCCCTTGCATAGGGGTAATGTATAAATCTCACTTAAATGTACTTTACTCAGTATAGTGAGACGTACCCCTTGCATAGGGATAATATATAAATCTCAATTAAATGTACTTTACTCAGTGTAAAGAGACGTACCCCATGCATAGGGATAATGTATAAATCTCACTTAAATGTACTTTACTCAGTATAGTGAGACCTACCTCATGCATAGGGATAATGTATAAATCTCACTTAAATGTACTTTACTCAGTATAGTGAGACGTACCCCATGCATAGGGATAATGTATAAATCTCACTTAAATGTACTTTACTCAGTATAGTGAGACGTACCCCATGCATAGGGATAATCTATAAATCTCACTTAACTGTACTTTATTCAGTATAGTGAGACGTACCCCATGCATAGGGATAATGTATAAATCTCACTTAAATGTACTTTACTCAGTATAGTGAGACGTACCCCATGCATAGGGATAATGTATAAATCTCACTTAAATGTACTTTACTCAGAGTAGTGAGACGTACCCCATGCATAGGGATAATCTATAAATCTCACTTAACTGTACTTTACTCAGTATAGTGAGACGTACCCCATACATAGGGATAATGTATAAATCTCACTTAAATGTACTTTACTCAGTATAGTGAGACGTACCTCATGCATAGGGATAATGTATAAATCTCAATTAAATGTACTTTACTCAGTATAGTGAGACGTACCCTATGCATAGGAATAATGTATAAATATCACCTAAATCTACTTTACTCAGTATAGTGAGTCGTACCCCATGCATAGGGATAGTGTATAAATCTCACTTAAATGTACTTTACTTAGTGCAGTGAGACGTACCCCTTGCATAGGGATCATGTATAAATCTCATTTAAATGTACTTTACTCAGCGTAGTGAAATGTACCCCTTGCATAGGGGTAATGTATAAATCTCACTTAAATGTACTTTACTCAGTATAGTGAGACGTACCCCTTGCATAGGGATAATATATAAATCTCAATTAAATGTACTTTACTCAGTGTAAAGAGACGTACCCCATGCATAGGGATAATGTATAAATCTCACTTAAATGTACTTTACTCAGTATAGTGAGACCTATCTCATGCATAGGGATAATGTATAAATCTCACTTAAATGTACTTTACTCAGTATAGTGAGACGTACCCCATGCATAGGGATAATGTATAAATCTCACTTAAATGCACTTTATTCAGTATAGTGAGACGTACCCCATGCATAGGGATAATATATAAATCTCACTTAAATGTACTTTACTCAGTGTAGTGAGACGTACCTCATGCATAGGGATAATGTATAAATCTCAATTAAATGTACTTTACTCAGTATAGTGAGACGTACCCTATGCATAGGGATAATGTATAAATATCACCTAAATGTACTTTACTCAGCGTAGTGAGACGTACCCCATGCATAGGGATAATGTATAGATCTCACTTAAATGTACTTTACTCAGTATAGTGAGACGTACCTCATGCATAGGGATAATGTATAAATCTCACTTAAATGTACTTTACTCAGTATAGTGAGACGTACCCTATGCATAGGGATAATGTATAAATCTCACTTAAATGTACTTTACTCAGTATAGTGAGACGTACCCCATGCATAGGGATAATGTATAAATCTCACTTAAATGTACTTTACTCAGTATAGTGAGACGTACCTCATGTATAGGGATAATGTATAAATCTCACTTAAATGTACTTTACTCAGTATAGTGAGTCGTACCCAATGCATAGGGATAATGTATAAATCTCACTTAAATGTACTTTACTCAGTATAGTGAGTCGTACCCCATGCATAGGGATAATGTATAAATCTCACTTAACTGTACTTTATTCAGTATAGTGAGACGTACCCCATGCATAGGGATAATGTATAAATCTCACTTAAATGTACTTTACTCAGTATAGTGAGACGTACCCTATGCCTAGGGATAATGTATAAATCTCACTTAAATGTACTTTACTTAGTGTAGTGAGACGTACCTCATGCATAGGGATAATATATAAATCTCACTTAAATGTACTTTACTCAGTGTAGTGAGACGTACCCCATGCATAGGGATAATGTATAAATCTCAATTAAATGTACTTTACTCAGTATAGTGAGACGTACCTCATGTATAGGGATAATGTATAAATCTCAATTAAATGTACTTTACTCAGTGTAGTGAGTCGTACCCCATGCATAGGGATAATGTATAAATCTCACTTAAATGTACTTTACTCAGTGTAGTGAGTCGTACCCCATGCATAGGGATAATGTATAAATCTCACTTAAATGTACTTTACTCAGTGTAGTGAGACGTACCCCATGCATAGGGATAATGTATAAATCTCAATTAAATGTACTTTACTCAGCGTAGTGAGTCGTACCCCATGCATAGGGATAATGTATAAATCTCACTTAACTGTACTTTACTCAGTATAGTGAGACGTACCTCATGTATAGGGATAATGTATAAATCTCACTTAAATGTACTTTACTCAGTATAGTGAGACGTACCTCATGTATAGGGATAATGTATAAATCTCACTTAAATGTACTTTACTTAGTGTAGTGAGTCGTACCCCATCCATAGGGATAATATATAAATCTCACGTAAATGTACTTTACTCAGTATAGTGAGACCTACCTCATGCATAGGGGTAATGTATAAATCTCACTTAAATGTACTTTACTTAGTGTAGTGAGACGTACCTCATGCATAGGGATAATATATAAATCTCACTTAAATGTACTATACTCAGTGTAGTGAGACGTACCTCATGCATAGGGATAATGTATAAATCTCACTTAAATGTACTTTACTCAGTATAGTGAGACGTACCCCATGCATAGGGATAATGTATAAATCTCACTTAAATGTACTTTACTTAGTGTAGTGAGTCGTACCCCATCCATAGGGATAATGTATAAATCTCACTTAAATGTACTTTACTCAGTATAGTGAGACGTACCTCATGCATAGGGATAATGTATAAATCTCACTTAAATGTACTTTACTCAGTGTAGTGAGACGTACCTCATGCATAGGGATAATGTATAAATCTCACTTAAATGTACTTTACTCAGTATAGTGAGACGTACCCCATGCATAGGGATAATGTATAAATCTCACTTAAATGTACTTTACTCAGCGTAGTGAAATGTACCCCATGCATAGGGATAATGTATAAATCTCACTTAAATGTACTTTACTCAGTATAGTGAGACGTACCTCATGCATAGGGATAATATATAAATCTCACTTAAATGTACTTTACTCAGTGTAGTGAGACGTACCCCATGCATAGGGATAATGTATAAATCTCAATTAAATGTACTTTACTCAGTATAGTGAGACCTACCTCATGCATAGGGATAATGTATAAATCTCACTTAAATGTACTTTACTCAGTATAGTGAGACGTACCTCATGCATAGGGATAATGTATAAATCTCAATTAAATGTACTTTACTCAGTATAGTGAGACGTACCCCATGCATAGGGATAATGTATAAATCTCACTTAAATGTACTTTACTCAGTATAGTGAGACGTACCTCATACATAGGGATAATGTATAAATCTCACTTAAATGTACTTTACTCAGTATAGTGAGACGTACCTCATGCATAGGGATAATGTATAAATCTCACTTAAATGTACTTTACTCAGTATAGTGAGACGTACCTCATTTATAGGGATAATGTATAAATCTCACTTAAATGTACTTTACTCAGTATAGTGAGACGTACCCCATGCATAGGGATAATGTATAAATATCACCTAAATGTACTTTACTCAGTATAGTGAGACGTACCCAATGCATAGGGATAATGTATAAATATCACCTAAATGTACTTTACTCAGCATAGTGAGACGTACCCCATGCATAGGGATAATGTATAAATCTCACTTAAATGTACTTTACTCAGTATAGTGAGACGTACCTCATGCATAGGGATAATGTATAAATCTCACTTAAATGTACTTTACTCAGTATAGTGAGATGTACCCCATGCATAGGGATAATGTATAAATCTCACTTAAATGTACTTTACTCAGTAAAGTGAGACGTACCCCATGCATAGGGATAATGTATAAATCTCACTTAAATGTACTTTACTCAGTATAGTGAGACGTACCCCATGCATAGGGATAATATATAAATCTCACTTAAATGTTCTTTAGTCAGTATAGTGACGTACCTCATACATAGGGATAATGTATAAATCTCACTTAAATGTACTTTACTCAGTATAGTGAGACGTACCTCATTTATAGGGATAATGTATAAATCTCACTTAAATGTACTTTACTCAGTATAGTGAGACGTACCCCATGCATAGGGATAATGTATAAATATCACCTAAATGTACTTTACTCAATATAGTGAGACGTACCCAATGCATAGGGATAATGTATAAATATCACCTAAATGTACTTTACTCAGTATAGTGAGACGTACCCCATGCATAGGGATAATGTATAAATCTCACTTAAATGTACTTTACTCAGTATAGTGAGACGTACCTCATGCATAGGGACAATGTATAAATCTCACTTAAATGTACTTTACTCAGTATAGTGAGACGTACCTCTTGCATAGAGATAATGTATAAATCTCACTTAAATGTACTTTACTCAGCGTAGTGAGACGTACTCCATGCATAGGGATAATGTATAAATCTCACTTAAATGTATTTTACTCAGCGTAGTGAGATGTACCTCATGCATAGGGATATTGTATAAATCTCACTTAAATGTACTTTACTCAGTATAGTGAGACATACCCCATGCATAGGTATAATGTGAAAATCTCACTTAAATGTACTTTACTCAGCATAGTGAGACGTACCCGATGTATAGGGATAATGTATAAATCTCCATTAATGGTACTTTAATCAGTGTAGTTTGGCGTAACTTGCATTTCTATTGGGTGATTTGATTCTTCAAATTCAAATCAGCCAATAGGATGAGAGCTACTGAAATCCTTTTACAGCCAATAGAATTTCAGTAGCTCTCATCCTATTGGCTGTTTTGAACGGGCCAATAGGATTTCAGAAACTCTCATCCTGTTGGCCGATTTTGAAACGGCTACCTTGCATTCAACTTCAGTGAACGGCAGTGACCGTATAAAGAGGACGCTCCACGCAGGATGTCTTCGGCTTCCAGGATGGATCCGTTCCGTGCCACCGGGATGAAGATAGAAGACGCCCAAAGGATGGATAAAGACCTCACCGCCTGGATGAAGACCTCACCTCCTGGATGGAAATGAATGTCCAGACTTCAGAAACCATGAGTAGATCTTCTGGGGTTAGTGTTAGGTTTTGTTTTTTGTTTTTTTTGGGTGGTTTTTTTTTAACATTAGGGCTTTGGGCTTTGAAAAAGAGCTAAATGCCCTTTTAAGGGCAATGCAAAAGAGCTAAATGCCCTTTTAAGGACAATGCCAATACAAATGCCCCTTTAGAGGCAATGGGTAGCTTAGTTTTTTTTTAGAGTTAGGTTTTTTATTTTGGGGGGTTGGCTGGGTGGTGGGTTTTACTTTTGGGGGGACTTTGTATTTTTTTACAGGTAAAAGAGATGATTTCTTTAGGGCAATGTCCTACAAAATGCCCTTTTAAGGGCTATTGGTAGTTTATTGTAGGCTAGGGGGTGTTTTTTTTATTTTGGTGGGCTTTTTTATTTTTACAGGGCTATTCGATTAGATGTAATTGTTTTTATTTTTGATAATTTGGTTTATTTTTTTGTAATCTTAGTCTTTTTTATATTTCGTGATTTTAGTGTTAATTATTTTTGGTAAACTTAGATTTTTTAAATTTTTCGTAGGATTTGTTATTTTTTAGTTGTAATTTTTTTTTTCTTAGTGTTAGGTTCTTTTAAATTTGTAATTTAGATATTTTAATCGGTAGTATTTTTTATTTTATTAGATTAGTTATGTTAGGTTAATTTATAGTTTAATGTTAGGTTTATATTTATTTCACAGTTAAGTATTTATTTATTTAAATAGTTATATTGTAATTTTAATTTAAAGTTAGGGGGTGTTAGCTTTAGGGGCTAATAGTTTAATTTAGTGTTTTGTGATGTGGGGTGCCGGTGGTTTAGGGTTTAATAGGTTTATTTAGTGGTGGAGATGTGGGAGGCCGGAGGTTTAGTGGTTAGTAACTTTATTTAGTGGCAGCGATGTCGGGGTGCGGCGGTTTAGGGGTTAATATATTTAAATAGTGTTAAGGATGTGGGCGGGTGCAGGTTAAGGGTTAATAACTTTTTATTATAGTGTTTGCGATACAAGTGGGTGTCGGTTTATTGGTTAATAGGTAGTTTATGGGTGTTAGTGTACTTTGTAACACTTTAGTTATGAGTTTTGTGAAACATATTTATGGCGCAAAACTCATAACTACTGGTGTCAGATGACGTTATGGATCGTTTCGGTATAGGCTGTAACTCTAGCATTTTAGCCTCACCGCACAACCTGTAATACTGGCGCTATTGAAATCCCATGCAAAATGTCATTTTTTTGAGTACGGGATTGACGTTGCATTACACGACTCCGACATGACTCCAAATAGCAGCATTACTACTTTTACGCTGAAATTGCTATTTTTTCAGCGTTAAATGCTGCAACGCAAAACTCGTAATCTAGGTGTAAGGGAATTGAGAAATAACAAAGACATAGTCATAAAACAGGCCGATAAAGGAGGGGAAATAGTGATTATAGAAACTATTGATTACCTAAGAGAGGCTAATAGATTACACAATGACACCAGTAATTACTGTAGGTTAAAATATAATCCTACAAAAATGTTTCAACTAAAACTTAAGGTTATGCTCACAGAAGCAA
The DNA here is from genome assembly GCF_027579735.1 of Bombina bombina. Taxonomy (NCBI): domain Eukaryota; kingdom Metazoa; phylum Chordata; class Amphibia; order Anura; family Bombinatoridae; genus Bombina; species Bombina bombina. Next base: position 4,252,551 of record NC_069506.1, on the reverse strand, counting down.
AAAGTAAAGGTCTAATTAGCGACAATGAATTTAACTTTTTAAGACATCAAATACCCAAGGATTCCAATATTTTATTGGTTACCTAAAATACAAAAATGTCTTAAAAATCCACCCGGTAGACCAATCATTTCCGGAATTAACTCACTAACAGCAAATATCTAAAAGTACGTTGACCAATTTCTCCAGAAATATGTAGTTAAGCTACAATCACATCTACACATTTCCTTAAATAACTAGGAAAAATAAACTGTTGTGAACAATATATTATTGGTCATTTGTGACGTGGCAGCACTATATACAAATATAGATCATGATCTGGGCAAAAAGGCCATAAAATATTACCTATAGAGAGATAGTGATTTACCAACAGAACAAACTAATTTTATATTAGAATGTATAGACTTCATCCTAAAAAAACAACTATTTCCATTTTGATGGAAACTTCTATCTACAGAAAAAAAGGTACAGCCATGGGTACCAAGTTCGCGCCAAGTTATACCAACCAATTTATGGGTTGGTTTGAGGAAGTTTTTATCTCCAACAGTCCCTGGAGCGCGAATTTGGTATACTACAAAATATTTAATAGAAAACTGGCTAGGACTACCCTAGGACTACCCACCACTAGAATAACATGGTGATGATGTTAAAGCCAATGAAAAGAGCCGAATTTCGGCAGCAGTAAACAAAGTAAACGCGTTGACCAAGCATCTGGTAAGCCTTATTTCTACATCTATATCTACTGTGAGCATACTACACTATATTGATTATTTTTCACAGATAAATCCAGCTAGGAGCAGATCTTTCACAGATAAATCCAGCTAGGAGCAGATCTTTCACAGACAAATCCAGCTAGGAGCAGAACATCCACTAAAATCTCTGGATTTCCACCTGTGGTCGCAGCACTAACCCTGCAGCTCCCAGCTGCACTAATCTTGCAACACCCAACTGAACCTTGAGAATCATTTTTCATTCACTAACTTTCATCACTTAGACCTTATATTGCACCTACGAATGTATTTATCCTAAATTCAAAACATTTTTCCATCTTGTTTCATCAATGGCATCTTTTGGCAATTTCTGCTAAATAAAATCAAATTTTTTCACATTTTTACATTTTTGTATTTTTATCCTTTGTTGAAGGATTATCCATTTTCTCTCTCTCACTATTTTGCACTATTTTTTGAGCTTTCAGTCACATCACCTTTTTTCTCTGACACCATCACTAAGGGATCATCTATAACATAATTATATTGGACTCTACCTAAGTATACGCTTGGAAATTCTACATCATATTTTCACTGAACCTGGGATTACAAATTACACTCAACTGACAGGAACAATTTATGACTTCTCACTACACCACTGCCAAGACCCCGCTGGGCGCTTAGTGCCCCATTTGTGTACCAAGGTGGTGTAGTACTGCTTTAGTGGTACTTTCTTTAGTGGTACTTTTTCCATATATATACAGTATATAGAGTATATATAGCTTTTATTTGCATATTATTATCAAGATTGTCTACTGTCACATCTTACCAGTCTTTTTGTATGTCGATAAACATGGATCCATGTTAATGTACTATTTGAATATTCCACGTAGGTACCTTTGCATATTGCATATTATTTATTGTTTTAAACTTTTGTTTTAATTATAGTTTTAATTGTTTTAACTGTTAACATTTATTGTCATTAATAAATACACGTGCACTACCTATTCACATCCTAGCCCACTTCTAGTTGAGGTGCTCAGGCTACATCGATATATTCTTAGAGTTCCTTATTGACAGCTAGAGGTCAGACAACTGGAGCATATAGAATTACACAGGCGCTAGGTATATATTCCATCAGAAATGCTAATCTCCCACTAGAAGTTGATTATTTAAAAATAATAATAGGGCATTTTTCACTATTTATTTTAGTTTGATATTCTTACTACTATATAATTTTAAATATGGTTTATTGAATCCCTACCAGCCATTACACAACTAGAGAAATCTAAATGAAACACTTAAATGAAATATTTTTATAAGAATAGCACTAATGTAGTAGAATATCCTTCTAATTAAAATGTAAAATAAGGACCAGCATTAGTGGTAGGAGGGGCCAAGTGAACAGACGCGTGTGGAGAACGCTGCCTGTTTCTGGAGGCCTGAGCAGACGCCACGGCATTGAGTGCCTATAGGTGGGACCAAAACAACCCAGTGACTGGTAGCTATCTGAAGCCAGCCTGTACCGGGCTGGGAGAACCAGCTGCAGAGGAAGCCAACCAAGTCCCGGGAGGTACACGCTATCCGCCAGGACCCACAAAGGGAGTGGTGAGAGGTAGTAGCGTGGAGAGCGCTCAGATACCAGTTTCCTGGCCCTGGAGAAAAGGTGACAAAACACTCAGCTCAACGGCCCAGGAACCGACCTTCTTGGATCCTGTGCATAATATACACTTCTGCCTACCATCAAGTCAAAAGTAAAAGGGCTGCTACAGGAGGACAGCGCCTGTTGATCAGAGGGGCCACAGAGGCTGAAATCACCCTCAACCAAGATAAGTGTGAACATATTAACTTCTATATTTATTCTCTTGACCCGCCTGGAGACTGGGTACAGAAGGGGGGGCAGGTGTATACCCACACTTAAGTTACAAAGGAGTTCCTGCGAGACTAGGGCCTGGCATTGACTGCCTCCCCCCCCCCCCCCCGGTTCATCCTAGCCCATAGAAGGACAAGGGGTATCCCTGGACTTAAACAAAAAAATAGCTATCCTGAGGACTGGGACTGGGAATACAGTCTCTTCTGGAGAAAAAAATATATATATCCTGAGCGATGGCCAGTGGGGAGGAAAAAGGCTTAGTAACAACGTCTATCAAAATGAGGAGTGCTTAAAACATAGAACACTGGATGGGACAAACATCAATATAATAAATAAGTTGGAGGCTTTCCCTGAACAAAAATATCTTTATAATTTAAAGAGAGCCCAGAGAGTGGAACCATAGTAGCAAAAACTGCAGAACTGTTTTGTATTATATGTAAAATATACATACTAAAGGACTCTAAAGTTTAAATAAGTGATGTGTAGGGGGTAACTCTAGGCTAGCAAATATCCCCCCTGAGGTATACATGACACTACAAAAGGGTCTGTTTGATAATATGCTGTAGGGTTAAGGTGGGATAAAAGTGGGTAACCCTAAAATATAGTAGTGATATATATACTAAACATACTGGGTAAGTAAATCTAAAACTATAGAATAAGAGGTTCTAAAACCAAGAGGCATTTAAGCTGTGTATTGTATGCATCATTTCTGCATTGTGGGGGAAAAGTATAGCACAAATCCTGTGTAGCATAACCTAAGTCTTCCTCCAGTTAGAGTTAAGGCCCTAAGTAAAATCTTTAGAAATGTAATTTCTGTCCCCCCCTATTAGAATATTGTATTAACATTTAGCAAAAGTAATAATTGGTATGGTCCTTAGGCCTGTTAGATAACATACTGCAAGGTTAAAGATGTGATAAAAATCTAGTAAGTTTGGTAACATATATCAATTGCAAAGTTAAGACATAGTAGTGTTATATATATCATATATACTGGCTAAGTAAACTCAAAAATATTGATCAAGAGGCCATGAAACTAAGAGATTTTTAAGTCGTGTACAGTATAGATAATTCTTGTACTGTGGGGAAAAAGCAAAGTATAAATTCTGTGTAATACGATTTAAGTCTTTCTTCAGCCAGAGTTAAGGTCCCAAGCAAAACTCTTAAAAATTCTAATCTGAGTTTTCTCTATTAGAATACGGTACTAATATACAGCAAAGGTAATAACTGATCTGGTTTTGGGCCTGTTAGATAACATTTTTCAGGGTTAAAAGGTGTGATAAAAATGTGGTAATATATATTAATTGTAGCGCTAAGATATAGTAATGTTATATATATTATGTATATTGACTAAGAAAAATTCAAAACTATTGAACAAGAGGTCTTGAAACTAAGAGGTAGTTAAGTTGTGTATTGTATACAGAATTTCTGCACTGTGGGGAAAAAGTAAAGCATAAATCCTGGGTAACAAGAACTAAGTCCTTCTTTACTCAGAGTTAAGGTCCTAGGTAAAATTTTTAGTAATATAAATTTTGTCTTCCCTATTAGAAAATTGTACTAACACTCAGCAAAGTGAATAATTGGCCCGGTTCTAGGCCTGTTAGATAATATACTGCAGGGTTAAAGAGGGGATAAAAATGTGGTAACATATATCAATTGTAGTGCTAAGATATAGTAGAGTCATATATATTATATACACTGGCTAAATAAAATTAAAAAGTAGTGACCAAGAGGTCTTGAAATTAAGAGGCATTTAAGCAAATCGTATTGAGCTCGCATTCTATTGGCTGTTCCGATCAGCCAATAGAATGCAAGCTCAATCGGATTGGCTGATTGGATCAGCCAATCGGATTGAACTTCAATCTGATTGGCCGATTGAATCAGCCAATCAGATTTTTCCTACCTTAATTCCGATTGGCTGATAGAATCCTATCAGCCAATCGGAATTCGAGGGACGCCATCTTGGATGACATCATTTAAAGGAACCATCATTCGTCGTTCAGTGGTCGGTTGAAGAGGATGGCTCTGCGTTGGCTCCTTGGAAGATGGCTCCGCTCCCCTCCGGATGGATAAAGATTGAAGACGCCGCCTGGATGAAGACTTCTGCTGGATAGAGGACCTCTTCTGCGCCACTTGGATGAAGATTTCGGCCCAGTTGGGTAAAGACGGCTCAAGGTAGGGTGATCTTCAGGGGGTTAGTGTTAGGTTTTTTTTAAGGGGGGTTTGGGTGGGTTAGAGTAGGGGTATGTGGGTGGTGGGTTTTAATGTTGGGGGGGTTGTATTTTTTTTTACAGGTAAAAGAGCTGATTACTTTGGGGCAATGCCCCGCAAAAAGCCCTTTTAAGGGCTGGTAAAAGAGCTGGTTACTTTGTAATTTAGAATAGGGTAGGGCATTTTTTTATTTTGGGGGCTTTATTATTTTATTAGGGGGCTTAGATTAGGTGTAATTAGTTTAAACTTCTTGTAATTCTTTTTTATTTTCTGTAATTTAGTGTTTGTTTGTTTTTTGTACTATAGTTTAGTTTATTTAATTTAATTTAATTTTAGGTAATTGTAGTTAATTAATTTAATTAATTTAATGATAGTGTAGTTTTAGGTTTAATTGTAACTTAGGTTAGGATTTATTTTACAGGTAATTTTGTTGTAAGTATTTTAGCTAGGTAGTTATTAAATAGTTAATAACTATTTAATAGCTATTGTACCTAGTTAAAATAAATACAAAGTTGCCTGTAAACTAAAAATAAATCCTAAAATAGCTACAATATAATTATTAGTTATATTGTAGCTAGGGTTGGGCGAATGTTTCTAAAAATTCGAAATTTAAAACAAATTTTTATACATTTGTTCGTTCGAATCGAATTTCGAATGTTTATATAACATTCTAACATTCTATTTTCGAATTTTCGTTTTCGAATTTTTCAATAAAATTCGAAAATATATGTTCGAATAATATAATGTTTAGCTATGTATTCATTCAATTTCTAAATGTAATATTAGAATTTGAATTTTACATTCGAATTTGAAATAGTATTTCTAGTCTACAACTGTGTTTAATAAATGTAATATTCGAATTCGAATGTGACATTCAATTCGAATGTGATATTCGATTCGAATGTGACATTCGAATTCGAAATAGTATTTCTAATCTAATACTGTGTTTTATAAATGTAATATTCGAATTAGAATGTGACATTCGATTCGAATGTGATATTCGATTCGAATGTGATATTCGATTCGAATGTGACATTCGAAATAGTGTTTCTAGTCTACAATTGTGTTTTATAAATGTAATATTCAAATTCGAATGTGATATTCGAATGTGACATTCGAATTTGAATGTGACATTCGAATTCGAATGTGACATTCGAAAACTGTAAATAACATTAAAAAATTGAATTTTTAAGAATATTCGTTCTTATCAACATTCTATTATGTAAATCGAATTTCTACAATAACATTCGTTCTAACATTCGAATTCAGATATAAACACATTCGCTCATCCCTAATTGTAGCTATCTTAGGGTTTATTTTACAGGTAAGTATATAGTTTTAAATAGGATTAATTTAGTTAATACGAATAATATTATTAGATTTATTAAAATAATATTTAAGTTAAGGGGGGTTATAGTTAGTGTTAGACTTAGGTTTAGGGGTTAATAATTGTAATATAGGTGGCGGCGGTATAGGGGGGGGCAGGATAGGGGTTAATAATTTTAATATAAGCGGCGGCGGTATAGGGGGCAGGATAGGGGTTTATATAATTTAATATAGGTGGCGGCGGGGTCCTGGAGCAGCGGTTTAGGGGTTAAACAATTTATTTAGTTGCGGCGGGGTCCAGGATCCACAGGAATGGGGTTAATAAGTTTATGTAGGTGGCTGCGGTATAGGGGCGGCAGATTAGGGGTTAATATGTATAATGTAGGTGGTGGCGGGGTCCGGGAGTGGCGTTTAGGGGGTAACATGTTTATTATAGTTGCGGCGGGGTCCGCAAGCGGCGGTTTAGGGGTTAACATGTTTAATATAGTTGTGGCGGGGTCCGGGAGTGGCGGTTTAGGGGTTAATAAGTTTATTTATTTGCGGCGGTGTAGGGGGGGCAGATTAGGGGTGTTTAGACTCGGGGTACATGTTAGGTTGTTAGGTGCAGACATCTCCCATAGGAATCAATGGGATATCGGGCAGCAGCGAACATGAGCTTTCGCTATGGTCAGACTCCCATTGATTCCTATGGGGTCCGCCGCCTCCAGGGCGGTGGATTGAAATCCAGGTACGCTGGCCCAGAATAGTGGCGAGCGAACCTGGAAGTAGTTTGATAACTACCAAAAGTAGTCAGATTGTGCCGAACTTGCGTTCGGAACATCTGTAGTGACGTAACCATCGATCTGTGTCGGACTGAGTACGGCGGATCATAGGTTACGTCACTATATTCTACTTTTGCCGGGCAGTAGGGCTTGATAACTAAGGCGAATCAGCCTCGCCACAAATACGCTGCGGAATTCCAGCGTATTTGCGGTTGACGGCTTGATAACTAGAGTCCATAATCTTTGCACGGTGGGGAAAAAAATAAAGCATAAATCTTGCGCAATAAGATCTAAGTCTTCTCCTAGCTAGAATTAAGGCCCCAAGTAAAAACTTTAGAAAAGTAATCGGTGTTTTCTTAAATAGAATATTGTACTAATATTCCGTAAAGGTATTAACTGGTCTGGTCTTCACTTGAGAATTTTTAAACTCACTTATAGATTCAAAAGGGTTACTATATAGTGGTAGGAATTGCACAATTTCAGGATATATTTAGAATATCTGTCAGTTTGAGTCTTTTACTAATAAACACAATATATACCTATTTCTCTTTTCTTTCTTTTTCTATCTTTGGGCGCGATCCGATATACGACGCAGGTTTCGGCGCAAGCGTGGAAACCTGCACCGCCCGTAGTTTCAGCTCGCACATCGAGCTATCACATATACGGCGCCGGCAATTGCTAAAGTGCCGTAAGTCGGACAAACTAGCGATGTCCAGAAATAAGCGTAAGTACAAATTTCTGGAGTCGTCAGTGACTTACAGCACTTTAGAAACTGCCGCTGCATAAAAAAACTAACTAAAGTATAAAATCTCCCGTTACTGTCTAACACGCCTCCCAAACATCATCCCGACACGTATACCCCTCTATCCGCAATCCCCCCTCTCACTCCTAATAATAAATATATTAACCCCTAAACCGCCACTCCCGGACCCCGCTGCCAGCTACATTAAATGTCTTACTCCCTAATCTGATCCCCCTACACTGCCGCCACCTATATTAAATTTATTACCCCCTAATGTGAGCCCCCTACCCCGCCGCCACCTACATTAACTATATTACCCCCTAATGTGAGCCCCCTACCCGCCGCCACCTACATTAACTATATTACCCCCTAATATGAGCCCCCTACCCCGCTGCCACCTACATTACTATATTAACCCCTAATCTGAGCCCCCTACCCCGCCGCCACCTACATTAACTATATTACCCCCTAATCTGAGCCCCCTACCCCGCCGCCACCTACATTAACTATATTAACCCCTAATCTGAGCCCCCTACCCTGCCACCACCTATTTTAAATATATTAACCCCTAATGTGAGCCCCCTACACCGCCGCCACCTATATTATATGTACTACCCTCTAATCTGACCCCCTTACACTGCCGCCACCTATATTAAATTTATTAACCCCTAATGTGAGCCCCCTACACCGTTGCCACCTATATTAAATGTATTAACCCCTAATCTAATCCCCCTACACCTATATTAAAATTATTAACTCCTAATCTAATCCCCCTACACCGCCGCCACCTATATTAAAATTATTAACCACTAAACCTAAGTCTAACCCTAACACCCCCTAACTTAATTATTATTAAAATAAATCGAAATAATATTAATAATATTAACTAAATTATTCCTATTTAAAGCTAAATACTTACCTATAAAATAAACCCTAAAATAGCTACAATATAATTAATAATTACATTGTAGCTAGCTTAGGGTTTATATTTATTTTACAGGTAACTTGGTATTTATTTTAACTAGGTACAATAGCTATTAAATAGTTAATAACTATTTAATAGCTACCTAGTTAAAATAATTACAAAATTACCTGTAAAATAAATCCTAAGCTAAGTTACCATTACACCTAACACTACCCTATCAATAAACTAATGAAATAAACTACAATTATCTATTCACACCTAAGTTTGATTTAATACAAAGTAATATATCTTTACTAACACTCAAGGTAAAACAGTTTGCAACCAGACTTACCTATGCAGAGCAAAGAATTTCAGATATTGAAGATGGGGCCCTACAGAGGGAACAGGCTTTACGCACTATGTCCAGTCAGATTGAAAATATGAAAAATAAATTAGAGGACCTAGAAAATAGGGCCAGAAGAAATAATCTTCGCCTTATTGGCCTAACGGAAGACTTTCATGAGAAAGACCTTAAGAGATTTGTGGAGGTAGATCTAATGGGATTATTAAATATCAAAGCTGAAGATCAGGATATAGTGATTGAGAGAATACAGAATAGGTCCAGAAAGGAATGAAGAGGGGAAAAATAAAAGTAGCAGACCGGTTATTATGAAATTATTGAATTTCCAGGAAAAGATTAAAATTATGAACGCCTATCGGAAGGCAAATGGGGAAATCAATTATAAGGGAAGGAAAATTTTACTGTTTAATGACTTCTCATATGAGATTTCAAATAAACGGCGCATACTGGCGCCAATTTGTACTACATTAATACAGGAGGGATGGAGTGCTAGACTCTTGTATCCAGCTAGGCTCAGCATCCAAACTAACGGCTAGATTTAGAGTTCTGCGGCCAAAGGGGTGCGTTAGCTACGCGTGTATTTTTCCCCCCGCACCTTTTAAATACCGCTGGTATTTAGAGTTCACAGAAGGGCTGCGTTATGCTCCAAAAAGGGAGCGTAGAGCATACTTTACCGTCACTGCAACTCTCAATACCAGCGGTGCTTACTGGCGCGGCCATCTTAAAAAAACGTGCTCGTGCACGATTCCCCCATAGTAAACAATGGGGCAGTTTGAGCTGAAAAAAAACCTAACACCTGCAAAAAAGCAGAGTTCAGCTCCTAACGCAGCCCCATTGTTTCCTATGGGGAAACACTTCCTATGTCTGCACCTAACACCCTAACATGTACCCCGAGTCTAAACACCCCTAACCTTACACTTATTAACCCCTAATCTGCAGCCCCCACTATCGCTGACCCCTGCATATTATTTTTAACCCCTAATCTGCCGCTCCGTACACCGCCGCAACCTACGTTATCCCAATGAACCCCTATTCTGCTGACCCTAACCCAAGCCGACCCCTATATTATATTTATTAACCCCTAATCTGCCCCTCCCCAACGTCGCCGCTACCTACCTACAATTATTAACCCCTAATCTGCCGACCGGACCTCACCGCTACTCTAATAAATGTATTAACCCCTAAAGCTAACCCTAACCCTAACACCCCCCTAAGTTAAATATAATTTTTATCTAACAAAATAAAATAAATATTATTAAATAAATTATTCCTATTTAAAGCTAAATACTTACCTGTAAAATAAACCCTAATATAGCTACAATATAACGAATAATTATATTGTAGCTATTTTAGGATTCATATTTATTTTACAGGCAACTTTGAAGAGGTCCATCATCCAGCTGAAGTCTTCTATCAAGCGGCATCTTCAATCTTCTTTCTTCTGGCTCCATCTTCATCCCGCCGACGCGGAACATCCTTCCTCCACGACGAACTCCCGACGAATGAAGGTTCCTTTAAGGGACGTCATCCAAGATGGCGTCCCTCGAATTCCGATTGGCTGATAGGATTCCCTTAAAGGAACCTTCATTCGTCGGGAGTTCGTTGTGGAGGAAGGATGTTCCGCGTCGGCGGGAGGCATGCCCCGCAAAAGGCCCTATTAAGGGCTGGTAAGGTAAAAGAGCTTTACAATTTTTATTTTAGAATAGGGGGGTAGGGCATTTTTTTATTTTGGGGGGCTTTGTTATTTTTTTAGGGGGCTTAGAGTAGGTTTAATTAGCTTAAAATTGTTGTAATATTTTTATAATGTTTGTAAATTATTTTTTTATTTTTTGTAACTTAGTTCTTTTTTTATTTTTTTGTACTTTAGTTAGTTTATTTATTTGTATTTATTTGTAGGTATTTGTATTTAATTTATTGATAGTGTAGTGTTAGGTTTAATTGTAACTTAGGTTAGGATTTATTTTACAGGTAATTTTGTAATTATTTTAACTAGGTAGCTATTAAATAGTTAATAACTATTTAATAGCTATTGAACCTGGTTAAAATAAATACAAAGTTGCCTGTAAAATAAATATTAATCCTAACATAGCTACAATATAATTATAATTTATATTGTAGCTATATTAGGGTTTATTTTACAGGTAAGTATTTAGTTTTAAATAGGAATAATTTATTTAATAAGATTTATTTTATTTCGTTATAATAAAATTATATTTAACTTAGGGGGGTGTTATGGTTAGACTTAGCTTTAGGGGTTAATACATTTATTATAGTAGTCGTGAGGTCCGGTCAGATTAGGGGTTAATAATTGTAGGTAGGTAGTGGCGACGTTGGGGGTGGGCAGATTAGGGGTTAATAAATATTATGTAGGTGTCGGCTGTGTTAGGGGCAGCAGATTAGGGGTACATAGGGATAATGTAGGTGGCGGCGGTGTGCGGTCGGCAGATTAGGGGTTAAAAAAATGTAATAGATAATAATGGCTTTTCTCTGCAGCTGGAGTCTTGTCGTTAGAGTTCTAACGCTCACTTCAGCCAAGACTCTAAATACCAGCTTTAGAAAGATCCTATTGAAAAGATAGGATATACGCAATTGGCGTAGGGTGATCTGCGGTATGGAAAAGTCACAGCTGGAAAGTGAGCGTTAGACCCTTTCCTGACTGACTCTAAATAACAGCGGGCGGCCAAAACCAGCGTTAGGACCCCTAACGCTGGTTTTGACGGCTAACGCAGAACTCTAAATCTAGGCGTAAGGAAGGGAATAAGATCTTTACTGATATTAATGAAGTTAATAAGTTCCGAGAAAACCATGGTGATAGTCTGGAGAAATAACAAGGCTCATGTATCTTGGTTGTATTATTATACTCTAGTGATGCATATAATTTATGTTTTTAGAAAAGATAAAAATGTACAGAATTAAAATGTAAAATAAGTAAACATGTTCATTATAGTTCCTGATAGCTTCATGTAAGATTTAATATTGTCCCTTTAATCGATTTCGGAATCTGTTATTGATATCTTAAGTGGTATTTAGAACTCTAGATCAGTGATTTGCAACCTTTTTTTTGCCGTGGCACACTTTTTTACATTAAAAAATCCTGCGGCACACCACCATCCCAAAATTTTACAAAATCATACATTGTAGCCTAATACAGGATATGGATATATATATATATATATATATATATATATATATATATACACACACACACTGTACTGTGCTGTCATGCCATGCCTCCTACAAACTATACATGACATATTGACATTCATTCACAAACAATCATAATGATTGTCTGTGAATGAATGTCAATGTCATGGTTGTAAATGATGCCTGATGAGCCTGTCGCATACCTCCTAATATTTCAAAATTTGAAAGAGGGACCCCCCTGCACTGTTGTCAGTCTGCCGCGGCACACCTGAGAATCTCTCACGGCACACTAGTGTACCACGGCACACTGGTAGAAAAACACTGCTCTAGACAGCTTGACAATAGGCTGACAAAATCCAAGTTGGAGTTACAAGTCAACAAATTGAAATACACACAGCATGAGAAAACACCTACACATTTAAGAGGTGATACTAACAGGTAATGCAATATGGCCACTGTAAAGGAGTATAAAAGGACGTTGTAATTGGAGGTAAGACATCTTGATAAAGGCCACCACATAGGCTGAAACGCGTTGATGAACCCGATGAACCTCCACCAGTTAATGAAATTCAGAGTGCTCTGACAAACATACTGGTTTTACATATCTTCCCGAAAAACTTCACAGATCACTAACAGTTTAAACTCTCACCGAAAAAAAACGCTCTCGATTGGCTTACCCACGGAAGCCCAGAGTAGAAGACACAGCGGGTTTGAGCAAGTCTGCCTAAGGATATGAGCACAGACAATAGTGTAGCAGGAATAGTGCTGCCACAACGGATACACCGAATAAAGTGGTGAAGTATACTGGACTATTTTGCTCATTGGGATTTAAAAAAATAAAAGGTATCGTTCTCTCAACTATTATTAGATATCACTAGTGGCACAAAAGATTACCTGCTACACTATTGATTGTGCTAAGGGGATAGCCGTTGAGGGCTAAGACTACTATTAGATATCACTAGTGGCACAAAAGATTACCTGCTACACTATTGTCTGTGCTAAGGGGATAGCCGTTGAGGGCTAAGACTACTATTAGATATCACTAGTGGCACAAAAGATTACCTGCTACACTATTGTCTGTGCTAAGGGGATAGCCGTTAAGGGCTAAGACTACTATTAGATATCACTAGTGGCACAAAAGATTACTTGCTACACTATTGACTGTGCTAAGGGGATAGCCGCTGAGGGCTAATACTACTATTAGATATCACTAGTGGCACAAAAGATTACCTGCTACACTATTGTCTGTGCTAAGGGGATAGCCGCTGAGGGCTAAGACTACTATTAGATATCACTAGTGGCACAAAAGATTACTTGCTACACTATTGACTGTGCTAAGGGGATAGCCGCTGAGGGCTAAGACTACTATTAGATATCACTAGTGCCACAAAAGATTACCTGCTACACTATTGATTGTGCTAAGGGGATAGCCGTTAAGGGCTAAGACTACTATTAGATATCACTAGTGGCAAAAAAGATTACCTGCTACACTATTGTCTGTGCTAAGGGGATAGCCGTTGAGGGCTAAGACTACTATTAGATATCACTAGTGGCACAAAAGATTACTTGCTACACTATTGTCTGTGCTAAGGGGATAGCCGTTAAGGGCTAAGACTACTATTAGATATCACCAGTGGCACAAAAGATTACCTGCTACACTATTGTCTGTGCTAAGGGGATAGCCGTTGAGGGCTAAGACTACTATTAGATATCACTAGTGGCACAAAAGATTACCTGCTACACTATTGATTGTGCTAAGGGGATAGCCGCTGAGGGCTTAGACTACTATTAGATATCACTAGTGGCACAAAAGATTACTTGCTACACTATTGTCTGTGCTAAGGGGATAGCCGTTAAGGGCTAAGACTACTATTAGATATCACTAGTGGCACAAAAGATTACCTGCTACACTATTGATTGTGCTAAGGGGATAGCCGTTGAGGGCTAAGACTACTATTAGATATCACTAGTGGCACAAAAGATTACCTGCTACACTATTGTCTGTGCTAAGGGGATAGCCGCTGAGGGCTAAGACTACTATTAGATATCACTAGTGGCACAAAAGATTACTTGCTACACTATTGTCTGTGCTAAGGGGATAGCCGCTGAGGGCTAAGACTACTATTAGATATCACTAGTGGCACAAAAGATTACCTGCTACACTATTGTCTGTGCTAAGGGGATAGCCGTTAAGGGCTAAGACTACTATTAGATATCACTAGTGGCACAAAAGATTACCTGCTACACTATTGTCTGTGCTAAGGGGATAGCCGTTAAGGGCTAAGACTACTATTAGATATCACTAGTGGCACAAAAGATTACTTGCTTCACTATTGACTGTGCTAAGGGGATAGCCGCTGAGGGCTAAGACTACTATTAGATATCACTAGTGGCACAAAAGATTACCTGCTACACTATTGATTGTGCTAAGGGGATAGCCGCTGAGGGCTAAGACTACTATTAGATATCACTAGTGGCACAAAAGATTACTTGCTTCACTATTGACTGTGCTAAGGGGATAGCTGCTGAGGGCTAAGACTACTATTAGATATCACTAGTGGCACAAACGATTACCTGCTACACTATTGATTGTGCTAAGGGGATAGCCGCTGAGGGCTAAGACTACTATTAGATATCACTAGTGGCACAAAAGATTACCTGCTTCACTATTGACTGTGCTAAGGGGATAGCCGTTAAGGGCTAAGACTACTATTAGATATCACTAGTGGCACAAAAGATTACCTGCTTCACTATTGACTGTGCTAAGGGGATAGCCGCTGAGGGCTAAGACTACTATTAGATATCACTAGTGGCACAAAAGATTACCTGCTTCACTATTGACTGTGCTAAGGGGATAGCCGCTGAGGGCTAAGACTACTATTAGATATCACTAGTGGCACAAAAGATTACCTGCTACACTATTGTCTGTGCTAAGGGGATAGCCGTTAAGGGCTAAGACTACTATTAGATATCACTAGTGGCATAAAAGATTACTTGCTACACTATTGTCTGTGCTAAGGGGATAGCCGTTGAGGGCTAAGACTATTATTAGATATCACTAGTGGCACAAAAGATTACCTGCTTCACTATTGACTGTGCTAAGGGGATAGCCGCTGAG